>NC_071570.1:68380-368380 GCF_026979565.1 Vidua chalybeata | reverse complement strand
GGGTTTTGGTTTTGTTTAGTTTAGTTTAGTTTTGCTTTTTAGGTGTTTTGTTTAGGTTTTTTTTTTTTTACAGTAAAAAGTTTCTTTTCTTCTTATTTTTCTTTTTTTTTTTTTTTTTCTTCCCATGAGTCTGTGTTGCCACAAATCAAAATTCTGACTTTTCTGGCTGTCACTCTTCTTTGCTGCATCCTGTCTTCTGTGATTTATGATGAGTCTTTCCTTAAGGGAGCATTATTTTTGCTTAGCTTTCACCCAGTGTATTGCATTGTTCAGCTCTGGGCAATTGTTTTGGGATATTATTGATTTTATGACTTGCATTGTTGTCTGCACAAAACTAGACCCATTTGGGGCAATTTGCTGCTTTCATACTTTCTGAGGGAAGGGAATGTGTGTTGGCTTGACTAGAGCAGCAACAAAACCCTGCTATTATTTTATGTGGTTTAAAGAGGGAATCCATCTCATGTTTCCCTGGAGGCATTTCTGTGATCAGGAATTACTACAACATTACTCAGAGCCCTTTGTGCGGGCGTTTACTTTGGGATGTTATCCCAGATAGTGCACATTGCTGTTCTCCTGACTGGCTGGCATGCAAAAAAAGATGGGAGAAACCAGTCTGCCAGGCAATTCTAGCTGTAATTCCATGAAAATTCTCAGCAGTAGGGGAATCCTCCAGGAGAGAGCAAGGTACATAGCAATAATATTACTTACAAATTCAAAGCATTGTACAAAGATTAAATCATCTCTGAAGCACGTCCAAGTGATATGTCCTAGTGAAGTGATTCCACTGAAATGCTGCTCACACAGCAGCAGGCAAGGAATACAATTAAGGAGAAGAAAGTAAGAACACCAAAGACAAATTGTGGCTGCAGGGTATGCATCCAGATGCTCCTAATGGATTATTCTGCCCTACAATTGCTCTCTCACCACATGGGCAGCATGTCTGGGCAGGGAAGCAGCAGTTAGAGACATAAAAGGAACGACAGGTTACGTGGATTGTTATTTTTACTCTATTGCAGGAGCAGTTTGCAAGGAGGACACCCAGCTCTGTGCACAGATTTCCAGCAATGGTTCCCTGCACACAGGAACAGGTGAGGAGCCACTTGTGAGCAGCCAGGTCCTGCCATGGGACCCCACAATTCTGCTGGGACTGGAAGGCAGCTGTCGCCAGGATCCACAGGGTTTATCCATCATGTAGCAGCCAGCATCCCTCTGCTTTACCAGAGACATGTGAAAGTGAGTCAGTTTGTTTGTTTTTGAGGGAAGTTGCTGCTTTTAGCCACCTCACAATGTCATTTTATGTAACGTGTTTATGACTGGGCCTGTACCAATAGCCATGGATGTATATATAGATATACATGCACATATATATATATATATATATATATATATATATATATATATATATTAGAGGCATTGCAATAAAGTGGCCACATACATATATATAACTTGTCACAGCATCCTTTTATCCTTTTTTTCTTTTCCTGGCTTAGAGCTCCCATGGTTCTTTTGCAGTCTCCATATACACAGGAAAAGGAAATTCCTTTGGTCTTTACACTAAGGAAGGTGCCTTATGGAAGTTGAAATACTGTTCCCTATAGGTGTGGCTTGAAGCCTTGAAATTAAGAGGAAAATATTCCAGAAAAGGAATCATGGAGCAGAGCTCATGTGGAGCTGTGGCAAAGATTGATTTGAAACAGAACGAGGGCAAGGAGAGGTTGCCCTCTCCTGCGACTTTGGGAGCTGGACTTTGCTGATCCCTGTGGATCCCTTCCACCTCAGGATATTTTTATGGTTCTATTCTAGACTTAAAATTAATATGCAGAGAAGCATGTGCTAACTAGAAATTCACTCACTCATCCTACTTTAAGCCCCCATTACTGCTTAAAATGGCTGATTAATGATGTTAGATGGTGATAGCTTCATTTGATTAAATTCTCAAAGTAAGCAGAGTGGAAATGCCTAAGCACTGGATTGCTGGTAAATGTGATTTATGCTTTGTGTGTGTCGGTCTATAAAAATGTCAGCAATCTTGATGTAGGCACATCTGCATTAAATTTGTGCAGCTTCTTCAAAAGTGCTGCTATTTGGACCAAAACAAATCCACAATATATTCCTGTTATAGGTGTGTGGCCACAGGAGGATGCACCCAGCTCTGGCTGATGAGAAAAGAGGCAGAGCCCCAGCACAGTCCGTGGGGACTCCGTAAGGATGTGCAGTCACCCACGGAGTTACACGTGCTGGAGCTTTTGACAACACAGAATACCTTCCCTGATGTCTTTTTTCTCCCTCCACTAATCCTCCTCCCACTCAGCAAGAAAAGTAGCTGCACAGGCTCACACAGATGCCACACTATCAGCCTTACTCTAGAATAATTTAACACATCCCTGGAGAACTGTTCCTGACTCTTGTTTAGGGAGGCTGGGAATTGGGTTCCCCACAGTGTTCAACCTGTACCCTCGGATAAACAACACATTTAGGTTCTGCTTGATTACTGTTTCCTATTCTTGCTCTCAGAATTCCTGCAAATTGTTGTCTTGCCAGAGAAGCTCCAAGGAGCCTCACTCGGGTGGATGGAGCTGTGCTGTCCCCAGCTTCCCTCTGCCATGTGTTTCCATCCCCGTGAGTGTCAGCAGAAACGACTGTGCTCAGAATTTGTGAACAGAAATGCAAAACATGTTCGTCTGCTACAGAAATGCCACCCTTCTGAACCTCAGGTAGCCTCACATGGCGTTTTTGACAGATCTGTACGTCCTCCTTGCTGATGAAGATTCATCTCTGGATCTTTCTGTGTCAGAGGAGTTTGCTCTTTTGGGGGTGGTTTGAGTACATGAGGTGTGTGATCCCGTCCCTGGAGAGCATGTTCTGCCACTGGCATGAGCTGCTACCTGGAGGGTCTTCTGGCAAGAGGAGGTGTCACTCACTGCATCCTTCTGGCTCTTCTTCCCAGCGTACCAAATGGGGATGAACATGAAAGTACCAGGAGAACAGTCTCCACATGATGTTCAGCCAGTTCAGCACTGAGTTTCATCTGTGGCCACTAGAAGTTTAGAGGATGCTATGAAGAAGTGTAACCTTACAGAAATAAATAGTAAGGCAGATAAGGTTTTACAGCAAGAGAAAACATCTCAGGTTTTGTGTAATCTGGCACTGGCTGTTTTTGGTTTGCCAGGGTAAGGGTCTCTACTGTTGGCATGGTTGATTGAGGAAAAATGTCCATGAGTGTAATTCAGTGGCTGGGTGGATTGAACTGATTCCTCTTCAGAGCCTAAGCTGGCTCTGTAAGTATAAACAATACAAATTCCTCCTTTTTCAGGGTAAGTAATTACTTTCAAAGTAATCTCAGTTTTTACATTTTTGCACAATTCTTAATCCCATTCTATTTTTTCCTTGTATTTTGGACACATTTGGAACCTGTGCCACCACTTGACCCCATATATGTGCATCAGCTCCATGACTCACCTTTGAGCACTACTTACTGCACATGATGAATATTGGGTTTGTGTAACAGGTCTCTGGCAGAGGGGTTATTTCCTCAAGTTTTGTGTGAATTAGAAGAACCTGGAAAACCCTTTGTAGACTTGTTTCATGCTTTAGTGTTTGACTCACGACTCTAATCTGGTGCCATCTTCATGGCTTTATGTACCTCTTACCCGCCTACAGCTCAGATTGATTTTCCTCCTACTCACCCTTTTGCTCACTGCTCTCCTCCCAGTTCTCCTCTAACTAATCCCTCTTGTTTCCCTCTGCTCTGTTTTGTTTGTTCCCTCTTCTTCTTCCCTGCCCCTGCTCTGTGGTGCTCAGCCTGTCCAGCTGGGCCAGGGCTGCCATGTGGGCCTTACAGCCAAGGGGGAAGTGCCTTGCTGGGCTCCTGGACAGACTGACACTGAGTCCTTCCAGGAGTATTTTGGAATAGGGATTTTCTTAACTGGCATTCCTTATCCTACACCAGAACTGTCTTGTACTGATAATCCTAAGCAATTAATTATTAGGCTGTTCAGCATCTGTGTTTTTGGAGAGAGACCCTGCATTCCCCAAACCATCCCAGGTCTCTGGGGAAATGTTGGGCAGCTTGAGTTGAAGTTAGACAAACAGCATAAGAGAATAGGGAAAAATATTCTGGCTGTTTTGCACACAGCTGCTTTCATAGTATGCCCCTCAGCCTGCAAGTGAACTGTTTATAAAGATAATTCCACTAAGCACAGACAACTGATTCATTTCCCTACTGCAGTCACACTCACAGAAATCCTAGTGAAACACTTACACATTAACATTTTGCAATTTCATTGCCGCAGTACCCGCTGCTGCAGTATCCTGTGGGTTAAAGCTCCTTGGGAAGTTCAGTCAATAACTTGTGCCATGACAGTTTGCTTGGGTTGAACGCACAGAAAGTTTAAAAACCAACACAAATGGAACCAAGCAGCTCATTGAACAGGAATATCCAAATGCCTCAGTGTGAGTTGGTGGGATGGGTGCCACATCCTGGCAAGCACTTCATGGATTGGAGCCGAATCCTCCACTCCATTAAGAGGGATGCTGCTGCTTTTTGTGCCCAAGAATCTTCCAGGGTTTCCATGTTATTATTATCCTTCTTCTAATGAGCATGTTTAATTAAAGAGCAGGTATTTCCTAAAGGATTTGTTTTATTTGGGTTCATCACCTGAAGGAAACCACAAAAAAGCACTTTTCTCCCAAATCTTTATAGCCCTGTATGGAAATGGTTGAAAGCCTCTTACACCAGTTTTCAGGGACACCGGTCAGTTTTGTGTAAATTCACACAACTGAAATGAAGGCACAGAAATGGTAAAGCTCATCACTGCTTTTGAGAGAGGGATAACAAACCTCTCTCTTTTGGACAGGAACAAAGATGGGGGGCTGAGATCTCTTGCCAAACCCCACTGAAGTAGTTTGGCTGTTAATTAATTGTATGCTTGTCACACTTTAAAGGGTCTAAAGGTCATGACTTGGGGATCACTCTGATTTCTCCTTCAGACATGGTCAGGTGGGACTGTGAGTTTGACCTGCCTTCAATTCTACAAGAAGCAAAAATCCTGAGGCTGTCTGAATTTGAGGTCAGTGAGCGAATTCTCCTGTAAAAAGATGACATTAAAAGTAAGGGTAGCCCATTGTGAGAAAATCTGTCTTCCTGCTTCCAAAACCTCCCTGGAGGAGGAGGACTTGTCCTAACTTGGATAAAGCTCCACAAATCTACTGTGCTGCACTTGGCATTTGGAATGGGAGAAGCCATTCCATGCCCTGCAGACACAGGAGAAATGATTGTCAGCTGCAGCCTGAACACTGGGGTTACAAAACCCAAAGTGCAGGAGAAATCTCCACCCTGAAAGGAGATATGCATGCTGATTTGGAATTCCAATGGATGGGTGGGGTGGGTGTGCTGATTACTGTTTGGGGCAGGAATGATAGAGGATTTACAGAAGCTGGGCTCCTTCCCAGAGCTCTCCAGTTTGAACAGGGCAATGTCTGCTTAAAGGTCTGCAGAGAGATTTTAGTGCAAATTCCCTATTGATAACCCTGCACAGAATGAGCAATACAGGCAATCGTGGCCGAGTGTTGGGGTGGAGTGGTGACAGCTCTTCAGGTGGCACACCAGCTTTTGCAGGACGTGAGCTAAGAAAAGCCATGTTTGGTGGGGTAGCCCAAAGCTGCAAAATCCGCAGCCAAAAAGTGCTTTACAGGAAGGTGCAGGTCTGCTGTCTCTGGGTTGTGTTTGTCATGGCTCTTACTCCCAAAGAGCCACCCTGTATCGGGCTGGGAGGGGAGGAAAAGAGGATGAGGATTGCAAAGGCACTGCTTAGAGCTGAAATGGATTGTTTGAAAGCTCTCACAGGTTAAGGAAGGCTGGAGATCTTGGAGGGACTGGATGTGCTACAGATTCGCAGCAGAAAGAGACTGAAGGCGAGGGTAATGGATCTGTAAAAGCACAAATCCCTGGAGAAGATGGACAGCTGATACTCCCTATGTACCATAATATAAGAACCAGGGAAAATCAAATGACAGAATTACAGAGAGGCCAACAGAAAGAGGTAATTTTCCACTCTGGCCAGTTCCAGAGACAAGGGACCAAGTGTGATGAGCCTGAATGTTAATTACACCACTCTTTGGGGTCTGGGGTTTTTTCCTTCCTCAAGGGGTGAGCAGCCTCGGGAGCACTAGGGAGAGCTCCTGTCCCTGCAGTGGTTTGTGGTGTGGTGGAACAGGAGGGACAGCATTGCTTGGGAGATGCCCCAAAGATTAGAGGCTCGGGGCCTGACTCAGGCCCACGTGACTCACCCGAGCACCGTATTCCCCTGGAAGCTGCGGAAAGCTCCCGTGGCTGACTCTATCCCCAGCTCTCAGCCCCAGGTCTGTTGGATGCTCTCCCTCTCTGCCACCCACCCAGGCAGGTGAGTGTCACACACAGCTGGGACTCACACACTGCTCAGTGAGCCTGACACAGGGTAAATCTGAGCAACTTTACGTCCATAAATGCTTCAGGCCTCATTTCATTTTCCCTCTTTTTCTCTTTTGCTGTCCTCCCCGGGGACGCCTGCCTGTGATTCTCAGTACCACATACATCCCAACAAACCCAAGGTGTATTAACACAGACGGAATGTGAAATCCAAGTGAAAGGAAGAGTCCACAGAACAAATCTCATGGTGTTTGGATTGCTCATGGGCTAAGCAAGGTAGAACATGCTCAGGTTAAGTACTGAGCTGGAAGAAAAGCCCCTGCCCTGTGACAGCACTGCCCAGCTGGCCTCTGCCAGCGGCACTGCTCCCTGGGGACCTGGCCCCTCCACTCCCACACTATCCAGAACACTTCCATGCTGCGGGAGACCGTGAGCTGGAAGGAATTGTCTGGAAAACAGGCCACTGCCTATATCAAAGGCCTTCCAGAACAATTAGCAGCCCCTGTCTAAAGCGTTGTGGCACCACACCTTGTGCAATTCTATTATTACTCTTTAAATAGCCCCAAAATGTTGGGGTTTTCCTGTAAGCTGTAAGCTACCAATTACTGACAGAAACAGAGAGCTTCTCTCGACTTCTCCAGGGTCGATCTTTTTTTCTTGCTCATGCCTGCAGTGTTATATCGTCACTGGGAACCGAGCAACAATTAACAATTTATGTTTTGTGGGAGCTTGATTCAACTTGGCTTACAGCTTTGATGAGTTTTCTATGACATTCTCAATAATACATTATAAAATGCTGACAAATTTTTAAATAGTTAATCTTTTACTAGTTTTCTGTGTTCTGAACCATGCTCAGCCCCCAGCCATTTCAATAACGCTTCAAGGAAGGTATATACTGAGAACACAGAGGCAATTATGTTAGTCCAACAGCAACCTGATAAAATATTAACATTTCTTATGAAATTTTTCCAGAAGGAAGGAGAAAAATCATCACTAGCGAGAAGCTTTGCAGTGGGAAAAGCCTTTTTTCAGAAAAAAATTGTTAAGTAACACCATTAAATATTGAACGATGCTGAGGTGTGTCTGTACACAGCCTCATTTCAGCCCAGTGTGATGCTGATTTTATTTCCTCCTCTGCAGAAATCACAAAATCCTGTTTTAAACCACGATGGAAGAGCCAATCAGATAAAATCTGTACCTTGCCACTATACTTTTATGATTTGTTAAGTTCACTGGAATGAGTAATACAGCGTGAATAGAACATTTTAAATACCCCTTGGCAGTCAATAATAATGTACAATAATGTACGTCAATAATGAAGTACAATAATCACTTAAAAGACATGGGAATTACCAAACTCCATGTGCAGCTGGTGCCACATCAAACCAAATGGAGCCTTGTCTGGGTGATTTTCACCTCTGCACTCCCATTTTGTGTTTCACCAGAGCTGTTGAGAATAAATAAATAATAAATTGAAGAGCAAAAAGCAAGTCATTCTGGGCAGCTTCTGGCAGCAGTTTGCTCTCATAATGCTGTTTGGTGAGCTGGAAGCATCCAGCTCATTTCCTAAAGAGCATTTTCTGCTTAGTTCGGCGCTCTATTAATCTCTTCAAGCCAATTCTCTAAAATCCAAACCATCTGTATTTGGGAAGATCATGGTTTATTTGGATTCTCTTTCTGTCTGTTGTCAGTAGATGATTAAAAGTATGAGGGATTTACAGTGTAAAGTCTCTCTACTGGCATGTTACAGTAACCTTCTAAGTAGCATCTCCCCATATTTGGGTAACAGCTGGTACAGTTAAGTCCAGCAGCGAAACAAAGAACAGCCACAAATACTGGAAATGGCTGAGCTTTGGCAGGGTAGAAGGGCTGCAAGGAGTGGGGCTGGCTGAGCTTTCAGTGTGTCACCAGGTGTTTTACTAGCAGTTTCTGAAGGCTCCTTGTGAAACACACGGCAATGTTCAGGTAACAGTTTTGTGTCATGAGTGCCTGGAATCTCCTGGGAAGCGGTGAAGCAGTCACTGGAGATCTGGCCCAGCGAGCCATTGCTTCTCGTTGTCCCCATGTCCCCACGCCCGGGTGCCATCCAGCCCCTGCTGCATGCGGGGCAGCAGCTGCTCCTGCACCACTCACAGAGGCTGCTGCATCCTCCCGCCCCACTGCTCCCCGTCCTGCACAGGTGGATGGAGCGCCAGCTCCCATGGAGAATTGCCAGCCCTAAGACATACTAAATCTGTTTTTCTCAGAAAATTGTAAATAATTCATGGGGCTTGGTTCTATAAAGAGGCCAGTTATAAATCATCCGAGCTGCACCTGGCGATTTCTGATGTCAGCATTATCACATGAATTACATCTCTCCAGGGCCATCTATTATTGTAAACACAATTCCAAAGAGGAATTATGCATGTAACATGCAAGGCAAACAAATAAGTAATCTTCAGCCTGGGTTTGATACTAAAGCTTTGCAATCCAAGTGAGTTGTTAGTGGCACTAATTTTCTGCTCTGGCCTCAGACATCCTTTCATTCTGCTCCTGTACAGGTGTATTTTTCCCTGAGGAGCACTTGTTGGTGGGAATGCTGGCTGACTGTACACCACCAGCAGCCCAGGGGCTGTGAGGTGCAAGGAAAAAGCCACAGATGTGATTTTAAGAGGGACATGAGTATGTGCTGCAGAAAAGATCTGGATTCTGAGATTTCCATGTATCACCATCTCGACCGTGCTGGGATTACAGTCCACTTAGAGCTGTTGAATTACACCAACTCTTTCTTTTTCATTCTGCCCTTCAGAAACAAACAGTCTTGGACAGAAACATGCAGGCTCCTGATGGTTTCCAACTCCTGGTGTCAGCGCAGAAAGCTACAGGAGGCAAAGAACTGAGATGTGTTTATGGACTGAATGAAAAGACTCCTGAAATCCTGGTTTTCCGTGGTATCCAGGGGATGAGAGGTGGCAAAGATGCTTCTGTTAAGGCAACCAAGTAGGTAAGTGTAAAGCAGGGGGGCAAAGCTACATCCAGAGTTGGGAATGATCTGCTGAGCTTGGAACAAAGAGGAATCAAACTGAATCTATCTTGGCAAGAGGCCGGTGGAATGAGCCCGGTGCCAGGTGCTCCTGTGGACTCGGCCATCTGAGGGCTGGCCTTGGCCAGGCAAACAGGAGCAGTTTGGCCGTGCTGCTGGGGAAGCCCCTGCCCGGCCCTGCCTGCACCACGTGTGGTTTATGGCCAGGAGGGACCCGTGGCAGTGCAAAGGCTGATGTCTGCCCAGGCTGGACTTTAACAGCTCACGCTCAGCTGTGTGGGCAGAGGTCACCTCCTTCCTTTCCCAGAAAGGGCTTTGGAAAGGCTGGAAAAACTTTCTGGCCTACAGACTGCTGTGGAATCTCTCCAGAAAAAGGGGTCTCCTTTTTCACGTTCTGCTTGGCTCCATGAAACAGAAAGAGGTACAAACTACCTGAGCACACAGAGGCGGGCTGCTGAAGCCAGAGCCAGTGGCACTTGTCTGAAGTGCCCAGAACAGCCTTGTGTTAGGCTGCGGTGACAGATCTGTCCCGTGCAGTGGCCCCACGTGCCTTTGGGAACACATTGTGCACGTTAAGGTAAACGTAGCAGGGCATAAACGTGTCTGGGCAGCGCTGCCATCGAACTCCCTCAACAGCCTCCACTTAAGCACCACCGTGCTGCCAGAGATCATAAACGGGAGATTAGCGCAGGGAGCAGCACGGCTGGGGGCAGAGCCAGCTCAGGGGCACAAAACAAATCAAAAGCTCATTTAGAGCTAAAGCGGGACTTGATTTTGCCCAGAAGTGCCCTCACTCCAAGTGCCCACAGTGTTCTCGTGATGGGGAGGGAAGAAATGTCACAGTGAGCGATCACCTCCGACTGCTCTGGAGAGCCGCGAGCAGCGGGGTCCCGCACCAGGACACGGCCCGGGACACATCCCGGGACAGGGACTGCTGCCCGCGCGGGGACACATCCCGGGACGCGGCCCGGTCCGGCACGGGGACACATCCCGGGACACGGTCCGGTCCGGCACGGGGACACGTCCCGGGACACGTCCCGGTCCCGCACGGGGACACAGCCCGGTCCGGCACGGGGACACGTCCCGGGACACGTCCCGGTCCCGCACGGGGACACAGCCCGGTCCGGCACGGGGACACAGCCCGGGACACGGTCCGGTCCCGCACGGGGACACAGCCCGGTCCCGCACGGGGACACGTCCCGGGACACGTCCCGGTCCCGCACGGGGAGCACTCTCGCAGTCCAGGCCCTGCGGTGCCGCTCCCGCCCACTGGGGGGCGCCAGTCACACGCGCCCGCTGCTCCGCGCGCCATCCCCGCGCGCATCCCTCGCGCCCCTTTCTCCCCCAACTCCGCGCGCGCCTGCTCCTCGCGCCCCCTCACGAGCACGAGCGCGCGCGCCCCTCGCGCCCCCTCACGCGCCCACTTCTTCGCGCCCTTTTCTGCCCCCCACCCCCCCCCCGCGCGCCGGCTCCTCGCGCCCCCTCACGCCCGTCCCTCAGGGCGGCGCGGGCGCGGAGCGGGGCCCCTCCCGCGGTCTCTGCCGCGCCCCGCCCGCCGCCGTTGGGCCGGCCCGGCGCTCTCCCCGCCCCGCCGGCGCTCCCCGTCCCTGCGGCCGCGCTCAGCCCCGGCCCGCGGCGGCGGCGGCAGCGCGGGCGGCCCCCGGCGGCCCCGCCCCCGGCCCCTTTCCGCCGGGCTCGGCTCCCGGCGCCTTCCGCCGCCCGCGGGCCAGCGGCGGCGGCAGCACCAGAAGGAGGAGGAGGAGGAGGAGAAGGCGGCGGCGGGCGGCTCGGCGGGCCCGGGAGCGGCTCCATGGCGACCGCGGCGGCGGAACCGGTGTACGGGCTCTCGGAGGACGAGGTGGGTCGGCGCGGACGGGCTGGGTTCGGGTTGTGCCGGGGCCCCGTCGGCGGGAACCGCGGCCGAGGTTCGGGAGCTGGGCGAAGGTCGACGGTCGGTCCGGGAGGGCAAGCGTTGCCCGCTCCGCAGGGCTCCGCGCCCCTCCCGCAGCGGCCACTTGCCCGGGGGTGGCCCGGCCCGGGGAGCGCTGCCCGCACCACGGGCAGGTGCGGCCGCCCAGAGCCCGCGGGTGCCTCGGCCGGGACGGCGGCGAACAAAGAGCCACGGCCGGCGGTGCTGCGGGCGGGGGCGGCCGCCCCTCTCCGCCTCCTCCCCGCAGCGCTGCCGGTGTCCCCAGGGAGCGGCCGAGGGGCCCGAGCGGAGCAGCTGCCGGGCCGGTGCGCCGGGTACCGTGTCATACACAGCCTGGCCCCAATGCAGATGGAGCTGATAAGCGGGGTAGGACCCGCGATAACTAATCACCGCGTGCCGGCTTTATCAGCCGATGTCTTATGCAGAATCAAACAAATCCTACAAACATTAAGAGAACAGTCCAGTTTACTTTAGGTGAATGTTAAAAATCTTACTTAATGCCCTTTTTGTTTCATTGCCTTGGTCAGGTGTTCCTTTTCTTAGGAGCCAGTGTCATAGAGCATCAGCAATGGGCAAGGCTGCATTACTGGGCTGTGGTTTCAGGGTATCGGCTGTTAGGAGCGCACGTATATTTTTTTTTTTTACAGGATTGAATAGTAATTGCAATAGCATTGCTTCCGGTTTTGTGGGGTTGAACACAACGGGTGATGTGTCAGTCTGTGGTGTAGAAGAAACATTAACAACATCTGCCTTGGGAAGCTGACAGACAGTGTTTCTTACCTGGTATTTCAGCGGCACCGAGTCTGGATGACTGTAATGTTTAATTCTCATTGGGAAGGAGATTCCTGGGCAGGAGTGGGTGTTTTGGTAAGGGGGGGGGGTGTCATTCTGTTGTTGTTAAATTATAAAGCTGAGAGGAGAGTGATTGCAAATGCTCTGTATTGTGTGAAGGTAGGGGAGGGGAGAAGAGAGGGTGTTGCAGGAGCATTGGGTGATGTAGATAGCGAGCAAAACAGCAGAGGAGAACCTTCTCCTCCCTGGGCTGTTTCCATAAGCCTTCGTGTGAGCACAGCAGTGGCTGGCACCAGTCCCCGAGCAGCTTTGGGCCAGCTCCGGTGCATTGCCTCACCCTGCAGGTAGCTGGGCCCACTGCTGGGCCATCTGCAGAGCCTTACTTGCTCCGGGGCTGCCGGAGGGCCTGAGGTAATCCTGCCCGGTCCTGGGCTCCAGAGGGCCTGTGGTCATCTTGCCTGCTCCTGGCCTGCTGGGGGGTTTGCACAGGCTTAGGGAACAGCTAAAGGCAGTGGGGTTTGCTGTCCCAACATGGGCATTCCAAGACATTTGATTGGAGGTGCTTTTGTGCTTATATTAGCAAGCGTGATCTGTGAGGAAAGGGGAAACCTGGAGCCACCCTGCCAGGTCCCAGGGAGGTGGCTGAGAACATCACGCCAGAGCTTGGCTGCTGCCTTTTCTGTTGTGCGTGTGCTTGGCTGTGTCTTTTGTCCCTGCCTCCTGCCTCGACATATGCTGGTACTTGCACAGAATGCTAAAGAGAAATGGATACAGGGAGAAATCTGCTGGCTGCTCTCACCTTGGCTTGGAGGTGGAGGGGATCTCGGGACAGCAGGGGCTGTTCCTGCCATGATGCTCAGCCCCAGCAGGTGCTGGGGACTTGGCCTGTGGAGCAGTGGGCAATGAGATGTGTTTTTCAGTCATCTCCCGAGGTAAAACCAAGCTGTTAGAAAAGGAGCTGCTGGGAAAAGAAAGGCTCTGGTCTCTCAGCAGTGACCGATGTCACAGCCGCAGTGATGACCACAGCCACACTGCCTGAGGGACAGCAGACTGTGCTTTGTTTCCTGCTTTGCTGTGCATCTGCTGATGCTGGACACTTCTCAGGAAGAGCAGTGACCATTTAAAACTACACAAATGGAAATAGGATGGAAGAAAGAGGGAAAAGGGACTGAGGGAGGGGTGGCATGGAGAAGGGTGCAGGTGATACTTACAGCCTGTTGGGCTGTAGTTTCGTGACCCTGAGAGACTGACCTGCTGTTGAGTCTCTAGTAATGGAGGAGGGGAGGATAGTCTCTCTCAGAAGGGTGGCTGTAAGAAAGCTGTAGTAAAGGTAAAGCTCAGGCGGGCTGAGGAAGGTGTGCTGACAGTTCTCTGCATGCTGGCCTGTGTGGGTAATGACTTCCCTCTAGCATTGGCCTGGACTTGGCTCATCATTTTTTGGAAAGCAGAGCTCTATTAGCTGTGAGAGAGCTGTGAGAGACTGAGTTACTTATGTGGACATATTCAGCCTATTCATTTCCTTTGTTCCAGCCTAGGTTTGAAATGCAGTTTGCAGATCTGCTGTAAATGGGTTTTGGAGGGCTTTGAGTTGGCCTTGTGCAGTGCTTCCACTCCTGGCACATTTGCTGATTGGAAAATGCAGTGATTTACATGCAAGCTGGACTTGCTGAGTGGCTCTCCAGAGAGAGAGAACCAGCAATCTCTCCTGCAGACCAGAGGCACAGGCTTCCCTCCTGCTTGCACGGCTGATGTGTGTGGTGGGCGTGGAGCAGGCCCGGGCTGCGCGTGTGCCGGCGTCTGCGGACTGTGGGCCTGCACTCATCCCTGTGGGTAGCTGTGGTTCACGGGGCTGCCTTCCATGTGAATACTGTTCCGGTTTGCCCAAGGACTCTGATAGGCCTTTTGGGGATTTGGGGACCACTGAGTCACTGGGGATGAGCCAACCATTGCATTGCAGTTCTTCATGGCAGATCTTGTGCTCATAGATCAGCCTCCCTGTAAACCTGAACTTTAAAGTGTTCTATATTAATTAGTTAAAATGAGTTGTAAATCAGATTCATACCCTGCCAGTTTTTCACTGTTGGGATGACCTCAGCACTGGGCCAGGTTGCCCAGAGGGTGTTGGAGCTCCATCCTTGGGGCTGTTTGGGACCATTGGGACGCAGGCCTGAGCAGCCAGCTCTGGATTAAGCAGGGGGTGGGCCAGGTGACCTTCAGAGGCTCGTGCCTCAGCCTCTTTGCAATTCTGTGAAATAATATTTATACAGGCTCCTGGAGGCTTAGGTACTTTCATGCGATCTCTAATTATCAGTGTATATAAAAACTTACAGCCCTTTGTAGTGAAAAATATTTGTGAATGAAGTGCACCTCTTGTTTGTTTCAGTTTGGGTTTCTTGAGAGTCAGATGTTACCCAGACAAATCCACAAATATTTTGCTTTCTTAGTGTCCTTGGATGGAAGCAAAACTTGCAGCTCCTCAGAACTTGTTTGCTTTAATAAAAAAATGGAACTTTAGAAAAAAGATCCTTGAAGAGTGTCTTTTTATACTTTAAAATATTAGGGGGAAAAGAGGTTCACATGTGAAACTGCTTTCTGCAGTTCCAGCATTCTTCTCTTTTCAAGTTCTGTTCAACTTCTGTGACTTGTGATTGAGTCAATTGGAATTAGAAGCTTCCTACTGAGATGACATTTTGTCATGCCTTAGAAATTGTCAAAAGGATCTTATGTTCCTGAAAATATCTTGATGTGTGAGATACAATCCCATATGCCTCAAGATAAATAATTCTGTGTGTAATCACTGTAGCCTAACCTTTCATCTTAGTTCTGGTGTGCTGTGCTGGGCAAAGCCTTGTGCTTGAAGAGTGAATCCTGAAGGATTTCTCAGGACCTCAGAAGCCTGTGTGGTGCTTTGCTTTACTGAGACACACTTAGGAAAAGGGAAACAGCCCAGCTCTGAGTATGATGGAAATGGTTCCTATGGACAGGATGGATTCCTGTAAAGCACAGGCTCACCTGTACTGGATCTGACATCAAGGTAAGGAATAAGCCAAGATCTGCCACAGTGGTGCTGTGGTGAAATGCAGCTTGTGCTGTGATGGATAAACTGTCTGTGCAAACTGTTTCAGACTGAGGCATATGGGAGGTTGGCTTTTGTGCCTCGTATTTACATGTTCCTGATGGGTTTGTTGCTCTGGAATGATCTCCCTTGAGGGTGTCTCCTTCCGGATACTCTTGTGTCATGTTAACGGATCCATGAGATGGGACTGCAAAGGCCTCAAGAAGATGTTATTGCTCATAATCAGCAGGATTTACTGGGGAGGAAAAGGGCTGTGATTTTCCCTCCCTCCCTGGACTTGGTGACAGCAGTGACATGTGGGAGTTCAGGGCCAGATTTCTCTACTTTGCATTTGAAGCAAACCATAAACTTGGGAAGTAATGCCAATGCTGAGTTGTTGGGGCAGTGTCAGTGTTGTAGATGGTTGCAGCTAGATTTCAGGTGATGTTTCCTGCTGTGTGGTCTCAGTGGTGAGGCTGTACCTTGCAGCTCAGCTGGCTTCCACACTGTGCTGGCATGGCCAGAGATGTTTCCTGAGCCCGGGCTGTCCCCACGGAGCCCCTGCCAGGACTGGTGCTGGGGAGAGGTTCCAGAGCCGTGTCCCTTCATCACGCTGGTTCCCAGCACAGCTCCCGGAGCAGCACTGGGCGCCGTGGCACTGGAAGAGTGCTGCATGAAGGACCAGGGCACTGATGTGCTGGAGAAGCAGCTTGTGGGCTGCTGTGGCTCCTCAGCTGCAAGGTTGAAAGGGCCAGTGTGGGGGGCCAGTCTGCCCAGGGATGCACCCCTGGCCCCATGCGCTCCAGCCCAACCCACTGCGTTCTTGAAACCTGGAGGCTTTATGTGAAAAAAAACTTGAGTTCCTTGAGAAGATGCACCCTTTGTCACTACCACTGAACACAGACCCTTTAAATGAGAGCTCTGTTGTTTCTGCTCTGAATATTCCAGTTACATAAAAGCCTCACTCTGCCATCTGAGTATGAGCAGGGCCTCCCTTGGTCACAGCACTGACAGTGTCTTAGCAATAAGCAATTCAGAATAGTGACGTTTTTATTGACCCTGAATTGTTTTTATAGACTCAAAGTGCACTGGCTTCAGGGATAGCATGTAAACCTTAAATGATGATTTAAAAGTCGAGGTAGGGAAGCATTTCATAAATGACAGGGCTTGCATATCTACTTGTGTGGCAGAATATCAAAATAGGCTGTGGTTCTCAGGAGGTCAATAGATTTTTATAACAACCTGCATTTTAAACCAGCTTTTGATGAGTTATCGGCATGTTTTGGTCACTAGTGCTGACACTAAGTAAATTCTAGTTTTATTATAAAATTAATATAAAGACATCGAAGGAGGCTTGTGTTAACGTGAGTGTCTGAGGTAGACAAGGAATGTTAGTTTTAGCTATAACCCCATTCAGAGATGGCTCTGTCTCCCCTGGCTGCTGTCCTGGCCTCTGAGGGTGGTATGCAGGTAGTGCAACCCATGGAAGCATTCCTTGGGTGTCATGTGAAGGGCTGGCCGTTGGAGGGCACTGTGTAATGGGAAATAGGAACTCGAGGTTTTTCTCTGCTCCTGCACAGAGGCCATTTTCCTGGGAAACAAATACAGACTGTGAGCCCCACACCTGTTGATGAGCAGGCACCTCACCCCCGGGGCACAGCTTGCACTGGGAGTTACGGTTAACAGATCTCTGACGGGATTTTTTGTGTTTTGTTTTGAAAATATCACCAGGCATGGTATGAGTGCCAAATGAGCTTATCTGTCAGAAGGGAATTGGTGTTACATCTTAGGATGTTGTGGGAAGAATTCACCCCTTCAGCTTCTAGGCTGGAGTTGTGTCTCCAGCCAGTGAAAGGTTCTGTGTTATATAATACTTATCCTTTCTGAACCAAACACAGCTCCTGCTGCGAGGTGGGCTGCCTGCACAGATGCTTTAGGATCCAGAGGCCACATTGGAGCTGGTGCTATGGGTGCAGCCTGTTGGCAGCTCACTGATTTCTGCTGGATTGGGCCGAATTGACAACCTCTCAGTCCCAGAACACTGGAGGGGGCCAAGACGTTTGCTTAATTAAACTCTGCAATATAAACTGGGACTTTCTGAGCAAGCTGGAAACTTCCAGGCCCTGTAATAGCAGTGAGGGCTGGATTATCCAACAGCTTAAGTCAACAGAAAGTTGTAGATGGGATAACAATGTGCAGAAGTAGCTTGATTTAATTACAGTTAAATTTTGGTGTTGGTGAACAGACAAATCTCATAAACTTCCACAAATTTCTCCATCTTTTGCTTACACTGCTACTTCCTCTTAAATGTTTCACTGTGTTGAATAGGAGGGTTTCACTGTAGCAGCAGAAGTGCTGCTGGGCAGCTGTGTCCCTTGCGAAAAGAAGTGCCGTGTAATCTTGTGTACACTGTTATTTTGGGTAAGCTGGGTAGGAATGTGGCGCGGGTTGGGTGACTAGTTCGAGCACTGGGAGGAAGGAATGTGGTTTTACTGCTGGCATGTTCAGCTCAGGACTGGAGCTGCTGCCAGGTCAGTACTAACACCTGACAGGGTTTACCTGGGACTGGAACTGTGCCTCTCAGACGTGTCCAACACACTGTCATGCCAACTTTTTCCAGCACAGGGTTCTTAAACTGCCCAGTTTCTAGTGCTGGAGTGTTCCCTTCCCCTGCTCCCACTGTCTTTTTCTCTCCCCTGCCAGAAAGAAGAAAACCAAATCCTTAGGAAAGGGATTGTTTTCTGTAGAGAGCTAGTAATTAATTTTAAAATAAGAGATGTGGCTAAATTGCACAGGCCTGGAAGCTAATTGCAGTTAAAATAGTTAAAAATAGGCCAACCTATAGAAAACAACTCAAAGCCCCAACAAAACAAACCTAGAAATTTGATTTCTGAGATGGATTATGGAATGCATTGAGATGTATTATGTCTGCTGGGTGATGTCTTGACTGGGCAACAGCCTTGGTATGTATATTTGTAATTGTTCATTTTTTTCCTCCCTCTATTTGGCCATAATTCCTGCATGCTGGCAGACTATAGGTGTTAGTCAGAATCCTGATTTCTAGGATTTAGGAACCTTGTCTGTAATCAAATAAACATTTCCAGTTGTGAGAACACTGGCTATTCTGAGGAACCGCTTCATGAATGAGTTGGGCTTTGCCATTAAGCCATAGCACCTTATTTTTGTGCCTCACTGCATGGATCAGTTTGGCTGTATTGGTGTCCTGCCAGCTCAAGTCAGGTTTTCCTGTTTCCATGTAGTTTATCTGTTGGACAGAAGCAGAACAATTTGGAACAGGGAGCACAACAGTGCTGTCCGCTCTCCTTTGGCAGATCCTAGTGTTGAATAATCCTGGCTTGAGGGTGGAAGTACATTCCTGTAATCTGTGTTGGTTTTAATTGAAAGCAGTTCAAAGTCTGACTCTCCTTAAGCATCTTTATGTTGTGTAGATGATGACACCGAATTCATGGTGGGATTTTGTAGAGATGAGGGTGATGAATAGTGTGCAGGAGAAGATGTCCTGAGATGACTCCCTCATGGATGGTCTGTTTGGAAATTGCTGTGGTGAGGAACATCTGCTTTTGGCCTCTTCCTGGTGGCACTGCATGTAAGGTTTGGAGCGTGCTGCTCTGGAAGCCATGTGGACAAAAACGAAGTCCCCGCAGAAGGGTTGGGTTTTGGAGTGGGAAAGAGGAGGCCAAGCTGAGACTGTGGGCGATGCAGGAAGCCCAGGTGCCTGGAAATGAGGCTGTACTGGTTGCTCCCATCAGAGGTACTTTAGCCTGATTTATTCAAATGAACTAAATGTGGATTTATGGATTGGGTGTACTACAGGGCTGCCTGTTGTAATGCCTCCTTAGTCACTGGACCCTTGTGGCACAGTTGGATGTGTGTGGTGTGCTGAAGACCTTCAGCTGGTGCTGGTGTTTGATCAATGTGCTGAGCACCTTCAGCTGGTGCTTGATATGTGCTAAGGACCTTCAGCTGGTGCTTGATATGTGCTAAGGACCTTCAGCTGGTGCTGTGTTAGATATGTGCTGAGCACCTTGGTGCTTGATATGTGCTAAGGACCTTCAGCTGGTGCTGTGTTTGATTTATGCTGAGGACCTTCAGCTGGTGCTGGTGTTTGATTGGTGCTGAGCACCTTCAGCTGGTGCTGGTCTCAGTGGTTGACCCCAAGACAGTTCAATTGCACCTCCACCCTCTACTTGAGCAGAGGAAGTCGAAGCTGATGGCTTCTGGAGCAGCCCACGCAACTCCAGTGGATTTGTGCTGCTGAAAGAGAGATGCTGCTTTCTCTCTTACACTCTGGGACTACCTGTGGACGTGGACAGCATCCCATGTCTTTGCAGGTCTGTTGCATTTCAGTAACTTCTGGAAAGGTGATGGAAGTCAGAGGTATGTGGCACAAGCTGCTGGGGTGGTGGTGGAGGGTGTGTGTGAAGGGAGGGTAGGGCACCTGCTCTTTGGTGGCCATGAGCTGTGACACTGGCTGTGTGGGTCTCATGAATCCAGAGCTTTGGCTAGAATCCTGACCCTGATGAAGTCTGGCAAGTTTGTCTAAAAGCAGAGCATTACACAGATGAATTCCCTAACAAACAAGTGGAGTTTTTAACCTTTCTTTAAAGAATTCTTGAGTTGACCGTTCCTGTTGTTTGTGGTGAAGGGAGTGGTAGGAGGGAGAAGTGGTGAGTGGACAAAACTGAGTTTGGGCTTTGTGCTTGTGCTGATTCAGCCTCATTAACAAAGCAACAGCTTTGCTGTACAGCGATGAGCAATGGATGTGCTTCTTTAACCTCTGCTCTTGGTACAATGATGTTCAAGGTATTATAAAATATTGGCTTGGCTATTGTTTGTAACAGTTGAGCTGAAAGAACTTGAAAATGCTCTGTCTTGGATGTGTCTTGCTTTAGTGAACTGAGAGCATACAGTAGTGGTGTAGATGCAGCTCCATTTTATAGCTGAGGGAATGGTGTCACTGTTTAGAGTTCAAGGTTGCAGGATCACCTCCCTGCCTCACTTCATCTCTTCATATGTGGCTTCCCCCCCCCCCCCCTCCACCCCTTTGTGAAAATGCAGTCTTAGTGCTAAAGTTTACACCCATCCCACTAGGTGGGTGGACACTTGAGGTGGAGAACTGCCCGATCCAAGGAGTGGTGAGTTGGGCACCTTAGGTGCTGTGTGCCACATGGAGGGGCATGTTCATTGCATAGCCTGCGCTTATTTCATTAGGATAAGGGGTGGAGGCACATGTTTGGGTGGGTGCCAGAAAGACCTCTGCATTTATCCTTGCTGGCTGTTTGGTTTGTTTCAGTCCTATCTGGTCGAGTTTGGTCATTTACTATTTTATTCCTTATTTCCAGTGTCTATAGAAAAACATTCAGTCCTCAGGATCAGGTAAATTCCTGTGCATGCCTGGCCTGAACTATGTGTGAATAACACCACTCCTGCTACTGTGGCCCGAGGAGGCACTTCTCCTTTCTGTTCCCTGTGGGAGAGAGCCTTGCAGTGTGGTTTTCCCTGGCAGGGTAGGCTGGTCCCAGCAATGCGGTGACACACCTGGATCCTGACAGTGTCCGTGCTGATGACTCGCCGGTTGGGAGCGCAGTGAGTGGGATGAATCTTATTTCCTGCCTTCTCTGTCGGCAGTGCCTCCTGGCATCTACAGCCCAGCAGGAGGGCTGGCTTCTCCTGTGTGGTCCTCGCCTCAGCTGGCTCCAGTGCTGGTTCTCGCCCACAGTTCTGAGGCTGATCCTCTCCTACCAGTCATGCTTGCTAAGAGGCCTGTGGGAGATGAGAGCATTCTCGTTAAAAACTAGCTATTCCCAGGGCACTGGTAGCCTAAGAGTGCCAGAGGTGTGTTTTCCTTCCTCAGAAGCCGCTCTCTGGTTATGGGCATGACATGAGGACTCCAGCAGTGCTGCTGGGTGCTCACTGGAAATACAGTGACCTGAGAGCTGGGCAGGAACAGGGACAGGCTTCCCCTGGCCACCAGGGAAGCTGGCTGAAGGTCTGGAAACCAGAGCTGGATGTGGACCTTTAGGAGAGATAACGGACAGTGAACCTGAATGGTTTGTTCTCTTTTTAAGGTAGCACTACAGATATTTTTTCCAAATTTTATTTTTTGTACAATGTGGATTATCCTGATGCTTCTGTTGCCTCTCTTATCCAGAAGCTGCCTTCTCGTTCTGTGTTCTTATTAGCATGGTAAAAAACATGTTGCATTTTCCTCCCCGGTGTTGAGGCTGAGATTTTATGTATCCCTGTTTTAGGGCCAGCTGCATCCCAAGGGTGGTGGCTGTGCCACTCTGGAACCCCAGAATGGGACAGGTGGTTGCAGACCCCCTTGTCCTGCAGGTGCTGTGCTGGGCATGTCTGACCAGGCTGGAGCAAGGTCAGAGTTGTTTTTTCCAGGGATATCCTGCAGCTGTACTAGAGGTTGTGCCAAATCAAGTTGCAGTCAGGTTTTGGTTTTGTCTTAACTAGTTTCTGTTGTAGTTTGAAAGTCAAACATTGTAAAGCAGACTGTGCTAAATGGTTACAGGCTGGGTGTGGATTACCTGCCAGGTCATTTGTCACCATGTTCCTGCATGCTCCTAATGCAAGATCTTGACAGAGCCCTTTTGGAAGCTGTTGAAACCGTGGGCCCTTCACAACTGTTAGTGACTGGCCTCAAAGTCTGCAGAGTTAAGATGCTGGAGTTTGTAGCTAATGTGTTTTCAAGTCCTGTGGTGACCTTCTCATATCATGTTCCTACCTGTGTCACTTTTTTCCTTAGAATGTTGTCCAAAATTTGGCTTGGAACGAGTGCATACTTTAGAACATTTCAGTCACAGCTTTAGTCACTATTTTGATTGACATTGTTATTAAAGAAATGCCTCTTAACACTGCTTGAATTGATTTAGCAAAACCCTGAGCGGTTTCTTCAGGCTGCTGACATCATGAGAATTTACCTTTAATCCCTTGTGCTGCTGTCATTTTATTTTGGGTCTGGTCAGTTCAGTTTTGAGCTACTTGTACCTGCATTTGTGTTTCTTCATTTCACTCCAGTGAGAGATGATCATCTGGTGCAGGCATCCGTACCCTGGGCCAGTGCATGCCACAGGCTCCCAGCAGCTCTCAAGTGTCTGTGCCCTACAGGGAGTGAAGTTGTTGTTTCAAATTCCCAAAACTTGGACAGGAAGTAGATCCTGTGGGACAGGGATGTCAGCGGTGAGTGCCAAAATGGCTGCTGCAGCCAGTACCTGGTGAGGGAAATCACTTATTACTCACACCTTCTGGTCACCTCTGTGTGTGGGACACCAGAACTATAGCATTTGGGAAGTGAAGTTGGGGTCCCCAGCCCGGCGTCACTGCAGGCTGGAGCACACGTATAGATAGCCTTTGATAAGGCTGGAATGTGCTACAGGAGCTCTGTGTGTCAGTGCTAACTGTTGCTGTGGAAACTGGCTGGTTTTGGTGGTTTAGCATCTCCTGATCTTCATTGGGAAGGTGAGGCAGTAATGTAGCTGATCCCCCAGCCTGGAATCGCACACCAGGGCTGGTGGACACCAGGGTTGTCACACAGGTGTTGCTGGATGTGTGACCTGGGGTAGCTGCCATCAGGAGGTCAAACAGGCTCTACTGGTGTCCTGGGGCTGGTGTGGCTCTCCAAGGCATGTCCTGCTGGCTTATCTCTGGGGTGTTGGGCACTGGGGCTGCCATGGGGATATGCTGACCCCAAGGGCTGGGGCACTGTCCCTGTCCTGGAGGCCAGAGCGGCAGAACTCTGCCTCCCATAGCTGGCCTTTAGTCCAGACAGGTTGTATGGGGAAGACAGCTGGTCAGGAGGAACACATGGTGTATGTGTTTGTGCTCTCTGTGAGTGTGCTATGTCTGAAAATCCAGGACCTCTGTGTGATAAAAGCTGTTTGCAGCTCTTATTTAGGCTTCCTGAATTCCTCTTGCTCTGGCATTTACCTGGGTCTTGTGTTTTCTGTGGGTATGGTTGGTGGTCTTGGTTCTGCTGCCCATTGTCCTCTCGCTTGTGTCCCTGGGGCTCAGTGCTAAACTCAAGAGCAAGCAGAGGCTGAAGGGCCAGCGTGGAGGTCTTTGCTGTGAGTGGCTTGTGCCCAGCAACGGGGGCAATTCTTGACCTTTGGATTTAAGTTCTGAACTCTAGTTGCAGTCTGTGCTCTCAGATAGAGGTGGTATTCCCTGCAGTTTTCAGGGGAATTTTTAATGTTGTGTCAGTCCTTGGAGTGATGCCACTCAGACTGGAACATCCTTGCTGTTTCAATGCCACTAAGGAGATTTTTCTTTCTGAGAAATCTCAAGTCTTGCAGTCAGATGGAAAGGCAGGATTGCAGGTAATTGAGACAGAGGACAACCTGCACTGTATAATCACCTCTGAAAAGCTTTTTCATGGAGAAACTCTCCTTCCCCCTCTCCTTCCTAATATTCCATAAATGCTTTCATTTCAGGAGGTACATGACAGCATAGGGCACAGTACGTTGATTTACTGTTTTTTACAGTTTTCTGGCCTCACTTGTAGTTTTTAGGGAAGGCTGAACAAGGAAAGAAGATGTCCAGATCACTGTTTGAGAGGTGGGAGTGTTGGAAGAAAGAGCACTTTGCTGCTCTGGATACAGAAGTATTGGATATTCCTATCAGAAGATAGTACCAAATTACATAGTAGGCTTTGTGTGCCAGTGAAGGTGTCTGCTGGGCTGGCCAGCACTCTCATTATTAAATAAAAATTACCCTTTTGCATTCAAGCAATGACTTGGTAAAGACTAATTGTGAGAATCTTTCATTATTCCAGCTTATTCCAGTTTAGTGGTAGCTCTGGCCTGTCTACTGTGGGGATGGACTGTGGGCAAGTTGGGAAGTGACTGAGCTGAAATGCTGCCTCTGAGATTGTCAAAGCAAAACATGATAAAGTTGTTGCAAAGAGTTGAAGGGACAGTAAATAATATTCATTTCTTTCTCATTGCTGCCCTGTATCTTTGGCAGGTTACATGTTGTGTTGGGACCTCTTTCTGGTTTAGAGGTGTTCCCATCTCTTGTTGGTTATTGGTTACATGGAGGAACTGGTACTTTTCCTCTAGCATCCCTCTGAGTTCCTTTGATTGTCTGGGTATTGGATTTTTGTGCTTTTTTTTTTTTTTTTTTTTTTTTTTTTTGCCGTTATAAAAGTGCTTGGGAAGAGAGGCTATATCCCTCTGCAGGATACCTGTTCCATAGCATTGTTCCTTGGCAGGCTCCTTCTCCTTCTTCAAAGGCCAGTGACTTTCAGGCTTCCTTCTGACAAAGCAGGCTGTGATTTGTGCCATGCGAGTTGCTGCCTTTTCCTTGCCCAGGGCTGGAGCTGCTCCTGTTGTCTCTGCGGCCTGTGTTGGAAAGCAAGCTGGGATTCAGCAGATATTAGCTAGTCCTGTGTGCCAGGCTGATTCCTTGGGTTAGGAGGCACTGCCAAGGCTCTGCAAGAGCATGCTCCGTGCTCACTCATGTTCCTTGCAGAGCCTGGGATGAGGGAAGAGCTTAGTACACTTGGAACACAGACTTTGCCTCAGCGGTGCTGTGTGTGCAGGGCTGGTTCTCTCTCTTGACACACACTCTGAGCTGGGAGAATGCTGCTCTTTGTTGTCTGGGTGGCATTCAGCAGGGAATGGGAAGTTACCTGTATGCTATAGCAATTGTGTGCACTTACCCAGATGCCACAGCAATTCCAAGAGGTTTGTTTTTTGGTTTTTTTTTTTTTTGTTTTGTTTTTTTTTTGTTTGTTTGTTTGTTTGGTTTTTGTTTGTTTTTTTTGTTTGTTTGGTTTTTTTTCTATTTTTGCACCAAACTTTCTGCTTGCTGAATAAATCTCAACACAGCCTCCCTCATTCATATTTTGGGTCTTGTGCTTTAACACAGACTAAGTCTTCACAAACCAAACTGCTGACTCCGGTGTGGTGGTTTGGTTTGATTTAGTTGCCCTCAGGGCATTGCTGTGCCTGGCAACTTCAGGTTTTTTGCTGATCACTTTAGCACTTTTCTTAGTGTTACAAGTTCCTTACCAGCATTTGTGTTTTCTGATGTGTTCAGTATAAGCAGCTGCAGTATGGGCTTGCATGCAGGAGAAATGCAATCACATGGAATGTGTTAGGTTGTATGTTGTTGTGGAGCCCCAGCCTGTCTCCAATGGGAGAGCCTGTTAAAGGAAGCAGTTCTGTGCCATTGCAGTTTGGGCTCTGCAGCTCCAAGCTGGTTTTCTCCCTTTGCTTTGTACAGCATGGTTGCCATTCAGCAGCGGATTTGGACTTTGTGTAGATCATCTTGTTATTTCTGGAAGGGGATGTGACTTCATTTAAACCTGCCTGGAGGAAACTGAGTTTGTTCTTCAGACTTGTGTTAATTTGTGTGATCCCAAGAGCTTTTCACTGCTGTACTTCAGTCACTGTAATATGCATTTGTGTTCTTGGAAGAAAAATCCTGTTCTTTATTCCCAAGGTTGTTGACTGAGCTCTCTAAAAGTCCTTGTGGTGTCAGGAGCAACCAGCCCCGTGTGTACCTCATCATCTCTGCAGGTAGCAATATGATACAGGGTCAGGAATAAGCAGGTAGAAGCAATAGTTTCTTTATGCAGCTGGTTGCTGTGGAAGCCGATCCACTGCCTGTAACTTGCCTGAGGAATTCGGCATTGCTGTGCCCTCTGCTCCCTTCCTGTTCTGCCTCTTTGAGGAACGTGCATCTGTGCTTCCCCGGGACAAGGTCCTGCTCTGGGATGCTGAATGACTGACCCTATTGCAGCTTCTGCAAAACATGGATTCTGAATGTGCCTTTTGTTTGGGGCATCGAGCCCCAGTTTGCATCCAGAATGCCTGGCAGGACACAAAGTGCAGCCTTTGTTTTAGATAATGAGTGGTGAATATTTTAATGAGTGTTTCTTAGTCTAGTCAGTGTCAAGTACCATTTTGGGAACAAGTGACTGAGCTAATCTCTGCACTTGGTCCGGCAGCAATCCATTTATCAATAGAAATTCAAAAATTTTGAAGGAATTTCCCATAAACAATTAATACAACCAAAAAAACAAATCTAACAACCAATGCAAGCAACACTCCAACCCTCCCTGAAATCCTTCCAAGCCTTCCACCATCAATATATATGCAGAAATTACTGATACAAACCAAAAAAGTGCTCAGTATCACTATCACTGTATTTGTTTTTCTTTAGTCTGTTCTTTTACAGTGTGTAAAAGACAAGCATATTCCATTAAAAGAAGAAAATGCCTTTAAATTAAGATGCTACCTACTTTTCTTCCTCTTCAAAGGCACCTTCAATGCATGTATGCATAGGAGAGAGCTTCTGCAGCTGAATTACTCAGTCTCCTGCATTGGGCATATTCTTGTTAATTTTTTTTTTCACTCCAATTATTTTTCACACGACCTTAAATTCTGTTCTCATCTTTGGCTGTTCATAACATATCCTTGTATGTCAGTGGATGCACTGGAGAAGAAGCGAAGAAGACTTCTACTGTGGGATTTGTCTTTCCAGCCAGGAGGGGCTGTGCTTGCTCCTGCTCAATTGCCAAAATCTAGTCAGCCTTAAGCCTGGATTAGTTACTGAAAAGTTTTCTCGTTCTTTGTGAGACACCAGTTCTCGGGTGGAAGAGCCTACTAGCCCTAGGCTATCAATTTATATGACAAATAAGTACTCATAATGAGCAAAAAGAGTCAAAGCTTTGTCAAGGGCTGCTGTGTTTGTAAAGTGAGCAGGAAGGGAAGGGGGAGAAGGAGGTAGAACATGGTGTGCAAGTAGGTTGGAAACACCAGGACTACAGGTAGGATCCAAAGGCCTGACACTAGGTGTTTCTGGTGGGAGCAGATCCCTTCCCCATTGACTTGGCCTTTTCACTGGTTTGAGTGGCTGGTTTTTCTCCCCTAATCTGGGCAGAGGATGTAATGCAGTGATTCTTCCTCCAAATGTGAAATTCCTGGGGAGCAAAGCCTTAATGGACAAGAGGTACTGCTAGAGGCTATGACTTGTTATTCTTTTAAAAAAAGAAACTTGATCAAGATGAAGAAGAGAAGCCGAAGGAGTGAACTGCTGGAGTTACTGACAACACCACTCATTGAAATGTTAATGTGCTTGGAAGAAATTTTTCACCAGGGGAGGTTGGAAACTCATACAGTAACATTAATTATTAACTGCAGCCATGAGCTGGAAGATCTAATTTAATTTCTGGTTGGATAATAGGATGATGCATGCAACAAAACAAACAGTGTCAGAAAATGAAGTGTCTCTGGAAACTGACGTTCCCAACTTCTGCTCTGAGCTAAAGCTACTGCAGGTAAGCTATTACAATAGCTAAAAAGTGAAAAGTACAGGCTGAATTCCCTGCAGATGTCAGGCTGTGATCCACAGGAATTAGGAGTTACTGCTTTCTCCAGTCTGAGCAAACCCACCTCCTTCAGCCTCTCTGCTTCTGCCCCCAGCACCCTTTGCCCATTGAGGCACAATTAAATCAATTTTCCAGCCTCTGTGGAACAGTAACAAGAGCACTGCCTCACATCAGACACTGTTTAAGAGAGGTGATTTGTGGGTTCTGGTGTCCCAAAGTAATTGCAATGTAACCAGCTCTTCCCTCTGGCAAACACTTCTCCCAGCCTGGCGTGTCCCTGCTGGCTGTGTCTGTCACACAGGGTTCCTGAGCCTTTTGTCTTTCTGAGGCTGAAGAAGTTCAGAGGTATTTCAAGTTTTAAGAGTGACACTGGCATTTTCTTGTCAGTTGGCATCGTTTTCATGCTCTCAAGGTTTTTCCAGCAAAGCCTGTTTAAGCAGCTCCCTGTCTCATTTTTCTCTAGGTGAAACAGCCAGTGGTGCAGCTCTGGGCTGTGTGTGTGTGCCGTGGATTCGATTCCTGGAGTTATCTGGGTTGGAAATGAGCCTCCAATCAGAGTTTATTGTAGGATTACAGTTTTATTGGATGTGTGTTTTGTCATTAAATAGTGCAGCCGCTGATGGTTTATGGTCTGGAATCATTAAATATCTAACAAGAATATAGATTGTGGTTACATAAACATGTTTGTGTGATCCGTTGGCAACTAGCTGGGCTACTGGAGTGAATGCAGCTCAACTTCCCCTGTTTGATACGGGAGCTTTGCGTGCTCTGCCACACCTTCCACTAGATCTGGTTGCTCCGAGCCCTGCCCAGCCTGGCCCTGAGTTGGCAATAGCATTAACCAGAGTAACATCGCTGCTGAATTCGGGCGGGGAGGGGGAGTGGGTATGTCTGCTGCACGCTGATGGAGGCTTCTGGATATGTCGGTGGATTTTTGTGGGAACCGATTGTCTAAAATACAGCGTTACGCTGGATTTGTGTGCCACTTCACATAGGAAAAATGAAGATTATTGTATTAAGTGTAAGGCATAATTTTTCACTTTTAAAAAGTTTGACTGTTAAGTGCATTTCATGAGATCAAAAAAACACCAGTTTGAGATGTTTAATTTTTTTTTTTTTTTTAATAATTAAGTTATAAATGTATCAGAGGTTAATTTAGTGAAAGGTAAAAACCTTTGTGTTGTTCTGGAGCAGCTGCTTTGAAAGCAAGTCCTCCTGTCAGGTCTTTCTGTGATTCCTTGCTGCAGGCTGCCAATTGGGAATCCAGACCCTTTCTTGTTACTGGACAGGGTTGTCAGACATCCACTGGGGACATGGCTTTTAGTGGTTCTCTTTTGCCTAGTAAGTTTTGAAGTACTTCTGGAAAGTAATGGATCCGTGTGGGCCCTGACCTGAGGATAATGAGGATTTGAAATTAAACCAACCTGCCTTGTTCTTTTGTCAGTGTCAGGGCCAGTGTCCTGACACTGGCAAAATCCTACACAGAGAATCATCATTCCTTTGTTTTATGGTAGTTTGTGTGTGTCACAAAGTGGGGTACTCGTTTAAATAAAACCTTGATGTTTTAATTAATCAATTTGGTTTTTGTTTCCCCAGAGGGAAGGAAAAGAAGTTCTGTCAGACTTTTCTTTAGGAATTTTCTGTTGAAATTCACAGTAGATGTTCAGTTGGGATGCAGATGGTCTTGGTGCTGGTCTATCGTGCAATATCAAGAGTGGGTGTGAGGTTTCTTTTTTTTTTTTTTTGGTTTGTTTTGGTTTTTTTTTTTTCTTTTTTTCTTCTTTTCTTTCATTTTAAAGCTAAGTCCATATAGGAGAGTCACTGTCAGGTCACAGACTGATGCAAATGGCACCAGTTACTCCCAGTCAAAGCTTTGTTCAGGTTTTTAATAGCAACGTGTACCAAATGCTTTTCTTTTTCTCTGCTCCCTCTTCTTATCCAGAGAAAAGCAGATCAAAGTTTCCTTTGGAAAGAGAATTTCCTAGACTGTAAATGCATGGTATGTACAGATGACTGAGCAAATATACCCTCCTGGCCTTAGGGTGTTAGTGGGCATTGTGGTATCGGGTTGAAGGCTGGACTTGGTGATCTTGGAGGTCTCACCCAACTGTATTGATTCTGTGATTGCTGCATGAGACACTGGATGACTGTCAGTGAGGTTGTGCAGAAAACAATGTTTCGCTTACATGAATTCTTTTAATGGTATAAACAGGTCTGAAAGGTAAATAAGGAGAAAAAAGTCTTGTGCAGCAGGTCCATTAAATGGAAGTTCTTTTACATCCTTTTAGGTATTTATTTCCAAAGCTCACTGGTGACCTGGTTCAACATGCTTGCTAAAATTGCTCGAGTATATCTAACTGCATGGAGTTCAGTGGGTTTCTATAAAAATAGATCACAATTCACTTGGAACACTTAGTTTTTTAAAACATGTAGTAAAAATACCTTGTAAGCAGATTTTCAGGAGGGCAGCACTGTGGTTTGAGCCTGTTTGTTAATGGTGTGCTTCCAGCATTGGGCTGGATGTCTGGACTCCTGGTCCTGTGCACTGTCAGTGATGTGCGGGTACCTTTGATCCCCATGCACCACTCCTGGTGTCTGTGTTCTAGCTTGCTCATTCCAGCTTTGTGTGCCCTTCTCTGCTGGTTTGTCCCCATGGAAGAGCGGCATCGTTACAGTGTCCCTCTAAGACAAACTTGTGCCTTGAGTAAAATCTACATGGTGTTTTGTCTGCTGAGTGTGCCATTCCAGACAAGGAAAACATGAATATAATCCCTTTCCTTTAGAGGTCTGAAATAGGACCTAAATCGCTATTGTAAAACATTTACTATTTTTCTGTTGTATGAGCTTATGAATACCACAGTTCTCCAAACTCTGCAGTTCTTTAAATGCTTACTGCTGTTTGCTTCATTTTATGATTCCTTCCGTGTGAGAATCCTTGCTTGGCCAGGAGTGCTCTGGAAGACCAGGTATGCTCCATGAACTGACCAATGCATTTCAGTCGGGAGGGTCTTTATGATCCAAACTGTATAGCCTTCTTTTCTCCAAAAGCCTTTAGGTTTACTTGCTGTAATTTTGCAATCTGTGGAGAAAATAATGGGGTTTTTACAAATACATTGCATCCTGCAGTGAGGGTTGAGAACTCTGTGGGTAAGAAAAGGCAGTTTGATTTACTCTTGGAGGAGTGTGATGAACACATGCAAGGACAAAGTTCTGAGCTGGGTTCCTAGGCTGCTTGTGATGAAGCTGAAATGTGATTTTAATGTCCCTGCTTGAGCCAGATGAGTTGTAACCAAGTGACCTTTTAAGTTTGTTTTCTGTGCTGAACTTGCGGAGGAGAGTGGAGATTTGGGTCATAGCCCTGGTGCATGGTTTTGTTTGCATTGCACAACTGAGATTTTATCAAACACTGTTGGCAAAATTGCCACTGACAATTTCAAGATTTGTAAGATATTGCAGGAATTATACGGAGGCTTTCCACGTTCTGTTGCTATGGCCTTCAGAAAGTCACTGTGATGTCCTTAGAGATCGAGCTGTTTCCTTGGGGTGCTCTCAGCTGCCTTTTCTGAGGGTAGTGGTGACAGCCTGCCAGACAGGGCACCCCACTTGGATTCTCCTTCTTGGGCTGCCCAGCATTGTTTGATGTTAGGGAGGTTCCAGTCAGAACAGGATAAGCCAATTTGGGAATACTCTCTGCAAGAGGGTGATGTGGAATTGCTTCCTAAAGCACTTTTTTTTCCACTCAGCCATATGTGGATTGGTTTAATCCACCAAATCAAAGTAAGAATCAGCTCAACTCTTCTGCCACTGATCTTGGTTTCAGTTGCTGGGAGATTTAGGAGATGCTAACATGGTTACTAGGCTTGCTGTGGCCAGCACTGGCCCTTAAGTAGGTGACACATAGTTGATTTGGCTTTGGAACTGCAGATCCTGGTTGATTCCACCACCCCCCCACCCACCCCGCAAATGGGGAGATTTAAGAGCAGTGTGTGTTTCGCTGATTGTGTGTGTGTAGCTCACACAGGACTCTGTGTGTGAGTTTTCATTCAGGAAGCCAGAAGTGGCCCAGTTAAAACATTGAATTAAAAGTTTGTTGTCTTTTCCATTTGGATTTGTTTTGCCATCAGAACACTGACTTAAAGATCTGTTATCTTTTAGTATGTTATGTTTTGCAAACTTTCGGGTATAATGAAACTAGAGATGAGGTGCTCAAGTGGGTGAAACCAGATTCACAGAGTCTCTACGTGCAGGTAACATTCCAGTGGGATCTGGTTTCTCTCCTCGTAGTTAGTGGAAATTTACCTCGCTGGTGCCTATTGTGGGTTGGAATCAAAAATGTCTCTACACAGAGAGAAGAGAAAAAAGTAGCCAAACTGAACCCAACCGACACTCCCCCACCGTGACTCAGGTGAGGCTCTCTCCAGGTGAAACCCAAGCTCGCTGGCCTTTCCCCTCGTTGCCTTGGCGACGGTCATTTATTGCCGCCGCCGCTGAACTTCCGCGTGTGTGGGCGGAGGCGGCGGGCGAGCAGCGGTGCCTGGCGGAGCTCTTGGCGCGGGGGTCCGCGGTAAGTGCAGCTCTCGGTGCCGGCGCGAAGGCTGTGGTGTGACTGCAGGGGGACACCTGGCATCCCACATGGGCTGCGTGGGCTCAGAAAATAGGGGCATAAACTTGCCCACCTCGGGGTGGTTGACTTGGGGACGGCTTTATATACCTTTGGAAAAACACGTTAAATGTTTGATCTTCCTGGTCTGCGTAACAGCTGTTCAAATATTGGTTTGCATTGATCCGGCCATTGTGCCTTTCACACTTGTCTGTTCATTTAAATGAGTCAACCTTCTAATTTTATACCCACATCGATTGTTATTTCAGGCTGTTCTCTTAATGCGTATGCTACATGTGTCATGGGATTGCCTGTCCTGTGTGAAGTTGACATCTGTAGCTTTCCTTCTTACACCAGGCTGGATTGCTGTGGCTTTCTTTTCTATGCATTCAGAACATACAGATGTGTATTGCAAAGCTTGTTCAGGTTGGTTTTACAGCGCTTCTATGTCAGTGTAGCTGGCTGAGCTGTGTCATCTGGGTCACCCTTTGAATGGGCAGCATTTCACCCTGCCTGCGGGGGAGAAATCAGCTCAGGACACTGTGTTTGGCCCTCATTCTTTCTCTTCTGCTGTCACAGCTCTTCTCTAAACTCCCCAGCTCCAGGGTATTTTACTCATCCAAGGGGAGAACTTAGTAAGTTTTCTTTATGTGAGTGCTTTAATGGGTCTTAGAAATTACTTGGCTTTCCAGAGCAATTGGAGAAAGTGAATATGGTGTGTGTTTAATAAAGAACAAAATGTGAATAATACAGATAAATATACATACAAGAGTCTCTTAACTCTGGAAATACAACTGTTTTCCTTCATCTTTTCTGAGGTGAATTGAGGTTTGTTCACTGTTGATGAAGTCTGGGTTTTGATCTATAATAGGCTTCCAGTTCCACCTAAATAAGCTGAATCCTCTGAAATGGCACTGTGAACTGCGGCTAAGAGAACAGAGCCTGTGTAGAGGTTATCCTTCAGCAAAGAGGAGAACTCCGTAACTTTTGGCATGTTTTGGGAAGGCAGGAGTATGTAAACTTCATGTTAATGATTGGACAAAGCAGAAGTTGGTGTGGACGTGAGGCGCAGTGGAGCTCAGCACTAATAGGTAACCAGGCCCTTCAGGGCAGGCTGCTGCAGCAGCTGCGGAGGCCGTGTTTGGGGGCAGGGACAGCTGCCAGAATGTCCACAGGGAGCTGCCAAAGTGCTCCCAGCCCCACCGCCGTCCCCACCTGCACACACAGCCTCACATTCCCAGCAGCCTGCCAGTGGATTGAGTCACAGTGCTCAGGATGGCACCGCTTGGAATTCCCACTTGTGCTCTGCACTCTAGGTGCCAAACCCGAGCGAGGCGGGAATGGAACTGCAGCATCAGCTCTGGGGCTGCACTGAGCACAGCCTGGCCTCTGGAAGCAGAAACCCCCCAGGGTAGGGAATGGCAGCATCTGGAACCCCTTCCAGGCTCAGCATGCTCCAGCCAAGGCTCAAATAGAATAGGAAAATGGCTCTGTAGGGTGATCTGAACTTCTTTTTCCAACTATGCTTCAAAAAGCAGCTTAGGATATGTGCTTTACAAAACACAGGGAATTCAGTGGAACACAAAAATTGCAGACAGGTGTTCACTTCCTGCGCAAAAGGTGAATATAGTTTAATCTTATCAGCAGACAAGTATTTCTTTCTGCCATGTAATTTCAGCTCTGGGCAGAACCGAAGATTCTTCCTCGGCAAATGGCAACTCAAGTGGCAAGTGACTTCTGAAGCCTTGTCTCCACTTAACTGTTCCCAGGTTGCCATTTCCTGCCTCCTGCCTCTGTGATGTTGCAAGGAGGAGAATTTGGCTGCTCATGGAAGGATGGGGTGGGATGATAAGCAGGTGAGGGTGGGTGCTGGCCTCTTGGATGCAGGAGGAGGGAAGGAGTATCCCAAGATTTTGTCCTGTGGTGTGCAGTTGCCTCCACTGCTTGCTGAATTAAAGGGTATGGGATAGTCTTGCCAGAAGATGGGAGTCTGTGTTGGGAAATTGCTCTTTAAGAATTTATTAGGTGATTGATCACTGATGAAAGTTTTTCAGTCAGGATACTTAACCGCCAGTAAGTTGTGATCTGCAGCTTTTGTGTGGATCAGGTTGTGGTCTGGACAGTGAGTGTGTGCTCAGTAGTGTCAGTTCATGTGGGACCTGAAGCTGTTCAGCTGAGAGAACTCACCATTGCTTGCACCATTGCTTCTGGCATCTCTTTCCTTTCTAAGATACGGCCGGGCTAATTAAGCAAGTGCTTTTTTGGAGTCCAGCAGGGTGTCCGTGGTCAGTCAGCCACGGGTGCTGGAGGAGGCCCTTGTTCCTGTTCCCTCTGTGTGGCTCCTCCCCAGGGAGCTTTGCTCCTGCCGTGCTTCTACCTGGTTCCCTGACTCGAGTCCCTCAGAGCTGTGCTGTGTCTCTGATCAGTCTTGTTACCCTGCTTTGCTCACTCTTGTTTGTTTACTTGAAAATTAGGACTCCAGCTGCATGCTTATTATCCTTCAGCCTCGCTGTCTGCCATGTCAGATCCCCACTTCGTCTTAATCCTCCCAGTCTGTCTCCTTATCCCATTCTCTGCTTGTGCTGGGATCCCTTTATTATTTGGGGTTTGGATCCTGGGTCTTCTCACGCAGAATTTTTCTGTGGTTAGTGATCTCTGTCATTGTGCCCTTGGTTTATAACAAAAACCAACCAAAATCCTAATTTTCTTGCAGAGTCTTTTCAGAGAGGGCTGGGTGGAAACCTGCATCAGGTAATTGGTACTCTGTGAGTCTCAGGCTGTGCCCAGCCAAGCAATCATTTATCTGATTTTTTGGTGGACAATGAGGTGAGATCACTTCACTGTTGCTGTAATAATTTAACTCCTTTTTTACCTAGGCACAGGACACTTGGAAATAAAGGATGAAATTGCGATACAAGGAGTCAGGAAAAGTTAGTACATATGGTACATGTGGTAGACCTCATCACTAACTGAGGAGGTGGTTTAATTTTTTTTTTTTAAACATTGCATGTATATGTATACATATTTCATGCATATGAAAATTGGAACAAACATTTGTTCTGCTTGTTAAATTGGAATATTGAGGAGAGGCTGAGAAGCTCATTGCAGGAGGAAACAGGGTCATAGCTTCTGGGGTCCTTAAAGTGGATATGACCCTTCAGGTTTTTGAGAATCTGTTTAGATTGTCTGGAACATCATCTTTTGTATCTTGCAAAACTCAATTAGAGATCCTCCAGTAGTGGGACCTCCTCTTGCATTTTTTTTCTCTTTTAAAGATGGTGGGGGGATTACTTGTTTGTTTGTGTTTTTCTTTGGTTTCTTTTGAATCAGTTAATATGCAGAGGTGCCCTCAGTGCAGGAGGAAGATGTCACTCTAGCAAAGTTGATGTTGGACTTTGCTAGAGGGAATTTGAGTAATACTGTTAATATAGAAACAACTATTGCAACTTCTCCTTTAGTTGTCTAGTTGTTGTTTTCCTCCTACTTCAGTGAGGTCTGAACAGTCTGAGTTCTTGCTTGGCTTTTTCTATGCTGTCTTCTCTTACTGAGGAATTATCTTGATCACAGTTTGCAAGTTCATTGCCTTTTGTATATTAAAACTGCTCTAGAAAACCAGGCACATGGTACATAGGAAAAACCTTTAATATCCACTAATGTGAGTCCATTGAATTGTTCTTTTTCACATGCTGTTTTGTTCACTTCTCAGGTAAGCTTTGTGCCCTTTTGGGGAAAAAAATCGTGTTCCCTAATTAGAAAGTACCTTGCGGTGTTAAGTGCTGCTGGGGAGAATACCAAACGCCAGGTTTACAGGAAGGATTTGTGTCTCAAGTGTTGTTTTGCTGCAGCCCAGTTCCTCGGTCAGGACATGTGCCAGCGTGGAACTCTCCCTGCAGACAGATTCAATGGTGCTGTTGTTTTCTGATCCCTGTCTGTGCCTCTTTCAATAGGGGTGAGTTGGGCTGCTCAGGTATGGCTTTACTTTGGGGCTGGTCCTGACCTTCCTCACAGTTGGAAAAATCTGTGCCAAGACAGCTGACACAAAGCTGTGTCTGGCTTTCAGCTGCCTAAAACAAACAGACCAGGAGAAACCTGTGGGAAAGTGTAATTGTTTTCTGAACAGGCTTCAAGGAACAGAGTCTCAAGTTACTGTAATTGAATCCAGTATCTTGCAGCTCTGGGAGGCTTATCAGAGGAGAGAAGGTATCACTGATATGGGGGACTGCAGGACCTGTTTCTGTAGAAGACTTTCCAGGTTTTATTTTGGTGGCCTCTTTGTGTTGCTCAAACGGGGTGAAAAAAACCAAGTGAAAAAAGGCCATTTTTACTGATGTTCCTCAGGCGCTTCATGCAGTGAAGTGATAAACAGGCTGATGCTCCAGTGATGTGCATCTGCAGGACTTGCCATCTGTCAGTGAACGCTGATTTTGAACTCTCCACGTACACCAAGGTGGTGAGACAGGCTTAAAAAATTCTTTTTAAGTATTTATTTTTAAACTGTGCATCCTCGATTTTTGCACTACAGACATCTCTCATTTCTAAAATGTTATGAATAATTTCCCTTGTGTTTGAAGAGCTTCAGTGTCAATGCCGAATGAATTTGTGGCATATGGATCACTCAGGATGTGAAATGGCCCTGTTCAGCAAATTCTCTTCTACTTTTATTGCTATTATTGTTACAGTATTATTGCTATGATGTTATTACTGTTATCTACTCTTACTCTGCCTTTATTGAACTCTTAACAGCTCTGACTGGAGTCGAATACTCCTCATGGCTGGATTCAGATAAGCCTTCCAAGAGGCGGTTCTTTTCCAAACCCTCCCTAGGAGAGACTCCTAGGTTAGCTATTTGCTAACCTCTTGCCAGCTGCTGATCTTCAAAATGGCCTACAGAATAAACATTAAACCCACTTTCTTTTCTGTCGCAGGAGGAGTCTCGCATCCTCAGGGTGAAGGTGGTTTCTGGCATTGATCTGGCGAAGAAAGACATCTTTGGAGCCAGGTGGGTGTTGTGCAGTGCCTGTGATCCTTGGAACATGATCAGCTCGGCAGGTAAGGGCCCTGCGAGGGCTGCAGTCCCTGCAGGTGCTGGGTGTGCATTGGCACAGCTGTTAATGTAGCTCTGGCTGCTCCTGCCGGCTCCTTCCCTCTGCTCTGCGAGCACAGGAAGCAGCTCAAAGCCCAGGCTTGCAGAACCCAACCAGGTCATAGCAGGGGGGGAGAAGCTGGTTCTGAAACTAAAATGAACCCAAACCCGGTAATTTCCTTTTTCTGAAGGTTAATTCAGGCTTGACATTCCTGCTCTCTTAAGCCTAAGCATGACAAAATGCTCTACTGCAAATGTTCCAATCTACTTCGAAGGGTTTTATGTGTTTGAAATTGGTAGTATCCAATTTTAGCTTTTATTGAAATGACTAATTTCTGAATGTATGAATGAGCCTCCCTGTGGGTTTTCCTGTATTTATTTAATGATGCTTACAAGTTGTTCATTAGCTTGTGTATCTAGCTTAAAACTACATGAAAGCAGCAATTAAAAGTTTAATCAACTTTAGTATTTTGGGTGAAATTTGTAACAAGCGTTCCTTTGGTAGCTGTGTGCAGAATATGGTATGCCAAAGCTTTTTTATTTTCTTTCTTTTGAAGAGCAGTTTTTGATGCTGACCATAAGCAGCATAACTTTTATCTTTCAAAATGCATGAAGTTAAATCCAAGTGTAGTTAGTACTGAATCCTATTGATGTGGCCGTTAACATATTTTAAGGAAATTGGTCTCAAGTCAGTAGGATTTCCATATAAACAGAGTTAAAAACATCTTCCCTACATGTGTTTTTAAATTCGTTTTAATCTTTCAAATGTGTTAACGTACAGTCATTTGAAACACGTTGGTATTGCAGAGCTGCGGCCCCAGCAGCTGCTGTGTCTCTGCACGGTGGAACTGTGCAGGGCTGCAGACTCTGGGGCAGAGCAGTTACCGTGCTCCTGCCTGACTGTGAAGGATTAGCTACAAGGTGCACATTGTGTTTTGCATCTCAGTGGGTTGTCCTGTCCTTTTTTAATCAACTCTACCATTATAAAACACTGCCTGTGGGCTTGCAGAGTCCAAAAGCCATTTCCTTCTTGATTAAATCTAAGGAAAGTCTCTTACAGTGTAGAGCACTGGAGAAACTTGTACTTCTGAGGATTTTAACAGTAAAGAAATCTCAGTGCTTTTGAGTTTGCTTTTTTGGGTTTCTTTTTGACTTAGGAAATAATTTTAATAGCAAGGACATCTTAGGACACTGAGGGGAACCACCTTGCTCTCCACAACACCTTGACAGGAAAGTGCTGCCAGGTGGGGGTCGGGCTCTGCTTCCAGGGAACAAGGGGCAGGACAAGAGGAAAGGGCCTCAAGCTGTGCCAGGGCAGGTTTAGGTTGGGTATTAGGGAAAATGTCTTTCCCAAAAGGGCTGCCCAGCCCTGGCACAGCTGCCCAGAGGAGCGGTGGAATCCCCATCCCTGGAGGGATTTAAAAGCCATTTAGATGTAGCACTTGGGGACATGGATTTGTGCTGGACTGAGTGATCTTAGAGGGTTTTTCCAACCTCATAGCTTCCTATGATTCTCCTAATAGTTAAAAAAAAAAAAATGGAATTACAGTTGCAATGACACAAAGCAACTAGAATGCAGAGTGGATTAGTAAGTGTGAGCACCCCAAGGTGATGGTTAAATGTGGGGCATTTCATCCACTTAGGTGCAGTGGAGGTGGGCACAAGAGGCTGGTTAGTGTAGATGTAAGTGAGGGTCTGTAACCTGCTTTATATTTTGCCTTGTAAAATTACAAGTCTGTGATACGTACCGATGGTGAGCTGTAGATACTGCAGATTGGGATTTCGTGAATTTAGTGTCCGCTTGCATGTGTGAATGTTTGACATTTATTTCCTTCCAAATTCTTAATTGAAGTGTCGTAATAAATTTCATACAAGAATCCAAGTACTGGCTGAACTCAGATTGTGTGTATCCCATAAAGATACAGCTGATGGGGTGCATTAGCTACTGTATTTTGCCTTCTAAATCATTAAGTAAGTGAAAATTGCGGCTGTCTGGAAGTTGAAAATGTAAGGTGCTTTTCAGTTAAAATTGCAGATGTTTTCATTGTCAGGGAGCTGTGCTTCTAATGGCATAGGAGTTAGTTATGGGTTGCCTCTGGGTTTATTGCTTTTACCTGCTCTTTCCTGAAAAGCCCTTTTCCTGGTTTGATTTCATGTGTCCAGGATCCATGATGGAGCTGGGGAAGGCAGGCTCCAGGCTGTTGGTAGGATTGTAAGTCATGCTGTGTACTCCTTTTGTGAGCAAGGCGGCTTGAAATGTGGCTGATTTTTTTATTCATGTGTCCTGTCACTGTGGTTCGTGATGGGAGGAGAGCACATGTGGCTGTGCTTTGCAGGTGGCAAAGATGACAGATGTTTGCCCTGTACCTGTTCTTTTAAGTCTGCTATCACTTTTCTAGTCCACTTTGAGTTATGGCGTATCTAGTTGTAACTATTGGAAAAACTGTGGTGATAGCTGTACCCCTGGAGCTATCTCCCCAGCACGTGTACTGCCTTGGAATTGGATTGGCTAACAGCCTGTTCCCCTTCTCCCACCGATGGCTCCCCCGATGAGCAGGGACAAATCCATTGAAGGGAGTTGCTTTCATAAATTAATCAAACAATTAAAAAAAGTACTCTGGCTCCTGAATGCCTCTTCAGCACTTGCATGTGTGCCAGAGGGAGAGTGCTGTGTGCGTCCTGGCCGAGGGAGGCCCCGGAGGTGGAACAGACCTGCGACTGAATTCCCTGAGCCACTTGACCAGAGGGCAGTTGCTCAAGTAGGGGAGAGTTCATACTCTGTTGTTGCTTTTTCTTTTTTCTAGCTGATTTGCAGTGGAAGTTTTTCCAGTGTAGTGGAAATGAAATGTTATTAACAGCGTGGGAAGGGAAAGAAACCAGCAAGCACACATGGCTTGTGCTTTCACTGTGGAATGAAGTGTGCTCCCATAAAAGCCGTGGGGTGCAGGGAGCAGCCGTGGGCAGGTGCTGAGAGGAACGCAGCCACTGCTGGCTGCAGAGCCAGCTGTGTGTGCCTACCTGGGAAGGAGGCCTTGTCTGCAGGTGTGGCCTGTGTAGGAGAGGTGCTGGCACAGGGAGAGATGAAAGGCTGCTCAGCAGAAATGAGCTGGATAATCGATAGTTTTCTTTGTGAAACGGTAATGGTGATGCTCGTACGGGTGTGTGAAATGAATATTGGGCAGCCGGGTGTGGGCACAGGGTATCAGTGTATCCTTTACCTCGGTGCAGGTGTTCGGTCTCGCCCGGTGCCGGCGAGCCCGGGGCTGTGCCTGGCAGCAGAGGGCACCAGAGAGTTTCCGCAGCTTCCGCCGCGAACCGAGACCCGATGGCTTCTGACCAAATTAGGCGGTCAGGTTTTTCACCAGAATCAGCAGGTTTTTACCCATTTCTACATGTTACGGTCTTTAGGATGCACTGGGTATATATTTCAGGAGCTTTACATGGAGAAATGCTGCTTTCACGAGGATGTGGTCTTGCTACTTAATAAGAGGACTTGGTAATAATTGCTGACAGTTAAAATGTCATAGTGAAAAATAATCCTTATCAGATAATTGCTTAATGGAAAAAAATTCTTTGTACCAATACAGAAACATAAAATGTTTCTTGTTACTTGAAGAAAGGAAGCTTCTGTATTCAGCTCCTCAGCTTTCCCTGCCTGCTACCTACTGTGATCTGTGAGTTTACCTGAATCTGGTATCTTTAAAAGAAAAAAGGGGCATGTCAATGAAATCATCTAAGGAAAATATTTTGGTTTTAGATATTTAAGGCAGAACTACTGTGCTGAGCTTTTCTCTTGCAAAAGCCAGGTGTCATGGAGTTCTCTCTCTCCTTCTCCACCCCCGCTGGATTTTGGAACTTGTTAAGATATTTTGGGAGTGTGAAATGGCATAGGAAGATCTATGCATACATCAGCCCCTCAGCTCCAAGGGCTGATGTATGCATATTCTGTTAGAGTATTCATTTAACCTTTGAAAAAAAAAAATGGCCTCAGGGAGGAAAAAAACCCATATTTACACTTCCATCTGTTTCGGAAGATTAAAATATTCTTTATGCTCTGGGAGACTTCCAAGAGAGCAAGAATACAAAAGGAATCTATCTGGTTACCCTTTATTAGAACACAACATGGTAAATGAAGGTGGAGACACTGGAGGTGGGGTTTGAGGTATAATTTTTAACTCCTTTTTTCACCCACAGGCACTTCTTTGCAGCTGTCTATGATGTGAGTCATTATCTCTAGCAGCTCTTCGGTAAAGCCTTGCTGTACTTCTTTTAGAATCAGAGGTGTGAGCCTTTCTTTGCAAAATAAAACACTGGAAGGGAAATCAGAGGTTTGTAAAATTACTCTGGGATTTGGTATGGAGGATTGAGATTTTGGGATGCTTAGGCACAATGGATTGCAAGTTTGGCTTTGCGGTGAAGGGTAAGGTAAGGTTGTGTTTTCTTTTCAGAAGCTGATGTTCCTTTATCCTTGTGTGATTGGACACTTTGTGTCACAGGACATGAGACTTGCATGACAGTGAGGTCAAAATCTTCCTTCTCTTTGAGAAAAAGTCTTAATGGATGTTACTCAGTACAGGCAGAAAGATGAAACCCAGAAGGCTTGTGCTAAAATAAAAGCAGGGAGCAAACACAGCCAGTGTGCTCTGGAGTTAATTGCTGTGTATCTTATTGTGCTTCTCCTTACTGTGCAGGAGTGGGGAAAGTCACCGGGGGAATGTTATTGGGATAAAATGACAGCGACTGTAAGGGTTCTGCCTTAGAACATTGTTTTTACTGCTCTCCATAAAACTTGGTTAGAGGTATCTCATTACAATTCTAATCTTCTTCGATGATGCATGTTTTGGGAATTTGTTTCCCTCATTTCTTTGGATCTAAAAGTGACTAAGCAAAACATCGGAATTTTAAAAAAATGTTGGAATTTTTTAAGCTCCACTAAGTGCATGCACAGACAGAGTTTCTCTAAGTGTGTTTAAATGATTCTGAAAAACATTTCCAGGTTCACGGAATTGCCTCTTGCCAAGCATAACCTGCTTTTCAGCCCTGATGTTAACTGCTGTCCAAGCAGCTCCCATAATTTTGTGGAGACTCGTTGAGATGAATGTTTTTGAAGACAGTGTATGTTACTGATCTGAATTTGTAAGTGGTGTTCTTGAAGGCTTGTCATGTGTAAAAGCACATTTCCCCTAGTAGAGCCTGCAGTGTGCAGATTTACCAGTGTCTGTGCGGAGCAGGTCGGTTCCCGCAGCGCTGAGTACTGGGCACGTCTGCCTCCGTACCTGCCCACAGGTGGAAGGATCCCCAAAGCAGGCAAACCCAGAGCCCTCAGCCATCCCAGTCCCGTGGGGAGGAGGTGGCCCCAGGGCTTCTGCTATTCTTGACAGAAATCTGAAGGTGGTCATTTTGGGGTTGTTGAAACATTCAGCTTGTCTGACTTAGGAGTATGAGGAGGCACATGCCTTAAGGGCTCCATAAGGATGTTGTTCCACGTATACCTGTGCTGAGGAGCGTGCAGGTAGGTTGGATGGGGCGGGGGGCTGGGAAAAGGGGATGGATGAAGATTAACCGATAGCCAAATAGTGGTCCCCTCAAGACCAGGGAAAGAATCAGACTGGGATGTGGCTTTGAGGAAGAGGCTTCTCTGCCTTCATGCTGGAGTGTGCTGGTATTTCTGCAGCCGGAGTTGCAGGAGCTGTTGACCAGTTCTTTCAGATATGTGAGGCAGAAAAGGGGCAGCACAAAGGGAATGCTTCTGTATTTCTTACAGAAGCAAAATTATCTTGTGCAAGACTGTTCAAAAGGAAACTAGTCGGGCTATTTTGAAATGCAAAGTTTGCCTGCATGTGACAAGCCTGGCATTCACGCACTTGCATAACAAGTGTTACTAAATTTTATATGTGGGGAGGCGGTTTCAGCTTTTAAAATAAAAATAGAGCCATGTAGGCCTTAGTAGTTTCATTGTTCTTTCGCATGTGCCTGTGCTCTCCACCCCCTTGTTTTAGAGATTAAAATAAGTAAATAATACATCATGTCACTGGCAGAAGCTACTTTGAAACTTGCTTTCAAAACTGTTTCAAAAGTATAGAGCAAATGCGATTCATGACTCAAGTGAACAAAAGGAACACTGTTCATGGGCCCCAGTTTCACACTGCTCTAAAGTAATGTGATTTTTAAAGGAGGCTGATCTTCCTTGAGATTTTTCACTGGAGTTTTTAAGTCATCAGTGCTTTTGTTGTCCTCTAGAAGAAGAGCTGGAGGCTTGCCTTTTCATGCTGAGATTCAAATAAAAGATGATAATTATATATCTACAATTGCTTGAACTTCAAGAAAGTGCCAAATACTGCAAGTTGGCAAAACCATGGAAAATAGGTAATTCTGGATGTCTGAGGGATTCCTGAGGTCAGGAAAAGGATTTCTTGAAACCTCAGATTGTTTTGATGGCTGTTGTTCTGCCAAACTCTCTTTGTACTAAGTTGTTGGTACTGATTTTCCCTTGCAAAGATGCCACATTTATCTGGAATACTTGCTGTTAGCTGGGTTTTCAGGGTGCAGTTAACCACTGTAAAGTTCCCTCAGTGTTTCTACTGCTGCTTTGACATGTAGTGTCTGTTCTCTGGGATCCCAGTTACTTTGTTTTGCTGCTGTAGTTATGTTCTTAATTGGGGTTCTGCCTTTTTCCATTCTTTGCCCGTTCTCTGATTCCTTCACCAGTTTGTTCAATTACAATGTCTGCTCCCCAGGAAGTCTCAGCTGGTGTGTGTTATTTTCCTCTGTACTTGTTTCATTTCCCTGGTAGCTGTATGGATCCCAGGAGCGCCGGTTGTGTTCCCTTCGGGAAAGCCACAGAGCAGGATTGAGACAACTGGGGCTGTACAGACCCCTGCATTTCATCTGGAGCTGCTCAGTTAGTGGCACTTGCAAATTAGACTGTTTATTTGGTTGTTGGAATCTGTTTACCTGATTCTAAGTCATAAGTTTCTTAAAAGCATTACAATGCTTTTTATTTATTGACTTCCAAACGTAAGAATTTTAATATTAATCAGGTGCATTCTGGTCACTAAGAGCTCCTGTAACTGCAGTGTGAAGAACTGTCTGACTCTGTGGATGACCTCTGTGTTCCCCTTGGCCTGTTGGGGCCGGGAGGGGACCTCTGTATTCCTCATGGCCCATTGCCTTCAACTGGAACTCCTTCTGTGGTGTGTTCCCGTGCAAGCTCTGTGCAGAGCTGGTCTGCCACTGGGGTGGGCAGCCCAGGGCACAGAGCCAGTGGCCGCAGTGGAGGGCTGTGTGAGACAGTTCCACCTGGGGCAGTGCCAGCTTTCCTTGGTCTCCAGTCTCCCTCCAGCTACGTGTTTGTTTTAAGTAAACAGATGCACGTAAGTAAACGGTCTCAGGTATCCAATCGTTTGGGTAAACTCCAGCTTCACCTTCAGGACCAAGAGCTTGGCTGCACAGCTCAGTGTGACTTACTCTGTCCTGCTTTTAGAGCAGGCAGAGATGCCAGTAGTCTGTTCAGTAAAGGTAAAATTTCCTTACTGAAATTCGTAATAAACTTGCTTATTTTCTAGTTTTTAAAAATAGAAATAGATTAAAAAATAATCTTTGCCACTGTGCCACAGTTTTCATTTTCTCTAGGCAGAAGATTCATCCAGGGTATTTTAGCACTGAAAAATTGCAGTATGTCTAAGGGTTCCTGAAAAGAGCATTGCCCAAGTATGGATTGATAACCCAGATCTGGGAGGATACCTGTAAATATTAGCACGGTACATCAGGCAATTCAAAGCAGCACCAGCGTTTCTTTATAATCACAATGATGCTTTGCTTTCTTCTAAACCTTGGTGCTTAATGCTGAATTTAATTGCAGATTGAGTAGATACATTTATGTGCATCTACTGATAAGAACCCAACAAGAGGTCTTGTTTATTCTTGTTTCCACCTTTGTGGCATTTTATTTTCGATACATGGAACATCCAGTATAATGAACACTCAAGCGCTGATTGGTCTGTAGTGATAGCGTCACAAAATAGTTCCTTTAAATTCAAAAAGTATCGGCATTTGAATGACTTGGTTGGTAAATCTGAGTGTCTGGTGGTATTGTGCGTGTCTTGTTGATGCTTTCAAGAAACCTTGGGTCATCATCCAGCAGAGTGTGCTGCAGCCTTGAGAGGGAAGCACCAGAGCAGGTCAGAGTCCTGGTTTTACTCAGGCACCCGTTCCCCCCTCCGTGAAGAGGCTCTGCTCCGGTTCCACCTCCTGACATAGTACCTGTGTGAAGTTCATCTGTTCCTGCAGGATGCTCTTTCTCCCAGTTTAGAGCACAGAACCATGGAATGGATTGTGTTGGAAGAGGCCTTAAAGACCATCCAGTTCCACCCTCTACCGTGGGCAGGAGCAGCTTCTACTAGAGCAGGTTGCTCTCTGCCCTGTCTGTCTGAATCACTGCTGATACTGTGCGGCTTGGTTTTATGGTTCAAAACAATTATAACCACTGCTTCAAAGTTATTCATGTTGCGCTTCCTGTCTGCCTCCAGGGGTTAGCTGCAGCCAGTCTCTTCCAAACCCCTCGGCTTTCATTTTTCCCTGCCTGGTTTTAATGGAGTGCCACGGGCATGCTTGTGGGCAAGGAGCTGTGTGGGAGCAGGCAGTTCTTGCCCCCAGCGGGGACAGAGCTGCAGGGAATGATCTCTGCTGTTATGGGCATATGGCACATAACAAAACAATGTTTAACTGAGCACATTCAAACATTCATATTCAATGTGTCAGTAGCTTACTAGACTTCTGAGCTTTCACTGAAGACAATTCCACTAGAAGTGTTTGGAGGTGCTGTTGTTAGCCAGTTAAATGAAAAATTCCTTCTGCAGTGCTCTTTGGCTGTACAACTGTAGGCCATTAAATCTGATGTCTTCTTTTACAGTGACCCGTATGTGAAACTTTCCTTGTATGTAGCAGATGAGAACAGAGAACTTGCTCTTGTGCAGACAAAAACTATCAAAAAGGTACGTACATACTCTTTCTAATTCCATAGCTTTGGAAGGATTAAGAACACTGGAACACAATTGTATAACATAATGCAGCACTAATTAAAATCATTACATATGTGTCTAGCAACTGGATGATGTGGTTGTCTCCTAACCAAAGTCTGAGAACAAGTGCCTGCACCTCAGTGTGTCTGGCCTAGAGACAGCACCTAATGTTGCACATTGTTCGCTAAAGTTTGGCTGCACCATTCACAGATTCTTTTTTCAATTTCATATTTCAGTGGAAGACATGGCTGAAATAAAGGACTGAGAAATTCTGCTTTAAGTATCATTTATCTGACTTTTAGCAAAAATGATCATTCTGTTCAAAATTTCCATTTTCAAAATATGTTCCTAATGTGGGAATTTAAAACAACTGGATGACAGAAGATATGCTGTAAGAAAAGCTTGGGATTTCTTACATTTTTAATTAGAACCAAAATTGAATTTTATTTAATTTCTCAATTTTAGTTCACACAAACAAAATTCCACCAGGGGATATTTGTCATTATCAGGACCCTAAGATTTTGTAAGGATTTTTTTTTTTTAATTTTACTGGTACTGGTGGCAGAGAGGAAAGTAGTCATAAGCTGTATGAAAAGTAAGGGAAAATAATGACTTGTCATTTTTTAATGGAGATATTTAGAATCAACAGGGATTCAGTCGAAATCATGGCTGCAAAACAGAATAGCGGGGAGAATTTTGTTATTGAAAACACGAACTGGAATGATGCGGTTCTAAAATCAAGACATTGGGTGATATGAGAAAGCCAGTGTGGAATCATAGTGGTGTGGAAGATCCAAGCAGAACTTGTCCCGGAACCAGGGCATGTTTGATGTGGAAAAGGGATTTTTCAAAGACTTCCTGGTTAGCCATTAGTGCTTGTTTCATTCCCAGGACTGCACCCGCCTTTTTTCACTGTTTCTTCTCACTGTCAATTAAAAAGCCCAGACATTCTCAGTCATTTCTGTAATAGTGGTATTAACTCAGATGTTGGAAAGTTCTAGTTGGTGATTTCTGCTTTGAATTGTTAAATTTCATCTCAAGGCAGGATTCTCTCTGTGCAAGTTGCAGTCCTCTCTCTCTTTTGTAAATAGCAAACATCATTACCTTATCTCAATTTTGAGTTAAAGTCATTAAAAAAATACCGAGTACAGTCGATCTGAGGAATGACTGACTGGCAGTTACCTCCTTCAGCTCTGTGTCTGTGTCTAACCTTTCACAAGTTTCTCATTTTTCTCCTCATTTTTGTGTTCCTCAGTTGAATGGGTAAATTTGTGCAGCACTGCCTTGCAGGAGTGCTTCTGGGACAACAGAAGGAACTGCAGTGTCCCCTTTCCATGTCCTGTGCATTGTCTGATCTGTATCCTACTGCACAGCTGGACTGTGCTTCATTACAGCCAAAGGGGTTAAATGCACATTGTTTTCTTACTCTGAAAAAATAAAGTTACCAGAAGAATGTCAGCTTCATGTGGCATCACCTACCTGGGTTAAATTTCTGAGGCTTTTTGTTTCAATTTGTCTCCCTCCATAGTTAATCCAGCTGTAAGGTTTGATTAATGTTTTATACTTTGTTTTGGAGCTGTTATTTGAAATGCCCTGCTGAGGTAGGGAAAGCTGGATTTGCTGTTTGCTGGCTTTGATCCTGTAATGTGGTCAGTGTGTTCTTTAAATACCTGCTGGAATTTAAAAGTTCAAATGAAGATTATCCAGTTTCTTCAATTTCTTCACCTTGACTGCACTGAGCTCCAAAGACTTCTACCTTTCCCATATGGAATATTAAAAATAGTTTTCCATCTCTGAGAACGCCCAGTCTCCCCAGTGAGCTCCAGTGTTCAGGAGCATCATTTCTCTCCATGTCTTCCTTCTCTGTGTCGCGTTGAATGAAAACCCTTTTTTGAATACCCAAGGAAGGTCTAGCTCAGCTTGACTCCTGGCAGTCCTTTATATGTGCAGCACTTGCCCTTTTTAGGATGTAACTCTTCTTGAGGTTGAGTTTTTGTTATTGGTTCCCTGCTCATGTCCTTTATGGAGCTATTCCTGCAGTTCCTTCTTCTTTGCTGGCACTCAGATAAGTTTGCACTCTCTGACTCGGCCCACTAAGAGTGGGACCTGTAAAGGTGGAACAGATTTTTGTGAGTGACCAGGCATTTACCAAAGACTCTGCTGCCTCATCCATCAGATTTCCCTGAATTGTGTGGTTAAGCAGTATTCGGAATTAATGGATTATCAATGGGCAGTAGTGCCCTCAAAACCCTTGTTAAGGCAGTGCTTTGTTTGGTAAATTGTAGGTACCCTCTCCTGGCAACAGTAGTAGCATTTGATGAATACAAGTGTTTAAAATGTAACATTTTTTCCTTAGTGCTTCATTTTAATTTATTTTTTACTGAATACATTGTGCTCCTTCAGGGAAAAAAGCTGAAAGTTTCTCTGCGCCCACAAGCCCATCCCTACTCTTCCCGTCATTGCTTCACCTGCCCTTTACAGTGGTCTTTTCTTTCAAGAAGTACTTCCTGCTCTGCCGTGAGGTCCCGTATTCCCGTTTTGTAGTGAGATGCAGTATAGTCAGCCCCCATGTCCTGCATTGAGGATCTATTGGCTCTATAGCAAGGAGTAAGATAAACAGCCAAGATTCCCCTTCTCTACTAGAACAGAATTGTTGTGGGTGTAAAGCCAATTTTTCCTGTCAGCTCTGCCCGTAAACCTCTGCTGTGTGAGAGCATGAGGGAATAATTTGGCATGAGCACAAAAACACTGGGCATATTGTCCAATAGTTTTTATACTTACTCAAGCTTGAATTGCCCAAATTACTGTTTGTAGTTCTCATCTCTTTTTTATCAATTAATTATGTCATGTTTGAGCTTACTTCAGCTGGCAATATATATGCACGTTTAATCTGTGCATTTTAGTCAGGTTGTTAAAATTAAAATCCATGGGCTGGGAGGACATTGGAAGAATATCTTACCTATTCCAAGGAATAACCTTTTCTTTTGGTTTTACTTTTGGGTTTTTTGGGGTTTTTTTTGTTTTTTTAAATTTTTCTGATTATTTCACAGTATAAATCGGAGCATATTCTTGTAGCCCTAAAGTTGCTTTTGTGATTAAAAATTACTTTTTTTCTTGTGAGGGTTTAAATGAATCTTGAGAATGAAATGTCTTCAGTTTTATTTCTATAGGTCCTCAATGATTTGTCTTTTAATCATCAAATTCTATTTATATTTAATGTCTATTTTAGGATCATCTGACTCAAATATCCTCCCACATTTGGTTTACTCAATAGAGAATTTCTAGATGGCAATATATTTTTCAATTTCTTTTATTACATGCTTTTCTTTCTCTTTATTTCCATAGAAAACTGTCAGTTGCATGTATGTTGTTATAATTGCACGCCAGAAAAATTAAACATTAGATGTAAATATTGTTATTTCTTCTACAGACACTGAACCCTAAATGGAATGAAGAGTTTTACTTCAGAGTAAGTTTCTCTTTAGTTGCGGTCATTATTAGAACATGTACAGCTAATGTTATTTTCTATTTGTTTATCAAATAGATTGTACAACTAATCTTATTTTCTATTTGTTTATATGTTTACTCCAAAGACCTGCTTGCCCTGATGTACTTGCTGTTGTGTTTCTGAGGGGATGGAATGCTCAGCAGGAATTGGCTCCATGTTCCTTAGAAACTGTTTCCCAACCTGCAATTATATAATTGTGAAGGGCAGTAACTTTGCTACTCGGTTGCACGCAATATTCTTCCAAAGAACAGTTGACTTCTGACTTTTAGTGCAGCTGTAGTTTTCACAAAAGCAGGTCAGGTAGAATTTCAGGGGGTTTCAAACACGAACCTCGAGCAGTGCCCGAGGGCTGATGTGGCAGATTGTTCTGGCCGGGAGTTGTGCCGGGAGCTGCCACCGGGATGGGGAGCTCTGGGACAGCAGTGCCACCAGTGGAATGTTCCATGCACAGGTCTCACTGTCATGGGGAATGCTTATTGGGACACATGCACCAAACAGCTTTTCTGGGGTTTGCAGCTGAGTAATACAGATCTAAAATCTTAGGAAAAGGGAATGCACAACCCTGCTGCAAAACCTCTGGTATAGTTCACAGATGCTCTGTTAAAACATCTTGAATGCCCTCAGCAATAAAGTAATTTAGACCCTATTTTGTGTGTCACAGTTCTCTGATTTTCTCAAAACTGGGAAGTCCATTTCCAGCCCGCAGAATTGTGGTATATTATTTCTAAATTTTCTTAATTAAACATGCTGGTTATAGTAACCCAGCTTGCAAAGCTTTTCTGAAAAAATATATAAACTGGATCAAATGCCATAAAACTTGTTTAATAGCAGCTGTTTTGTCTTTCTGACAGAGTTCTTTTTATGTTTGATTTTGTCCTTTTAAATGTTGGCAGTCTTTCTGCTTCAGTTTAATAATTTTCTGGAGGTATATTTGCTGTTTTCAGGTGTTGGGGAGATTTCTGCTAGGTGTTTTAAGGGTGCGAGTGCTTAATGGGCTAGAGATGATGAGCAATGGACAGTCAGAAACATATCTGAATGTGAAATTCTGAAAGAAATGCAGCAAAACTCTTGTTCCTCATAAATCAATCAGTCAGGGAGCCCTGATATTCTGTCCAGCCTGGGACTGGGGTCCTCTGCCAGGGAAATGCAGTAACTGAGCACAGCAGATACAAGCTTTCATATCAACTCCCATGCTCTTCTCAGTTGCAGTAAGGTTCTGGTGCTCCAGTTCAAGTAAAAATTTACATCAGACCTGTTAGTCCTGTCCTGTTTACCTTGGTTTGATTGCTGCCTGAGCTAGTACCCAGATTGTTATTGTCCAACTACTGAACTTGCAGTGACATTTGGGTTTTCTCACAGGTAAACCCAACCAACCATCGGCTGCTGTTCGAGGTATTTGATGAAAACAGACTGGTGAGTGTTTTCTTGGTTATGTTACACTAATCACAAGGCTCTGTGTGCCACAGCTGATAGAAATACAGCACAGCTTAAAGGTGTCTTCAGATGGTTGTTTCAGTGAGTGTGCCAAGAAACACAAATAGAGGCTTAAAAAACATTTGAGTCTGGGACTAAAAGGGCACTGAAGTAGTGCCCTTCTGGATCAGACCAAAACGGTCCTCCTCACCCAGCCCTCTGACAGCAAAACCCTCACTCTGTCCTTCTGCAGGCCTCTCCACTTCAAACCAATGAAGTCCTGACCTTTTTAGTTGCTGATAAAGTAGCTGCTTTATCATTTCAGTGTCCCCTTCCAGTCCTTTAATGCTTCTACCTCTTGCCCGGGGAGGTGGTTACCAGAGCTGCACCTTGTACGCACAATGCATGCGTGAAGGTTTGAGGTCGCGGCAGAACGGTGCTCCCTTGGGTTTCATCTCTGCCTCACAACGCTCACGTTGTTAGTGGGTTTAGTCTTTCCCTGCATTTGGCTGACGCAGTAGCTTTTCTGGAGGAGGCTTTCACCATCTGACTGCTGCTAGCTTCTGGTATAGTTCTGATCCATGGGAAAAGTGTCAGTGTCCCTCTGTACAACCGGGGCTAAATGTGCCAGTGCGGTGGCACACTGGCGGATGGCTCTTGGGGGTTTGCCTTTTGAACATTGTAACACAATCTCTGTTCATGAGATCAGGAATTAACATTTTCTGGGCTGGAGAAACTTGTTTGCTTTCTGAAGATTAGGGTCAGAGTTGCGAAGATACTTTCATTAAAACAACATAAAAGCATCTGTCTTGAACAAATAGGTTCTTTCCTTCTATCTTCCTAATAAATAAAGAGCAAAGGAACCCACACAAGCTGTAATCTGGGGAGAAAGAGGACTTGGCAGCTGAATGACTGGATCTTTCCTCAGGAGGAAGTAAATTGGTGAACCAGTGGCACTGTGCCTCTACAGTGGCTGACCAGGAGCATATTTATTTGTAGATAATGATCATAATGACCACTTGCACTATTCAAACTGCCATGTGCCATTGGAATGCAAAGGTGCCACAGGAGCAGGAAGGTGGGTTAGAGAAAAAGCTTGTATGCAGTGGCAGCTGGGTAATGACAGGTTTGGGATACTTATTTCAGACATTTTGCTTTGGATTTTTGAGTTTGGGTGTGCAGTACTGGCCTTACCCTGGCAGTTTCAGCACCTTTTATTGTTGAACCAATTTGTGTATATTCTCCTTCTGTTCTGCCTCCAAAGTCAGTCTGTCCTTGGGCTTGGAACCTCCTGGCCAAGGCAGCACCTGGGGTTAGGAGCCATGGCTTTCCTTGCAGGAGATCTACAGCAAGGTGACTGCTTTGGGGGGTTTGGAGAATAGCAGGTTTCCATCAGGTTGTGTTTATAGAATGAGGAGACACTGAACTGATTATTTTGGCTTTACTCTCACATACTTATTGTCAATACTTAAATGGCTTTGGTTGGAAGGACTTTGTTTCTTCTTCTTGTTCCCAAATTACCAAAGCACACTCTGTCTCTGGAGGTGTCTTTGCCTTTCTATTCCCCAATCTCAACAGAGTAAATGTGATGCATGCTCATTTTGGATGCAGAGACCATGTTATTGAGTAACATGTTTTAGCTGAAAAATAAGATAAAATAATACCAACACCTGTGCTTCTACGAGGCAATCTCCAGGACCATTGCTGTGTGGAAGCTGTTCGCATTTTTGTTGCGTCTCATAATCCACATAAAAATTGTGGGATTGTGCTGGCTGCTGGCAGTTTGATCAGTTTGAGCTGCCATTTCTCTTGGGATTGGTAATTTTTTGGCTTTTGAAAGCAAGCTGCTTGTAAGCAGAGTTCAGATGTCTCAGCAGAGAACTGACCCACCACATACAGGTTTTCAGAACTGTTGACAAGATTTAGGCTTTCCAGTTCTCACAGGGAACAGCTGTCCAGGCCCTGAGATGGAGCTGCCTTCTGGTTAACCAGAGTTTCTTTTCTGGTATATGCTAAAAAGCGTGAGTGCCCTCAGGGCACTGAGTATCTCTGTTGTAGCAGAGCTGATTTAAGGTGGTTGTTTCATGTTCTGGTGTATCCTGTCTGCCTGTCCTTCTCCTGAGCTCTTCTGGCTCTCAGAGTGTAACTGTACTCTGCTGGCAGCGCCACGCGTGGTGGCATTGCTGACTCCCTCGCTGGAGGCCAGCCAGGAGCAGGCAGTTCTGTGCAGGGGCTGGGACAAATCAGTACAAACAGACACGCAACACCCAGCTCCACTTTTCCCTCACCTGTACTGCCTGGTAAATCTGGAAAAGGAGCTTTCTGTCTTGCTGTCCTGCATGTTTCTACTGGTTTTACTGTGTGAGAGATCTTTGCCATATGTATGATTGCTTCATTTGTAATTTGTAGTTGCTCAAAGGGAACTGCAGGTTATATTGCTTTTGGGGCTTTTTAAAGGCAAAAGTTTGTTGCTTAATTGTGTTATGGGCATGGTTAAAATTGAAAGCCATAACCATGTTGTATTTATTCCTGGTCTGCCATGACAGCCCAGAGCTGTAACACACCAAAATGTTATGCTTGAAAGAATTTTCCTCATTTGCATGTGGTGTTGACTTAAACTTTTAACACAAAATGGAAGTGTTCTGTTGTAGTTAGATTTTTCTGCAAGTGCTTTCTCCAAGTGTGCCCTGTGAATCTGATGTGGTTTAGATTTATAGCAGTGCTGAGTGTATTCGCTGCCTCAGTCAGCTGCGAGAGCTCTCCCGCTGGGGCCGCTCCTCCCTGATGGAAAAGGAGCAGCTGGGAAGGTGCTGTTTCAGGCTCTTGCTGGCATTAAAAAAAAAAAAAAAAAAAAAAAAAAAAAAAGGAAAAAACAAACTCCTCACACACTTACATTGGAGAGGGGGAACCAGGCCACGTGACTCCCACCATCCTACCCTATGTCACTGTGAGTGTAGGAGCGCTGACTGCTCCTGCCCAATCATGCCTGGAATGCTGCTTGCCACTTGGGCTATTTCTGCTATCTGTCGCTCCCAGGGCTGCAGTGCTAACCGTTTGGCAGATGGGACACTTTCTCGGAGTTTATGTCTTTGGTTTTTAACTTCTGGCAGTGCCTGAATTGTTGCTGTTCTCCCTCTCCTTTTCTCCTCTCTGTAAAACCATGGCCCATCGGCTGCGGTTTCATTTTGGCTCTGGGAGAAGCAACACAGCCCCCGAATCGGAGATCCTTGCCCGGGAGAGAGAAGATGACTTTTTCATGGCATTCCACACCTTGCCAAGAAGAAGCAGCCCTCACGCGTTCTCGCGGCACGGAGCGGATTATGGCGGCGATGGAGATTTGCACGAAGTGGGCTCCTTGAAAAGGAGCACATCCATGTTTATCCCGCAGCTGCTGAACGGCGTCGATGCACGCCCCACCAGGAGCTCGTCCATGCAGATCTCACTGCAGCGCAAAGCTGCCGATGGCTGCGCCGACGAGTGCGCGGCCCTGGAGTCTCCGGAGGAGACGCTTCCCCGGAAATTCTCAGACTTCAGGGAGCGTTATGCATCCCCTGTTGAAAAGCGCTCTTCTCCGAGCGCTCCACAGGTGACTCCTGAAAGTTCTTCGCCCAGGCTGACGGAAGAGCTGGGGCAGCAGACAGATGGAACTGTTTGCTGTAACCGTAGAATGTTTTGTAGTACTAATCCACAGAGTGAGGAGGCTCTGCTGACTGCCCAACGAGAAGAAGCAAGTGAAGCGGCTTCAGGTGTAAACATAAGTGGTGTGAGAATTCAGCATCGGGCCTCAAGTGCAGAGGTGCCTCAAGTTACTCTACTTCCCTTTGATCCTGAGGCTCCAAATAGTGCTCCCACCTCTGAACCCCGGCGCTGGTCCTTGCAGCATGTGCCAGATCTGTCAGCAAATTCAGGGAAAAAGTTCTTTGTTCTCCAGTTACAGCAGCCACAGACAAGCAGTACAGGCGCAGGAGGTGGAGGTAACTTTGGCTTTACTGGAACAAAAGGGGACAGATTGGTCAGGTACCCTCGGATACGGCTGGAAAGGAGTACTTCCTATCCTGTCCAGCCACCAGCAGAAGGAATTAGCCCCACAGGTGATGGGCTGAATTCGGAGCTGCCTGGAAACAGCAGGAACAGGGCAGAAATACCTAGAAGCAATTCAGTAGAGCGGATGCCTCAAGGGCAGGGATGCTTGTTTAAAATCAGACCAGATCAAAACATGAGGCAGCAGCACTTCAGGATTCTTGTCACGCGTGGGCCGGAAGAACAAAGTCAGGGTGTTGGTAAGGAGGGTCGTGGCACGCCTGGTCCTACGGCAGCCGGCACCGCAGTAAGTATGATGCTGAGCGTGCTGTGCTGGTGAAGTGCGTGTGCTGGTGAAACACCGATTGCCTTACAAAGGCTGCCAGACTGGAGCCAACTGCAGCACTTCCATTGTTAGCGCTGGAATGTTCTGCGTTTCTGTGGAGCAAGCCACAAATCATCTTTATTTCTAAGCTAATGTAACTTTGCTCTCAGTTATGATTACATCCACTGTAATGTTTTCAGATCTTACTGTCACATGTTTCTTAATTCACCGTTACGTCAGCTGGAAAGATTTTTTAAAATCAGAGCATTCAAATAGCAAATTAAATGTTCCTGTTAGTTTAGTTGGCTGAGATCTTGCGGCATAGAGAACTCTTCATGCACTCTGGTTTAAAAACAAATACTTTGGCACTTTCTAAGTGTAATGGACGCACGTATACCTCTACACACTTCTAAAATGTGTATTGTAATGAAATAGTTGTTAAGACTGGGAATCTTAGGGTAACTTCAATCAAAGTACTGGCTTAGTTAAGGTACCAAGAAGTCCAGGGAAAAAATAATATTTATTAGTAATTTCTTGTAGTAATCTTATAGTAATTTTTCTTTCTTCCTTCTGGAAGTGAAAAACATGTCATGCCTTTTGTATGCCACAAGTCCTGATCCAACTCCAAGTGCAAGTGGCTTGACACAGCTCAGTAAACAGTCTGTTTGGATTTGCCTTGATTTGGTGTTAGGATGGCAAAATTAATCTTCTGGATTTGCATTGTTACAGCAGGCGAGGATTGATGGTTGATGTTTTTCAGCCACTTTTTCAAAGCCTAAAGTAGGAAGGAAACTGAAGGGTTTAGATTAGTCATTTGCTTAAATTGCTTTGCCGTGCAATCTAACACGGCCCACTCGAGTTCCCAGCTCAGGGATGCTGTATTTAGCATAGCGAGCTCTGGCTCCAGCTGTGGCACGGCTGCTGAGGAGATTTCAGGCTCCATGGCTCCTGTGCTCTCAGGCACTGAAATGCAGCACAGGGACAGCTGCTCCCTGCAGCAAGGCCAGGGTGACTCTGCAGCTTTCCTGTAGAAAGGCTTATGGACTCCGTGTTTTTCCAACTTTCTTTGGAGCTCTTGAAAGTGTAAAACAGAAAGAAATCCCTTCCTGGTACAGGTTTGGTTCCAGGACACGTAAGGGAGCAGAAAAAAGTATGTCTGATTTTCCCTTCCTCTTTATTATCCCTTGCTCCTTTCCAAGATCAGCTGTTCATGGAGACCCACTACAGCCAGTTCTATAAGTAGGTGTGGGGTGTCAGACCTGCACAGAGGCAGCAGAGGTTTGCAGAGATGTGCCCTGGGGTCTGTGCAACAGTTCTCATTTCCCTAAAGGATCTCCCCTCAAAGTCCCTGTTTTCATCTCCCCTGTAGTAACAATTCCCATCCCAAAGACATGCTTCAGTATTCCCAGAGGAGAATGAGGAAATCTGTTCCTCTGTGCTCTTGGTTTGAGTTACCGTGAGGAATGGATTGAGGCAGCTGTGCAGCGTGGCAGGCACAGAGGTGCCCAGCTCACATGGCACTGAATCCTGCAGGGCAGAAACTCTCAAAGGAAAAGAACTAACTTAAGCCTTTTTTGTGGTGTTTCTCATCTTTGTAGTAAATCCCGACATACTGTGGGTAGGGGTGATGGACTGGGCAGGATGCCATGGGAAGTGTGGGGGATGGAAGCGTCTTGGTGCGAGTTTTGTTGCATTTTTTGACCACAGAACATTACTTGTTAAGGTGCCATTTTTAATCTGTCCCACAGAAGTTTGTTTGGAAGATCTGTGATGTGAGTAAGGCAGTGCCTGAAATATCTGATCTCTAGAGCTGAGGGGAGAGGTTGCCATGGTTTATAGCTGATAGTGTGAAAGAAAAATAATTGTGGTGTGTCCCAGTGCAAGAAGTTTATGTGTATGTGATTGATATAGGGCCTGGGCCGGGGCTGGGAGCAGCAGCTGCTGCAGCCTGATTTATCTCAGAGCAAACATCCGAGCGGGCGTCTGCAGTCCTGCTGCTCTGAGTGGTTGTGACCTTTCAAATATCTGCTCTTTCAGACAAGTGCTTTGGGGCAGGCAGGATGTCTTTCATTACCAGACAGAGTAAAATATTAAGTAAAGGCTGAGCTCATGTCAAGCTGTGAAAAATTTTGTTTGGAAGCCTTGTTGCAAATTCTTTTCCCTGCTCTGATATTTTATATGCCGTGCAATAGAATGTCTGTGCACTGTGCATATTCCACATACTGCTGTTGTTTATCATTGAGGGCTGTGACTGCAGAGCTGGATTTGTGGGAAACACTTCAAAAATGTATTGGACAACTGCTGGACAGAGCTGACAAAGGCATCTTTGTGTGCAAAAAACAGCGTGCCCTGACAAAGTGTTGCAGGAGTAGGACTGAATTGCATTTAGTAAACAAACAGAAGCGGCACCTCTGGGTTCGGCAAGCCTGCATTTCCCACAGCTCAGCTCTTCCTCTCCTTTCTTAGAAATTGTTTTAGAATAAATATTGCTCCTACTTCAGGGATTGCTACCTGGACTCCTAACAGGCATTTCTAGGAAATAAGTCATGTGGCCTTAGCTGGAGGTTTAAATGGTTCAAATGAATAGTGCTGTGAATTTCCTGGCTCACCACTTGCTCTGCAAGGAGTGCAGATGGCCATCTGGAAAGCCTCAGCTCTCTGCAGATAAGGACTTTGTTGACAGCTGCAGGTAGAGATGATGAATTCCATTCCTTGGGTCTCTAGCTTTTCTGTTAAGGACAAAATCGGCTCTTCTCAACAATAAATCACTTGCCCCCCTTCTTAACTCTGGTGTCCATCAGCTTGCATGCCTGCTCTGAAGCTCTCTGGCTGTTGGGGAGGGGGCAGGTGGGCACACTCAAACCTGAGCAGAGCGGGAGCTGGTTTTCAAGGCAGGAAGTACCGAGGACATGAATAAATTTTGATTTTTTTCTTCTCCCTCTGTGGGTGGGGGACAAATAATTCATGGCAAGTACTGTAAATTAGCTTGCAGAATTAAGAAACCCACCTGTAACTATTAGTCAGGTTTTCAGAGTCAAGAATCAGCAGTGCTGTCTTTTTGCCTCATCCCTCCACATTCCCAGAGCTCCCTGGGATTCTGAATTTTGTGTCAGGCATTTTTCTTTTTCTCCTTGAAAACTGTATCTGGACAGTTGCTACTTTTCTGTGAAGAAACCAGAATAAAACTTGGAGCAGCAGAGATGGAAATAGTTTCACTTTTTAAAATAGCACTAATAAACTCTTTGCTCCTGCATGGAAAATCTGTATGTGAGTTTGGGTACACAGCAATCTCTAAAGTGGAGCATTTATAATGGAAATGCTGACACGGGTTTAACGCTGCAGGTGCCAGCCAGAGCTGCCTTGGTGCAGATCTAGCCACAGAAAATTACAGATAAGAAAGCAGAGAGTGTTGATTGCTTTTTGTGCTGTTCAGCTGGTTTTCTATTTGAGAAAAGCTGTCAAGTAATGATGAGTTTCAGAATGTGCATGTTTTGTACACATAAACAGAAGTTCTGCACATGAACTGAAGTTTTTAGTTCAGCAGCTATTCCAAAGCCAAATCTATCCTGTTTAGTTACTTTCCAGATTAAATCTCACTGTAAAATACATTACTGTATCTCTTCATCTGAAGTCCAGGATGAATACCAGGATGGCATTGGGATCTTCCAAGAGTCGGCAGTTAGTACAGAAAAATAAATTAATTAAGCATTAATTAACCTGGCATTATGACCAGCCAGGTTTTTGTCTCTGAAAGGAATGAAAAAATTAAAAGGGTGTGTGGGAGAAGCTTCCAGAGCTGAAGGCAAAGGAATGATATGAGTTGTTCAAATAAAATGGAAATTGCACTTTGTGCTGTGGTGTGAGTCCAGAGCTGTCAGTGCTTTGGTGGAAAGCTGCAGCTTCCCTTTCAACCTGTGTTGGAAATAAAAACTTCCAGGATGTATTTTATGGATTATAGAAAATAATTTTTACAGCTTTGTTGTAAGGTGGGAGTTTTATCTTCAGTGAGAGAGAGATTGAGCTCCATGACCTGCCAGGATTGTCAGCTTTGTCTCAAGTGCTGTCACTCATCCTGTGGAAAAAGGGGAAAGGAAGACCCAAAGGGCTCTGAGCTGCAAACGGAGCTTTGTCTGACCATGCCTGTGTGGGAAAGAGCTGTGCAGCAGCGCTGCCGAAGGCAGGGGCCGTGCTCAGCACAGCTGTGCGCCTGGAAGGACACTCTGTGCTCCCCAAAGGTTGCCTCTACTTGCTTGGCAGCCATTAGGGAAGGAAGACCTGCAGATCATCTGCCTTTTCCTGCTGTTCCTGGGGCTGGTACCCCTTTGCAAAGGCAGGCTTTGCTGGTTCTGGGGCAGTGAGATGCTTAGGTACTGAGTATCTGCTTGCTCTATTGAATTGCATTTGGAGTATGCTGAGGATTTTCTCCTGATTCCAGGATGAACAGTACTGTAGGATTATTGTTCAGCAAGCACCTCAAAGATGCTTTATTTTAAGACTAATCTTTTGATCATTAATTTTAGAAAATAAATCTGCTGCTGACTCTGTGATTGCGTCTATCTCTTAGCATGTGTGCGTCGAATAGTCAGTCTCTCCTTGTTTCTGCCCTTTTTGCTCACCAGTCATTCATGTGCAGTCACACCTACAGCATTAAAAAAGAACAGGTAGAATGATAAATATTAGGAATTACACTGCAAGTAGTTTAAGACATAATTAATTATTAACTTGGATGTTATCCAGGGCCTAAGTATACTTTTGTGAGTCAGCTCTGTACATAAAAATTGCATAATGAAATAAATTCTGTTTCCAATTTTGAGCAGTTGCCTTGTCTCTGATGTGAGGCTGGATACCAGCAATTTCTGAAAGGGTTTAGTAACACATGAAGTATGAAAAAGAGGTTTTCAGTAATCAGTTAATTTGTGGTGACATTATTTGAGGTCTATTTCATGTTTTTAATTTACTGTATAAAAATACCTGATCTTAACTGAGCAAGTGAAATACTATTTTGTTTTGTTGTTTGCAAATGTGGGGAATGGCACACTGGCTGAGTAGGGAAAACCTTCCAGGAAACATTTCACTGTGGGAACTGGTCTTAACAGATTTGTTTTGGTCTGATGTCACCATTTTTTAATATATTTTTGGCCTTGCAGCAGCGCCCCACTGCAAATGTCTTAGAGGAAAGCAAACCTTACCTGCTTTATATTTAGTGAGGGAACTGAAATCAATCTACTCTTGCTCTTGCCATCCCCGCAGTAAGCCTCACAGTGTTTTTTCCTTAAGGAATTAACATTGCATTGTGCTGGGGTTTGGGTCTTCTGTTGTCCCTTCACAAAGGCTCAGTTAAAAAGAGGAGGGGAGAAAGGGTTTCTATAGGAGCTTTGGTTGCTGTCCCTGTCTAAGCTTGTAAATCCTGTGAATTCAGTATAATTAACCAACTGCCCATCTTTGGCCAGCGTGTAGGTAAGAATGTGAAATTCTTTCCTTTCCCATTGAATAGCTGCATCTTCATCCCACTGTAGGACCTGATCTCTGTGAAGTGTCTCAGTCGTGTTGCCTGGCACTGCTTGGGAAGGCTCGGGAGGGGACAGCAGCCAGAGCAGGTGGGACAGTTCCTCATGCCCCCAGGTGCCGAGCTGGCTGTGCTGGGCAGTGTTTGTGTGCCAGCAGTGAGTTCCAGAGGGCCTGATTGGGCAGGTGACATCACTTGGGCTCCCTGTGCCAGGTGCAACCAAAACAGATGCGGGAAGAGGAGGGAGGGAAGAATGCGGAGCCGCCGGTTGGCAGTGCCAGCTCCATTCTCCACGGAGCTGATGTGGGAGTTGGCACCGTGTGTTCCCTTCCCAGCACAGGCAGGCTCCTGCAGAGGGTTCCTGGGAGCTTGGAGCTGGCCAGAAGGCTTCCTTACCTTTTGTCCTGCTCCTAAATTTAATGGGGATTGGCAGTTCTGACCAGACATTTGCAGCCAATAGTGCTGGAGTTCTGGCTTTTCTGGTTTTTGCTCTAATCAAATCATTGTGCAGAATTCCAGAATACAAACAAAATAAATTAAAAAACAAAGCATGTAACAAACTTTTCAAGCTTTTTTCTGTGTTCTTGAAATTTCACCCAGAGAGTTCATACTACCAACTACCCACTGGATTTTCAACTGACTGCAGTTTAAATTACCCACATTAAAAACTCTGGCAGTAAATATTAGTGACTGATCCCCATGAACTAGTCAATATAATCTTGGCTCTCCTTTCTGTTACAAATAAATGTGTTGCTTGAAAATTGAGCAGGTGTGAAGGTTCTTGGTCTCAGCAAGGGAAAAGTGCTTGGACATGTGTAGGTGTAAATGATGATTAATTTACAGAAGTTAGGAGTAGTTAATGTCCACTAATTAGCATGTCAGTGGCCTAAGCATGAAGCACCTTACTGTTCCCTCTGGTCAGTGCACAGCCATGTTTCCCCTCAGGATTCAGATCATTACCCAGTAGAACAAAGTCTCGTGTCACAGAAAAGTGGCTTTTAGAACTCTTACAGCGGATCTTGCTTTTTTCCATAACATTAGGGAAATCATTGAAGCAAAAATATGATGTCACATATTGCCAGGCCTAAATCCTTCTTGAGTGTAAGTGCTGCTGGGATCAGCCAGTTGAAAGAATGTACTTAGTACCTTTGGAAAATTCAGGCTGAATAAATGTCAGCGTGCCTTCCCTGATTCCATTCCAGCAATCTCGTTTCCCTGCCTGCAGAGCCTTTCCACGACTTTGATTTCCCTGCCACCGCATCTCTGTTGTTTAACCTCAGCCCACATAGCTAAAGCACTGCATCATGATCCAGAAAAGCCTGGTGATGCTCCTGATGTAACAGAGCTGCACAAAGGTGTTGGGGGGAGCAGAGTTTTCACAGCACTGCTGCAGTCTTAGGATGTCATCTTTAAACAGAGGCCTGATCCTACATTATTACTGAGGTGAACTTAAACTGCAGTTTTCTGGACTATTGCTAATAAAGATGTGCACCTCCGCTTCCCCAGAGAGAGGGAGTTCAGCTCAGCACACAGGGAGCTGTAACTTGGTGAGCTGGCATGGGAATCACAGCTTGTTTAAATGTGAGCTGGTGTGCCCACAAGGGGGTTCTGGAGGGCTCAGATAAACCTACAGTATCTGATTTGGTTCCAAACTGTCCCTGGTCCCGTGAGCTTGGGTTGTCATGCTCAGGTTACAGTGGGGATTGCTGCAGGCATTTGAGGCTGCTCTGAGCTGTTGGGAGTGGCTGATGTCCCAGTGCATGGTGTGGATAAGGAGAGGGTGGAATGGTAGAAATGAGTGTCTGTGCTGGGGACTTCTGCTTCGCCATGAGTAATTTTATATTATTTTAGTGCTGCTTTCTAATGGGCAGTGTGCATATGAAGGAGAGCAAATTCGGGAATAGTGCTCAGTAATGAAGGATGTTACGTCAGCGTGATGGGTGTGATGGATGACTAAAATTTCATTGTTCTTCAAGACCAGTTCTTTGCTGCAGAGTTCTTGAGTTGAGAATTATTCTAATTTGCATGAAGAATGCCAGTAAATTTGACCAGAATCTTGGAAGAGCTGCAGGGAGAAGAATCATTAATTAGAAAATTTCCAAAGTGCACGGTTTTGCTTACTCAGCAGGTCTTGTTATGCCTCTGGAAGTGACGCACCCCTAATCCCTCTATTTTTCAAGCTGTTTATTAAAACAGCAGTTCCATTTTTTGACAGACTTTTAGAGAGAATCTATGGATTTCTTCAGCTTTGTCTCTGTTCAATTCCCACAGAAGTCACAGTCTGACCATTTTTTTTCTTTCTCAGCTGCCTTCTTCAAGTTGCAGGAGGAGGTGAAAGTGTTTTAAAAGGTAATGACCATTTTAACCTTCCTGTTAAAACCAGCTATCCTGCTGCTCATCTTCCAGCGTGCTTGCAGGAGCTGGATACATTCTGCATCTCAAGCCCTTCAGAGCTCAGTTGCTGAAGTTCTCCAGGACATATTAGAAGCACTGGAATAGCTTTAGGGGGAATATAAATCCCCCTAGCACAAGGAGAGCATTTCTACTCTAACAGTACTTGGCTTTTCTGAGTGTTGTATTTCTTAACTGCTTTCTGCCAAGAAAGCACTTACACAGAAAAATTGGTCATGACAGATATATAGTGGAATCCAAAAGTCTGAATATATCCAAAAATCTGAACTGCTGTTGATGAGAAAAAGAAACAGAGAAAGTAGGACATTTCTCTGAGCAGAAGGAAAAGGTAGGATGAGTGGATAAGTAGATTAATGCAGAGGAGAGGAGAAGAAATGGTAGTGGAGACAGTGCGAGGTCTTTTTGTTTGCATGGTTCCTGGTGTCTGCAGCAAGACAGCATTAATGAACTGTTTGCCAGCTAATTATACTCTTTTTGTTCTGCTCAGCACTGTACAGCATAGCAGAGCTTCCCCAACCTCCCTCGCCTGCTTGCCAGGATCTGCAGGAGCAAGTCCCAGCTCCAGGTGCCCCTTCCTCTGGGAATGCTCCTGCTGGGAGTCCCTGGGTGTCAGGGGCATATGGGGCAGCCACCTTCGTGCTGCTGAAGCAGGGGGTGCTGCAGCGTGCTCTGGGCACCCTCCCCGGGCAGCAGCAGTGCCAAGGATGAGCAACTAGAGAATCTGGGGGGCCTCTGTGCAAGTTCCAAGTAGTAAAAGGCAGCTGTTCGTGCTTTGGAGAGCCACAGCCCTCCCTCCTTGGAACAATCCTTCTGCTGTAAACTTGCCTTTGTTTCACTTGCTGGCTTTACCAAGCTGGCCTCACATCTACAGTTTCTCAAATGCCATTGTTTTTGAAATTCTGTACCTTTTGAATCCTCAGCTATCAAAGGTATGCAGGTGTTCGTGTTACACACGGTGTGCCACAGCTCTGCACGTACTTGATGTACTTTGCTGCTGCTTCATAAAACACATTTCTTTGCTCTTTTGAAGAGCAGCTTTTCCCAAACTTGGTATGAGAATTACTCTCTTCCATGATTTTCTGGCTCTGTAACTCTGGTAAGGAAGGTGGCTTGAGGGCTCTGAGCAAAGAGTTTCAGCCAGAGTTCTTTGGAAAACTGTTCTTGGCGCGGTGCCCTTCTCCTGCCATGGCAGAATGTGGAAGGAGTGGGCAGGGGAAGGTTGGCTTCCACTGGGCAGAGCTCTGTGCATGAACTGCCGAGGTGGCACCTGCTCACTTGTGGCTTCAGAGACATGAACAGCTCTGGCCACGTCAGCAGGGTCCCAGACTCTGTGCTCCTGCCCATGCTGCGTCTCCAGGGGAGTGCTGTGGGAGTGCTGTTTGGGTATCACAGGCTGCAGTTACATGGATTGCAGAGGGCAGGTTTTGCTGTTACTGCGCAGAGCAGATTATTGTGAGAATGTTTAGAACTTAGTGGTGCTTACTGACTATTGCACTGGGAATTTGAGCCCATTCCATTGTGCCTCACTGTTCTTTCTTGGGGAGTTAAGATGAAGCTTCATAAGAAGATTGTTTAATTTTTGTTCTGAGAGGTTTTTTTTCAATAACTCCTTCATTTCTTACGGAACATAGGACAGAAGCTGTCCTAACACATTGTATTTAGTTCTACACTTTCTACCTGTTCTTTCACTTCTGTACATCGATTCTGTTCCTGTTTTCCACATCCCCTCACAGCTCAGGCCTGTTTTAAGTGTCTTGGGCATCAGCTCCTTCTTCCTGCCACTGCTACTCCTATACTTTGTCCACATTTGATTTGTTCAGTGTCTAAGGAGAAATGGACTCCCATCTTTCCAGAGGCTCTTGGTAATGTAGCAGTGGTAATACCAGCAGGCATTCGCTCTGTCCATCACAGGTAAGTGAGAGCGAGGAGCAGCCTCCTGTCTGCAGCCTCCTGTGTGCCATGCCTTTTGTTACAATGGGCAGCTCAGTAGAAAGCCATTTTCCTGTCATGAACAGAATAAGGCTTAACTGGTTCTTTTTTTCCCTGACATTATCCAGAGTTTTCTTGGCTGTTACTGGGTTTCAGGAGTATAGCAGATCTTGGCAGAGGTGCCCGGTGGTTTTTGTTATGTTTAAATAAGCAGTGGCAGTGCAAGACAAATAATTCAGGATTTAAATAATTGGTGCTTATGTCTTGCGATTTGCTTAATCCGTTTAAGAACTGATCCAGTTGTGGTTGACCACGTGTGCCAGGAAGGAGACGTTCCTGTCTCAGCTGTGCTGATTCTGGAGCACCACTGCCTCATCTGGGAAACTGCAGCTCAGAACGTAATTCCTTCATCTCAGTTCTGGTTTGGCTTCCAGGACCAGCCTGCACGTTCCCTGGTTCTGTGGTGTCCCAGGCTGGAGAGCGAGGGATGTGTGTGACACTGGGAGCCTCGTGTAGCGCCTTGTCCTTCCCTGTGCTCAGTGTGTGGCACTGACACCCCAGCGGGCAGTAATTGGGTCATAAAATGAAAGTTGAGAGGGAAGGCACCAGGGAAAGTGTAATCTGACACTGTTGTATTGAGCTGCCTGGAGGAAAAGTCAGCGTTTGTTTACTCTGGTGGGAAGGAATAACAGGAGATCATTTTTAAGGAAATAACCCACCTGTGTAGCTTGTTCTACCTGTACTTACAGATTTGGAATAGGAAAACTACCCCCCCACACACATCACTTAGGGCTTTTTTTCTGTGGTTACACTGCAGTATTCTTGATTAAGAAAATATCAGTGAAAATATCAGAGCCAGATTGCAGAGACCCACTGCAAAAATATAGTCAGTTGCCATTATGAGCAAATGAAAAATGGAATTTTAGTTATGCTTGGGAAGTGCTGCTGAAAATATTTTGCTTAAGAAAGAAGTGGTGACAGTGGCAAGTGGCAAAATTTCTGAAAGTTTATATAAATGAAGAGAGTTCTATTGCAGTTCAGAAAGAAAGAAAGATTGCAGAAACTTGCCAGCTAAGAAATTTAATAATCATATCATCAAATGATAGAGGAATATCATAAAAGTATCATTGTGGCTTTATTCATGAGAATGAGATCAGGGAGTTGATAACCCTTAGGTGTAGAGCGACATCTGTGATGGCTAATTAATACTTTAAGGTTTTAGTCAAGAGCAGTTAAATGTGCTTTGTTTCAATTAATAAAATTGTGGTTTGCTGCTAGGTTTTTGGTGGTTTTTTAATAATTAACAATACTTTCATGAACACAAATCCTCTTTGTTTTTTGGGGTCCTTTTCATTTTTAAAGCCTTTGGTAAAAGTGCAGTTCAGAATAGTTTTCTCTCCAGGTGAGACAGGTGATTTCCTGCAGCTCTCTGGGAAGGCAGCAGTGTTTTCTGCTCTTGTATTTTTCCTGTTGGTGTGTGCAGCTTTTGTATTTGTGCTGGGAAATGTGGTGCTGTGTGAGCCGGACAGTCTGGACCACTCCTGGAGCAGTTTTCCAGGACTTGGCAGCAATGGCACATCACATCTCAAGTGCTGGGTTTAAGTACTACATCAGGAAATGTAGTGGCTTAATTGGTGCTTAATTTTTCACGTTTTTTCTACTAGAGTGGCTGCTGAGTGCTCAGTGGAGGTGAGAATGCCCTCTTGAGAGCCTGGGATTTGGCTTTGCCAAGTGGGTTTATCCCATCTTGCACGGTGCCTTTGGCCTTTAGCTGTCAGGATCAGCAGGTTTAAGCCAGCTGCCATGTCCCCAAGGGCTGGGTTCCCTGTCCCTCTCTCCTCTTTCCCACCAAACCACTGCAGGCACATATTCCACATGGTGTTGCCAGGAGCACCCTTCACAGCCACTCTCATCACATTCCGTGTTACCCACCAGGGCTGCAGTGATTTGAAAAGTTTGGAAATAACATGGCTGTAATATATTTAGAATAAATGTCAAGAGAAGATGGGCTCTGAACTTCAGCAGGGTTTCCACCTGGATAATAATTTAGGCCAATAGCTGTGTGCTGAAGCACGGCACAGCATGGTTGTGGTCTGAGAAAGGTGTGAACTCTGGTTTACTTTAAGGCCACTAAAAACCAGTTAAATTTACCATAGGGATCATGTCTGCCTGCTCTGAAATGAAGCAATATCTGGATTGGAATGCAGCATCTCTTTAAACAGTGCCCAGAAATAGTACACAACAGTTTTCAGGTCAGAAAGCTGGGAACATCCTGATCATCTCAAAATGCCAAGGGAACTGTAGGTGGGTGGAGTGTTATTTCCCAGCCTGGTGTCTGGCCAGGGAACCAAAGCACCTCCGAGAGCTCTGTACCCACAGTGCTCCGGCCTCAGCCCCAGCTGGCAGCAGTACGGCTTCTGGGGGCCTGTTCTTCTTTTCACAGCTTGTCACTGTCTCTGTCCAGTCCTTCAGTTTGGATGAGCCGTGGCTCTGTGCTTTGTGGGTCTTGCTGGTTCCCAGTCCATGGTGATCATCTTTTCATACAGGGGCATTCCATAGGAACCCCTTTGGGATCATTCCCAACCTTAGAAAATTTTCAGGCACTTTCAGGAGTTTGTTCTGCATTACTGGTGATCATTTTTAAGAGCGTGGTGTGTTGGTCCAGGTTAGGAAACAGTCAGGAAAAGTCCAGGAGCAGGGCTGCTGGGAGAGCTGTCCTGATGATGTTGGTCTAAGGAAGCAACAGATAAGCACAGGACTGCAGCTTGGCCTGGTACTGCATGGCAGCAGTAGAGCCTTTCCTTGGGAGAACTGCATGTGTTGGGGGTGTCAGCTTGTGTACACGTTTGTGGGGGCTTAATAGTATTTTGCATATGGCTAAATGTCTTAGTCCCTGTGAGACCTGCCCCCTCCTGCAGATCCTTCATGTTGTTTGTGTGATCTTTTAGTCAAAGTCCTGACTAGCCTGTTGTACCTCTGCTGTTTTCTAACTTCTGATTTCTGTTCAGACTGGAATAAAGCTAAGTGGAGTTGAGTTGCCTGTTGTAGTTGCTCGTGTGCTCAGCTATTGCCCAACTGTAATGTCTGTCCTACCTTATGGGTGCACGTCTGAGGTAATACTTACCTTTTATTCCAGAGCTGAAATAAGCAAGTCTCTAACAGCTGAACTGTTAACTATCGACACTTTCCCTTCTGTAAAACAACAAGCTTCAGTGATTGAAACGAGCATCAATGCAACAGTTTATTCATACTTTTGTGTGGTTCCGAGTAAAGTTGATGTATACAATCCTGAGGCTCAGCTAAACGTTCTGATTTGCACCGAAGTGTCAATGGATGCTTTTCCTTTCTCTGCTGCTTTGGAGACTGAGGGTGTTTAGGGCACTGCGACTTTATCCCAGGCTTTTCTTCCTGGCTTGCAGCTTGGATAGGCACCAAATTGCAGCCTAATCTTTACGTACATTTGGCTTGGGAGCGTCACCTTCAATCTCCTACGATGAAGAGTGAGTTGTTTCATATTCTGAGGTGTTTGGCACAAGTTAGAATTTCCAAGTAGTTCTGTTGGTTTTTGAAGCTTTTTCAGTCACTGACTACTGATTACACTTAATGAAGTGTTTCCTTGTTTTTTTCCATTGTCTTTCACTGGACAGCTGAGGTCTTGGATGCTCTTGGGATGCAGTGATGACCAGGTTTCGTTGCAGTGTCTGTGCAGGTGTGAGGGGTCCCTCACACACTCAGGAAAATTCAGTGCACAGAACACCTGCCATGCCTGGTGTTTGTGAGCCTGGTGCTGCTTTCCCACAGGATCAGTGCATGAATGAGTGAGGTGGTTGGTTGGGTTTCCTGAACAGATGGGGTATTTATGTCTGCCAAAACACTGAAGTGATTACCTTTCATTTCAAGAGAGCTCCTTGGAAGATAGGATAGTGTCTGACTTTCTCCTCTTCCACAATTAATGTGCTAAACCAACCCAACAGGTGGACCAGGGGGTGCTGAAACTTGGTAAAATTGCTCTGGAGTGTTAAAGGCTAATTAGGAAATTTTGGGATAGCTTTTGTTATACTTGGGTTTTGCAGTAAAACTCTAACAAAGCATCTGAGCCCTGCCCCACCCCTGCCTGCATGTGCTTGTCCTGCTGCCCACACAGAGGCCACCCACGTTCCACGTGGGACGGGAGCAGTGGCATTTGAGGGGTTGCTCCTTCTGGTGGGGAAAGTCCTACTCAAGCTCTGGCTTGGTGAGCATCTGCATCCTGTGCCTTTGTTGTGGAGAAGGGATTACTCACTGTCTGGGGGGATCAGACTGGAGCAGGAGTTAGCAGTGTGATACTGTGATACACAGCTGAACAGGCTGGTGCCTTGGGTGGCTCTGTGGATTTTAGTGACAGAGAGTTTCTCGAAACAGACATTGTTATTGTTGCCTTTTTCCCAACCTGGAAATGAAACTCGAGATAATTTTAGTAAGGAGGTAATATAAAAGGGGATCTTTATTTGAAGGCCTCCAGGAGCAGTTATGGAAAGATGTCCACAAAGGCCTACCATCCCTCAAGGGTGAGTACATTTTTATAGGTTTTAGGAAATTAGCATAATTGATAAAAAGCACCAATTAGGAGGACAAGTGGTGATGCAATTCTCCCCCAGTCAAACCCCTCCTTTGGAGCCCCCCCTTCAGCACTAGTCGTAACACTTGTTCATGAAAATAAATGTATCTTGCAGGGTTGTTCTCAGCCTTGATTCCCAGGAAGAACCAAGATAGTACTGGAGCCTTGTACCTCCTAGGGCTTGGAGCTTTGGAATTTATTTTGTCTTTCTGCTTAGGGAAACGCCATGGAAAAGCACTGGGAAATCTAGCTACTAATATGATAGGTGACAGAGTTACAAATATATGTGTGAAGAATACAGAGAACATAGGAAAAAAAGGGGCAAACCCCAAACAGCATCATTATAATGAGAAAAGGGAAAAAGAAGGCAGTGGAAAAGGTTCCTGTGGCTTATGAGGTGCCTTTGCTGGAAGCAGGAAGCCCCAAAGTGAGAATGCCTAAATTTTAGAGCTGTGGAGGCTTGCAAGAGAAAATTATTTTCACAGAAAAAAATACTAAATAGTGATATTAATATACCAGCCTCCCCCCCTTTTCTTACAGATGTATGTGTACAGTCAAGTATTACATAAAGACTGAGTTTTACAAGAGCCCTAGTTCTGGCAAAGGTGACCATAGGCATGCAGAATTAGATGAGGAAGTAATTCCACTTACAGAGCTGGCTGGGACTGAGGGGTTTCCAGTCCCACTGTAAGCTACAAACATTTTGTTGGTTCAAGTTCTTTAAGGCTGTTTCTAATCTACATGAACATTTTCTGTATCCATGAGTTGTATTTTTCTTGAGCTAAAAGCTGCAAGAAGCGATGTAGCAATAGGTGTATATTTTCTTCAGAGCAGTTGTTATTGGAGTGACTGTACTGAAGCAGGAGGTGGCGAGTACTTGGAATTTGCCAGTATTATGGGGAAAGCATGTTAATTCCCTAAAAACAGGGCATGCTACCAGGTTTTTCTAGTATTTGCTAGGAAGAAGATTAATAGTCAAAATTCTGTAATGAAAAATCTACTCCCTGTTTTTTACTTAAAATTGGAAAACCCATGGTCTCCTCAGTGCTTTCTGTGTTGTTCCATAGCATCCAGCACAGCAGGATGTGTCCATTCTGTGGGGATCGTGAAACATCATCCTATCTTTGTAGTAGAAACAGAATTCTTATGAGGTTATCATATAAAATATGAATTTTAATATTAAACTTAATGCTCTGCTATGAGAAATATGTAAACTTGGCTGTGCAGCAGCAGCATGCACTTCCTGGAATTCCGTGCATAGCGTGGTTATAAATAGGCAGCAGGTTATTTGGGAATCACTGGGGCTGATATCTGGTGTCACAAACAGTATCTGAACAGAAACTGCCTTCCCTGGTAGACAGTTGGGTTTGGAAGAACACAACTGTTTGATGGTGAAAATTCCTGTCCCAAGTGAATCCCAGGTGTCCCTGGAGCACAGGGCCCAGGTCCCACGGCAAACACCCGTCTGCCACTGGTGTCCTTTGGCCTCAGCTGCTGCCAACATTTCCATGCTTTGCCTGTTGTGGGGAACATTCCCAGTCTAGACCCAATGCTGGAATTCACCCTGCTGGGTGAGCTGCTCCCACGATGGGTAAATGTCAGTCCATGAAGGAAGGCTTGGACCTGTACCCCTTCAACAGGAAACCACCTCAGTGTTTGGGGGGGCTCTGGGTTGGTTTTGGTGGTTTCCCCCAGGCAGAATGTGTCAGCAGCACCACATGTGCTGTGGGCTCAGAAACCTGTTTGGAGTGTCACGAGAAATACTGTGCTAAGATAAATGAATTAGAACAACAAATAATGGGCAACAATAAGGGGGTAGAAACCAGTGATTCCTAAAGTAATGGTATTCAATCATCTTTATTTGTGTCTCATTGTGACTAGATTGATATTGACGATTTTTTGCTTTTCTGATGTTAATTTACTTTCTGTGTGACAGACCAGAGACGACTTCCTGGGCCAGGTGGATGTGCCGCTCAGTCACCTCCCGGTAAGCACCCGACCCCTGGAACCCCTGGGGCTCTGTACAGTTGATTGCACATTCTCTCAAAGCAAGTGCAGCCAGCAGAGCTTAAAAGAAACTGTTTTGGACAACCAAGCCTCACCTGCACAGGAACAGGCAGATGCATCGGCTGTGCAGGGAAGGGATGCACTTTCTGTGCAAAAAAAGCTTCATGAGAGCAGGTTTGCTTCAGCAAATGCATGAAAAACCAAAAGGCTGCCAGAACTATGTCATTTGTTCATTATTTTAGCTGAAATTGAATTCTTTGCCAACAGTAAGAGTTCAATAGCAATCAGTTGAAAGCAATTGACACAGGGTTTGAATCATTTTATTGTCAATAGACATTTGAGGTGTTTGGTTTGAAGGTGGTAATGTTTGTTTCTGTTTCTTAATTAATGGAGGAATTCAGTGTAAAGCTCCAGTGGTCTGGTTTCCCCCCAGCAGCCAGGATTCTGCATGGGCTGCAAAATTAGATGCTAAATTAAGTGCAATTTCTATTTATAGATTTTTTAAAATAGGAATAAATATATGTGTATGTATATACAATGATTGCATTAGCCTTGGTACGAACATTTCTGATATTATGTATTGTTTTGGATGACTAACATTGGCTGAATGTCGTTAATATTTTTTAAATGTTGTGCATGTTAATCTTAATATCTGTGACCTCTCAGGGCTTTTTATGGGTGAAGTTGTTGCAGTGTTTACATCAAAATAAGGTATCAGTTGAGCATAACTGGCTTTTTGTGTCTGATTTTGACTTCTCGCTATTGATGGATGTTATTGTAGGAGAAAAATGCTTTGTAATGACTTGCACTGTGATGCTTGTTTAGATGTATCTTTTATGGTTGATCAGGAGTCTGCACACAGTGTGTTAGGTTATAAACTGTAACACTGGAAAGCTACAAGGGAAGGGTCAGGAACACCTTGTGGTGACAAATGTGTGGTTCCCTTCTCATGGGAGCTCTTGTCATCCCAGCTGTGCTGTGCAGGATTGCTTGGTCTGGGCTTGTGTGGATATCCTTATGCACAGACATGATCTAAATAGCCCTGGTGGGACAGTGGGAAGAGTCCTTTCCCCCTCAGACATTGTCCATGGCAAAGCTTCCGTGTCTCAGAGCAGCCCTTCCTTCAGTAACTGTGACCTTGCAGGACCTCCTTGCCTGCTCCTGCCCCGTTCCAGGGAGCGAGGTTGAGAAGGTGTGGGTGCACACTGTACATCTACAGTCATCCTTCCACTACCTTGGTAGGAGCCGTTGGGATGTATTTATTAACAAATTAATAATCAGCTTTCTCATCCAGCTGATTTGTTTGTCAAAGTCCTTGTTTCTCCAATACCAGCTAATTACTATGGACAGAATTTGGGTAAATAATACAGCTCCTCACTGGGAGCACGTCCCTTCCAGCTGAGCACTAAACAGCAGTGTGAATCGTGCATGCCTTGGTGTCCTGGTGAGCTTGTTCAAATCTGCCATCTCTGAGCAAAAGGGGCAACGTGTCTCTCCCACAGAAAGTGGACTCTGGGTCAGGCAGTGAAAGGAGAGGCTGCGTGGGATTTGGCTGCCAAGCGTAACACGGTTCATGCTTCAAGGTTAGAATAAAGTTCCCCAGACATTCAGCATCAGAAGTGTGTGTATGGATTCATCATCCTTTTCCCTTGGCATCTGAAATTCCTAGTTCTGTGCCCAGAGCAGCTGTGTGTTTGCACACGCGAAGGATGTGACTTACTTGGTAAGAAAGCTGAAATTCTCAAGGAATAGAAGTTTTCAAGATTACAGGCTTTAGGTAACTTAGGATTCAGTGGAAATCAGAGATGTAATCTGTCAGCCTGATATGTGAGTGTTCTTTATGTGGCTGGACTTGTGGGCAAGCCCTTTAATTTGCCATTTTCTCCACTGCTTTCAGACTGAAGACCCAACCATGGAGAGGCCATACACATTTAAGGATTTCCTCCTCAGACCAAGAAGGTGAGAGGAAGGACCTTTAAAACATTTGAGGACTTTAAAACATTTCTCTACTTCATGATTTTTCCATTTGCAATTATTTAAGAGTTCTTAAATGCAATGTATCTCCTTGTCTTGTAGCCACAAATCTCGTGTGAAGGGTTTCTTGAGACTGAAGATGGCGTATATGCCCAAAAATGGTGGCCAAGAGGAAGAAAATAGTGATCAGAGGGATGACTCTGAGGTAAGGCTGAAATCTCAAGGAAGGATTAAAGAAAAATTGTAGAGTCAGCTGCACTTGAAGGATGAGGCCCTGGAAACAGAGTAGGCAGTTGGTTCTTTTTGGCACCAAGCCACCACCCAGCCACCTTTGGAAATCCCTCTTTAATAGACTGATGGGGGTTTAGCTCTTTCCTCATTGAAATGAGGTGCACACTGTAACCACAGAGGTCTTTTTCCTTCATTCCTAAGCATGGCTGGGACGTGGTGGATTCCAGCGATGCCGCATCTCAGCGTCAGGAGGAGCTGCCGCCTCCTCCGCTGCCTCCTGGGTGGGAAGAGAAGGTGGACAACCTGGGGCGGACTTACTACGTGAACCACAACAACAGGAGCACCCAGTGGCACCGGCCCAGCCTCGTGTAAGCAGCCGTGGGCTGGGGGCTGTATGGGATGGAGAGCCAGGCTGAGGCTCGAGGCAGAAAGGAAGATGCACTTTGTTTGTGCCCGGAAGAGACTTGCTTGCCCCCAGCAGATCACAGAGACACAGAGTGTTCTGGGAAATTCCAGGAACCCTGGGATGGCAGGGAAGGCAGTGCATTAACAACACACCTTAGAATATTAGGAGACAGATAAGGAATTTTTCAGTAAGTAATTTAACAGGAATAAATTACTTTGTTTATAGAGACTGTTGAAGAGGTAAGGAAAAAAGTCAACTCTACTAAGTTCTAATGAAGTTGAACAGATTAGCTTTGAGGAGATCCTGGTTATTATTCTGTGAATACACTTCATTCCCAGGATGTGCTGTCAGAGAGGTCTGTAGCGATATCGTCTCAAGATTAGATTTAGAAAGCTGTGGCGAGCTTACGTTTTACAGAGTGTGAATAACTGGCAGTGTTGAGTTATAGTGAGATCATGTATTTAACCCTGCACTGCCAAGGCCACCGCTAAACCATGTCCAAGGAAGTGCTGGATCCCCTGCACTGGATGTGTTCGAGGCTGGGCTCCACAGAGCGCTGGGCCATCTTGTCTAGGCCATGGTTTTCCTGCCAGCAGAAGTTGAACCAGATGACCCCTGAGGTCCTTCCCAACCTGGTGTTCTGTGATATTTGTGAAGTGCTTCCAGTTTTATTTTCTTTCAAATGAGGGATTAAACAGTCTCCTAATTATGAAGCTTGATACATGCATGAATAATGATTTTTATAATCGAAAGCATTACCAAGATTTTGAAGACAATGGTCAAAATGGGGGGCTTAGTTTAACTTGGGTTATTTTCTTGTTCTTTTCTCCTTCCCGTGCTGGGTTCCCCCCCTGCAGCGACGTGGGATCCGAGTCAGATAACAATATCAGACAGATAAACCAAGAGGCAGCTCACAGGCGGTTCCGCTCTCGGCGCCACATCAGTGAGGATTTGGAGCCAGAGCCTGTGGAGAGTGGAGACATTCCTGAGGTATGCCCAAGCCTTGGGCTTAAGGAACTGACTAAACTTCGAGCTGCCATGCTTCTCACATGTGAACCAATTACCACACAGCACAGAGTCGTGGTTTTACACGGCGTTTGTGGAAATTGCCTTGGGAAGATGCCAGGAGCACAATGACAGTGCAGCCAGAAGCACACTGCCAGGGTCCTGTGCAGCTGCAGCTGCCTGGTGGCCTGTGGACAGCACTGAGTCCCATGTAAATGCTGGGAGAAACATTTATCATTCCAAATTGCTTGTCTTATATACGTTGATAGAAACACTTTCATATTCTGCTCTAAACAGCAGTGGAATAAATGATAAATAAAAGGGAAGTGGACTGGCTGTAACTGCCCTGTGCTTCAGGTTTCTGTAGTGCCTTGTTTTAGGGTGAAGAGAAGCTGTTTTTTGGGTGTTGGACACAGTGAGATGATCACACAGAAGGCAAAGGAAAAAAAGGCTCAGTCTGTATAAAACCTGAACTTAGTTTCTTCTCTTTCATTAGCCTTGGGAAACCATTTCAGAGGAGGCAAGTGCCAGTGGGGATTCCTTAAGCTTGTCACTGCCGCCTCCTCCTGCATCTCCAGTGTCCCGGACCAGTCCTCAGGAGCTGTCTGAGGAGCTGAGCAGAAGACTCCAGGTCACTCCTGATTCCAATGGGGAACAACTCAGCTCTTTGATTGTATGTAATGTGTAATCTGCTAAGCTCTAGTGCAGAAATGTGCTATTCTTTGGCATTACCTGAATCACTTCATGCATGGGGAGCGACTGCTGGGCTCAGGAAAACCTGAGCATGCAGTTAAAATTCCCTTCCAAAAAATGTATCAGCTTCACCAGCAAGCAAACTGCCTAATACAACAGAATTCCTCTGTTCAGATTTCAAGAGTTCCGTGTGAGTTTAACTGCAGACTCTGCTATTTGTTAGACCTTTACTGAAACAAAATAGATAAGAGCAGAGGGTATCAAGCTAGGAATTTTCAAAAGAAAGGGAAAAACAAAGAAAATGGTTTCTGTATTTATGTTATCCATTAGTCAGATACCATTAAAAAATCAAGATAATGCATGTACAAGTGGGGGAATGTTTTAGGTCTCTTTGATTACAAAAATAATTGTAAATATTAAACAGAGCATGGTGATCTTATTTATTTTTTATTCTTAGTATGGTGCTATCAAGGTACCTCTGCAGTTCAAGAGATAAGAAATACTCTTGTTCTCATCAAAAAGAATCTCCATTAGGTGCGTTTTTCCCAAAGAGCCAGTGCAGTTGGTCTCTGACTGATGGGAACGTCACCTGGAGGTTGGTCAGCCAGTGACAGCTCTGATGCTCTCGTGGATCTGCACGCAGAGGCACTTGGGCTTGTGTTGAGAACTGCAGTTTTAGTAGCCCCCCACCGGTTTTACTGCAGATGTGTCAGTGCTGTGTTTTCCTAAACACTGCTCAGCCCTCGAGTGCCCAGCTGGACCGGTGGGGAGGAATTACATTGTAGTGTCAGACATGATGTGTGTCTGCTTTTTTAAGGAGATTTTGTTTCTAGTTCACAATCATGAAGGATGTGTCTCGGGAAAAGACACAACTAATTCAAACGTTAGCAGCAGCGAGGAAGATTGAAACAGTTTGTTTTTTTTTTTTTCAGAAATACCATAAAATTTTAAGTAAATGAATTTTTAAGACTTTGAGCTCTCATCCATAGTATTTGATTTTGGATATATTTCTTAATGCCTTATTTTTTTCAATAATTCATAAGTTTCTTCATGTTGACATTTCTCCTTTAGGAAAATGGATGGGCCCTTTTTTTTTAGAATACAGGAAGTAGAGAAATGGGATATACCACTCTGTGGTAAAACAGAAGTAGATAATTGTTTGCTACCTGTAATTACTGAATTTTCTGAATAAGCATAATGTTTTAAGACACCCTAACTTGGAGACATCTTCCTGTTTTTTTTCCTTGCAGCAAAGAGAACCTTCTTCACGACTGAGGTCCTGCAGTGTGACAGACACAGTCGCTGAACAGTCCCAGTTATCCCTGGTAAGCCAGAGCTCCTTCCTTTTTGGGTGGACATTCTCGCATTCTGAATAACACCTTGCCTTGGGTCAGCTCTAGTCAGGCACGGATCACTGCCCAAGGTGGGCGTCTGATTGCCCCAAACCAAATTCATGGGAGCTAAAAAATGAGGACATTCCTGAGACAGGAAAATGTTTGGAGACAGAGCAAGGCAACCTCTCCTCAGTCATTTACCATGGAAATTTAGGTTACTGCACTCCTATGTGCAGTCAGTGGAGAAACTCCTCCAAGGGGTGTTCCCAGCTGGGGGAGGAGAGGGCAGGAGAGCCAGCTTTACCTGGAACTGGAGTAGCCACAGGACTCTGATAGCAGATGTATTTCTGTGGCCCATAAGTTGATTTTACTTGCAACATACAAATCTGTCTAAAATCCCAAAGGACTGATGTTTTGCCTGGTTGTAGTGAAAAGGAGGCAACTTCTGCAGGTTTATATAAGGAAATTGTTCAAACAGGAAAAGATACAAAGATGTTTTGTAAACAAAGCTTCTCCTGTCAGAACCATGCACACTGTGCTCCAGCTGACAGAAAGTGGTGCCATTCCCACAGCCCATGTGCAAGGGTTGCAGAATTGGCAGGTTTGTGCTCTCTGCCACCTCTCAGCAGTAGGTACAGAGACCACTTAAAATAGGAGTGTGTAAGGTGTGCTTTTGAATAAAACTGGTCAGATTGCAAAAGAATCTTTCAATAGATTATACTTTTCTTCCAAGATTTTTTTCTTAATTTTTTAAAAGTTATAAATATGTCCCATGTGAATCTGCAAATAGAAAACGTGTGCATACCAAGAAGTTTGTTACCAAAGTTGCTGTCTCTGTGTTGCTTGTTCTCTCTGCTGCTCTTGGGTGAACATTTCCAGAAACCACAGAGGTTTTCTCTTGGCTGGATTTTCCCCGTGCTGTAGCAGTTATTAAGTGTAGCTGAGGCATGTTTCTGGCTCTGGGGGTGGGTCCCAGTGCAGCCTCTGTGCCTGACTGCAGGGGGAACAAGGCTCTGCTGCTCTGCTGCTTTCGTGCTGTGTTTAGCACTGCTGGAGCCAGGGGCCGGGTGTGGGCTGGCAGCTGGGGCTGGGAAGAGAGAGGCCTTTCTCATGCTTCTTGAGGGACACTCATTTCCTGAGCACACGTTCAAATCAGCAGCACTGAGAGCATTGCTCTAAACAGCATCGCACCTGATCTTAACCACATTTCATCCTTCCTGAGCTAATGGTCATTTCTCTTCTGGCAACTGAGTACACGTTCTTCTAAATCCAGTGCTCCTCTGGGATTCTGGCTTGGTTACCAGTGGCTGATGGCTTTCAGATTTGCTATTACCCACCTAACTGCTCTCTCTTGGTGAAAGTGTCTGATGCCTTGCTCCTAAAGATGTGACAGTAACCTGTGATCTTCTTCAGTAAATATGTGTAACATTAATTGTCATTTAACAGCAGAATGGTCCCTCTAGGAGAGCTCGTTCTTCAACTGTCACAGGGGGAGAGGAGCCAACGGTAATAAAACTCTTTATCAAGCACTATCTCTAAATAAAACGGGGGGACATTTAGGTCTTGTACAATGAGCAACTTTTTTTTAAAAAAATGTGTTGAATGAAATACAGCTATTGAATGAAAACTTAGATATTTTTGTCCCAAATTTTCTCAACATTTCTCAAAACACTGCAATTGTACTCAAATACTGGCATGGTTTAGGGACATGGATGTTACGTTGAATTATGACAAAGCTGTGCACTAAGGAAATGCCACGGGCTCCTGAAGAATGAAAGCTACAACAGCTAATTCTTTTAAAAGGAAGCAGCAGTGATTAGAGACATCAAATCATTGTACATGTAGCTGTGTTTGCATCTTGTATCTTCTTGTCTTCCCTTACTCTCCATTAGACTAATTAATTTTAATTCTTAAAGTTGATCTTAATTTGAGAGCCTTGGGGCTACAGTGATATAGCACAGAGCTCTTAATGGTCTTACTGAATGCCAGTTTCATTTTCCAGCAGTTCCTCAGCAGTCCAAGACTGTAGTTTGATCGTCCCATAAAATTCTTGATATACTTTGCTGAAAGTGTAATACAAGGAAAGTGGGTTTAATCTATATTGAACTTTAATCTAATTATGTTAGATTATGTTGAATATATATGTTGAACCTTTAACCTAATTAACTGCCAGTCTGAATCATTTGACAGAAATAATTTACAGTAACTATCATAAATGGCTTTTATGAATTTATGCCCTCCTAGAGAATTTGTTTCAGAGAAAGAAATTGAATTTATACTTGCTATAAATTGTTACTTGCATCTGGGAAATAAATAAATCTTACTTCTGGTGTTGATGCATCGTTCTGTAATACTATCAGTATTCACTAGTTTTTAATTTTAGAACCAGAGGAGCACATTTGTAAATAGTAAAGTCTAAATAAAATGCCTGACTCATTAGTAGTTAATTAATTGTGCTAGGTGAACTTGCACAGCAGTGGTACTCCCTTGGTAGAGCATCTCGTCTTGATTAGACTTTTTAGAGCAAAAAATGAGTAGTTTGTATAATGATGGGTGTATATATACACTCAGTGTAGCCATACCAAGATGTTTTACCTCACCATACTGCAGTAGCTAATCCCCCCTTGTCTTTGTTCAGCATTTACACCCAGAGTCCCAGATCTGTAGAAGAACTGGGACTTGGGAGGTATTGGGATCTATGGAGGAATTGGGACTTACACAAGATTCATGGTCTAAATCCTTTGTCTTCAAAGGCTGCATTCTCTTGGGTCTTTGGGCACCTGAGGCTTGCAGACGAAACCTTTCAGCAGTAAAAGTCTCTAGTCACCTTGGTTTTGCCTTCAGAATCCCTACAAGCCCCCTCCTTGGAGCAGGACCCACGGGCTCAGGCCCAGAAGCAGTGTCCTTCTCCCCATCTCTGAGTTGTAACTGAAACACTGTGGAGTGTTTGCAGCCCTTCCTGACCCCAGACTGATGGATTGACAGCCACTGGCACAGCCTGGGCAAGGTGTTCTCCTCACTGCCTGCCAGCTCTGTGAACCGACATAGGGAAAATAGCCCTTGGCTCTTCAGGAGAGAAAGAAATGAGTCTGAGAGTTTGCACTTGGATTCTTATCTGTTTCCCTCTATTTTCTGTTCCCTATTGGAGTATGTCAGCTTCCTGACCCATCCGGTAGCTTTTCTCCTTTCCTTTCTTGATTATCCCTGCAGCTCTGCAGTTCCTTGTGTCAACTGTGCTCTCCTCTTAAACAGTGCCTGCACTGCCTATGGCAGTTGCTCTGGGAAAGATCTGGCAGAGATAAGGCAAGAACAAGAATTAAGTTCATTATCTTGCTGAAGTAAGGAATATAGAGAGGAGGAAGAGAATGTGTCCTGGATTTCAGCAGGAGCCTTCAGAGGCCTTTACTGTTTCATGGCAAAACCCCAGAGCTTGTAGTGCATCAGCCTCTGAATTAGGCAGGTCCTTCATCCCACTTGGTTCCAGTTCATAGCTCATGTGTATGAACTCGTGCTTGGGTATTTTGGGGACAGGAAAGACAAGAGAGAACATCAGCCACACACAGGGACACAGTGCCTGTGGGCAACAGGATGTGACTCTTCCCTTACCTGTATCCTTCTCTTAGAACAGGGTCTGACTTGTGGAGCTTTTACTAAAAGTTTTTGTCATGCTGAAGTTGAGGCTCCAGTTTGAGGATATCTGGTGTCGTTGGGACACAGGAGCCCTGAGTGCAGCAAAATGGTTAAAATTAACTTTATAAACCCACAGTAGTTTCTGGCAACTGATTCAAGACACCCTGGGGTAAAGAAGAGAGCAGGCCTTGAGAGATCTTGACTGTATGGTTATTTAACTCTTACTTATCCATGCTGATAAAAGGAAGAAACCTCAGCCTTTTAAGGAAAACTCACTAAAACATAGAGTTCATTTTTCTCATTATGTGTAACAAAATAGAATGTTTGAGGGCATATAAACTTGTCTGTTTGCTGAATCTGTGTCAAACTGACCCAAAAGATCTGTTGGGAGAAAAGAATTATTTGATTCAAAGGCACATGATAAAGAGCTTGAATTAAATTAAATCAGAAACTGGGTTTTCCCATGTGGTTGTTGTGACTAAGAATTAAGAAGAGTCTAAGTTAACAAGTTGACTTTTTTTTACAAACAACAGAGTTTAAAATGTTTTTTAAGCTATTATAAAATAAGAATTCAATGATTTCTTGCCTGAGCAGCCTTCTGTGGCTTACGTGCACACCACGCCGGGCTTACCTTCGGGCTGGGAGGAGCGCAAGGACGCCAAGGGCCGCACCTACTACGTCAACCACAACAACCGGACCACAACGTGGACACGGCCCATCATGCAGGTACTGTGCTGCATCCTGGCAGCCAGCGCTTGGCTTGGCTCAGGGTCATTCCAGCTTCCAGAAATCTGAAATTTAAAGGAAATACCCTAATCATTGTCATGACAATACAGATGAATCATAAAAAGCTGCAATAATTTTGGATGGTTTTGGTTACTTCTTTTAATTATATTAAGGCACAGGTTAAGGTGATCACTGCAAGGGAAGGAGGATGCAGAAGATGCAGAGATGCAGAAGAGCTCTTAAAAGGAGTCAAATGTGTTCTTTGGATTAAATGTGAAAGTTGGCTCAAGCCATTAATAGAACCGTAGGTTCTTGGCCCTTCCAGTGGAATTACATTAAATCCCCTTTATGGCCTTTAAGGAAGTCTGGTTAAGAAGAGCAGTAATGATGATAACAATGTCATTGGTTTTATCATGTCCTAAGCGTGGGCAGTGTTTGTGACATTTGTGACCTGGCTTTGCTCTGGCACAGCTCGCCGAGGACGGGATGGTGGGGCCGGGCACGAGCAGCAGCAACCACCTGAGCGAGCCGCAGATCCGGCGGCCCCGCAGCCTCAGCTCCCCCACTGTCACCCTGTCAGCGCCGCTCGAGGTGAGCCCCTCCCACTGCTCCTCTCTCCTTGTCCTTCAGATGGGCTACATTTCTTTTAAGTCTCTTTCCAAGTGATTCCAAACGCTGTGGACTGATGTTCACTGTGACGTGGCTAAAGAGTAGCTGAAGCGGCTCCCTACGCAATCAAAGCCTGTGCGTGTTTGACTTCTGACAGTGTGGTTCAAACTCTACTCGTGGCTGTGCTGAAGAGAGCCAGTTCTTCAGATTTCCTCTTCATGCTTAAGAGTTTGAAGAGCTGTGGCTCACACAGCCTTGCACTTAAAGGCTTTCTTGTAAATGAGATATATTGCCCCTGAAGCACAAAACACTGCTTTTGTCTTTTCCTTGGTAAAATGAAATATGGACACATCCAGGGTAGGTGCAGGGGAAGGTACAATCAAGTGTAAATACTGGGGACATTGTCATTGTGCAGAGGAAGGCACAGAACACCGTGTCCTTTACAGCAAAAGACTGGGCATGTTAGAAGGCACAGGTAGAGCTAATTAAATTCTAGTAAATCAGTCCTAGCGTTTAATTCTAGCATTAATTAGATCGGGAATGAAAAGCTATTTGCTGTGAAGCCAGGTTGGGTTGGTTTTGCAGCCCCGAGTGCCGTGTGCGCAATGGTGCTGTTTCCTGCTCCGCAGGGCATGAAGGACTCTCCGGTGCGCAGGGCGGTGAAGGACACCCTGTCCAACCCTCAGTCCCCACAGCCATCCCCCTACAACTCCCCCAAGCCCCAGCACAAGGGGGCCCAGAGCTTCCTGCCCCCGGGCTGGGAGATGCGCATCGCCCCGAACGGCCGCCCCTTCTTCATCGACCACAACACCAAGACCACCACCTGGGTAAGGGCGCTCCAGCCGAGGCGCCGGGGGCCACGCTCCCACCTCTGTCTTCCTGCCTGCATGTCCCTGTGTCAGCATGGCACTTGTCTTTGTGTTTTTAAGAGCCAAAAATGTCCGTGTGGATGTAAAAACCCTTGTGGAGTGCAGGCATCCTAAGAACAGGCCTGTGGTTTTTGAAGCATATCCCTGGACATAGCACACATTTAATGGAGTCAGGTCTTACATCACCCTAACTCACTCAGCACTGGAAAATTCACTGCACTGTAGAAATCCTAATAAGGCATGTTTTGTTTATTCTCAAAAAATAAAAGAATAAAAAACTGTAAACTAACAGAAGTCTGTAACTGAAGTCTGTAACAGACTTCCAGATAAGTCTGTGCTTGACTTTGTAGATCTACCTTGATCTGTTGGATTTACAGTTGCATATCTGTGTTCCAGGAGGATCCACGGCTGAAGTTTCCAGTGCATTTGAGAGCCAAAGCATCTCTGAACCCCAATGACTTGGGCCCTCTTCCTGTAAGTGATGCTGTGCCTGTGTTCTAACCTACACCTCCTGCCCCAGGGCTCTGCTCTGTTCTGGGCACAGGCTGCTGCAGCCCTTCTTGGAGGCTCTGGAGCCCTGCTGTGCCCTGGGGCTTGCTCAGGCCCTCCAGAGCCAGCCCAGGAGTCTCTAACTCTTGGCCTTTTCCTTTGCTACTGAACCTGTTGTGTTTTGCACACACTTAGCTGGGCTGTGTCTGACTGTGCTTTTAGATAATCATAATCACTGCTTAGGAAAAACAGAGCAGGTTGTGCCAAGCAAGCTCTATCAGTGCACCAGCATATTCTAGCATTTAGAAATTGGAATAAACTTTGATTTTTCAATGAAACCTCCATATTTTGCAGAGCAAATCATCAATTTAATGTCAGAAGTTTTGTCATACTTGTAGTCAAAGTACAATGGGATTTACAGACATGTCAAATGCAGAGTTTTGCTTTGTTTTTAAAATACTCCCAGCCCTTAAAGGTGGAGAGTAATGTGTGGAAGCTGACACGTTCCTGGTCACAGCAGCAGGAATGCTCTTTGGCTTTAGGAAACAGTTGTCCAGGTACATGGGGCGTGTGTTAACCGTGGAGGCACTGAAGGCCCAATTACAGTTTGTTCTGTTAACTGCAAGGGGCAAAACATGCAGTGAAACCAGGGCAGCCTGACCTGTCACTAGCAACAGATTGTTAGTAACAGGATTTCACCTCAGTTAAACCTCCTGGTTTGGAGCGAGGTTGGGATGACTACAGAATTTAACACGAGTTTCTCCAACTGGACTGAAGTGAAATAATTTCTCCTCTGTAATTTCTGGCAGCCCAGGCTGGCCAGCATTGCCTGTCCCTGCATCCTGCCGTCCGCTCTCCTTTCTGCACTGCAGGCGCTTGGGACATGAGAAAAGGGAACGGATGAAAAGGGAAGCACTGAGGACTAGGTTAGGACATTCTTGTCCCACTGTACAGGGAGCCTGGGTTACACATTTCCAGTAAATAAGCCACATGGCTTTCAGAAGTAGGAGCAGAAACTTTCAAACTAAGCACGATGGATTATCTGTTCTCTGTGATTGTTTGCTCACAGCAGGAAATGGGTGGGAATCCTGAGGCAAGAGGTTTCCACTATAAAAAATATTCCCTGCACAGCATGCAGTCACCTATATAAGTTTTAGGTCTGAGTCTGCCTGGATTTGTCGCCTTGCCATTATGCATCTCCAGTCACTTGGGGTTTCCTACCTCATAAGCACCTTTGAGACAAGTCCAGTAGGTATGAGCAATGCACTGCTTCAGGCTGTGTGAGACTGTTACTATTTCACTTACTCTCTCTTTTCTTTGTTTTTATTTCCCATTTCCAGCCTGGCTGGGAGGAAAGAATACACCTGGATGGAAGAACATTTTATATAGACCATAGTAAGTAAGCACTCAGGTACTAGAGCAAATAGACGAAGGGAGGTACTAAGTATTGAAGTGAAAGCTTTGTGATTTTACTCTTCATTTAGGAAGCCAGGTGTTGATATGTGGAGACATTGATACCAGAGACTTAGTGCCCTCCTACGGTACTGTACATTCACTGGAAGCTTGCTTTAATTGGCTCATCAAGCTTTGTCCCTCTCTGACTTGTGAAGCATTAACATTTCCTCTCTGTGGTTTATTTTGTTCTTGTTGATATTTTGGAGTTGTTGTTGTTGTTGTTGATGATCCCATGGCTTATTTGCACTTAATAAATTAAAATATACACTAGGAATAGAAAATAAGATGAGAAAAGATCCTGTAGCCACAGCTCCACATATAGGCAGTGGAGCAATTAGCACTGAGAAGTACTTTCCTCTGCTTTCAGGTCTGTGGCAGTGCTGATTCTGATCTTATTTCCTATTTAGAGCATGTGAAACTGCACCAGCCCATTAATATTCTCCAGTTCTGTTAGTGGAGTTTTAGTGTAAGTGATGTTTCATTGTAGATTTGTCTTCCTAGAGCATCTCAGAACTGCTGTGTGAGTTTTGTTGGTGTTTGGAAACAAAGCAGCCCACAAAGGCTGGGCTGGGTCTTCTTATAATAAGACATTTCTTCACAGCCATAGCTAACTCTCATAACCATCAGAGGAGGGTGCACAGAGAGTTAAAACCTAAATTTACCCATGTTTGACAGAATTAGGTTTGTCCCTCAGTATCACTGACTCCCACGCTCATCCATAGAGATGACAATATTACATCATTATTAAAATACTGCCTTTAAAGTAATACCAATTCTGAAATGGTATAAATCCTTTTAACTAAACATTAGAAATAATACACTTGTCAAGCACCTGATGAACCTCTTCCAAACTTTGGTACAGAGTTATTATCCTTTATCCCTTCTGTAATTATTTTTCCCAACAGAGATCTGGAAATATAACTATGGCAAATGATTCTAAACTGCTGCCACTAAGGAGTCACAGGATAAAGCTGTCCCATTTAAAACACCTGTGTATCTGCTGAGCCTCCCAATCTCTCTTAAAACTCTTTAATTTTTCAGTCTCCTAAAGCTATTTGAGCATGTGTTAGTCTCTAAAATGGAATGTTAAAAGTCATACATTAATTAGATTTCCTCAAAGAATTTGTAACTATTGGGAAGCAAAATTTATGTGCATCTGAATTCTCCCTCTAGTCTCTTTTGATCTGAGTGGATTTAGCTTCTTACATAGCATTTTTCACAGAAGTTTAGGGAAGCTTTTGGTAATGCTGCCTGCTTCCAGCAGATGTCCCTTTGGTCCCAAACTGGTGCCTGAGCACTGCTCTGGTGGCTGGGCTGGGGGGCCTGGAGGGCCAGGGGCTGTGCCACTGCCAGGACACAAAACCAGCAGGACAAGTCTGACAGAGTCAGCTGCTGGTCGTGTCCTGCTTCCCTGCCGCGTTTTGTAACTCTGCTGCATAGTTCTCCAGCGCTGTTTGTCCTATTTTTGAAATGTTTTTCTCATCCCTGGGAGAAACTGCCAAAGTCCCCTGCAGCCGGCACAGCCCCTGTGCTGTACACAGGGACCAGGAGCACTGAGTACTGATGCACACAGCAGTGTTACTGGTACCAGAGGCTGTGTGTGACAGGGAACCCATTTGCCTGGCTCTCTGGGCCCTCAGCTACCCCAGGCACCTTACCTTCCATGGACACACTGGTGTTCCCTGTTCCCTGCACACTGCTGCCATTCCTGAGAGCCTCCCAGGCATGTGCTATCTACCTGTTGGAAGGGATCAGAAGGGAAAACAACCATTCTGCAACCATTTTCTGAACCAGTGATTCATGGACGGGGGGGGAAGGATACATTGAATGGGTTCTCCTCCACCTGCACGTGGTGATATTCACAACATGCATCAGTGATTTACACAAGGAATTTGGAGGAAGCACTCCTTAGTTCAGCAGGAAGCAGCAGGGCAGGAGAGGGGAGAGAGGCTCACTGGAATGGGATGGGAAGTCAGAGTGAGTCTGGCAAAAGGCCACTGCAGTGTGCAGGAAGAGACTGTGTAAAGAGAATTGCAGTGTTACTCAGAATGGGAGCAATTAGCAGAATTTGGGTTGAAAAGGGCATGAAAAATACTATCACCTGGTCATGAGCTATCTCACCCTGTGATGTATTGACAGGAGTGCCTAAATCCAACCTGGAGTAACCCTTCCGATGCCATCAGCACTGGGAATGTCTGGCTGTGAGAGTTCTGTATCTGGCAGGGGGTCCCAAACTTCAGGGAAATAGTGGCCCCCTTGGAAAGGCAGGGGGAAGAGGGAATCCTCAAAGGCCTGAGAGCCTGGTTTATGACAGAATTGTATTGGTGGGAAGACTCAAATTTTTGACATTTTTGAAAATGTTGAGACTTTTGAAAATGTTCTTCAAAAGAAATGAGTTTGTTATCCATGTCCACTTGGGATAAGACAGAGAATCCTGAGCTACGGTTCCAAGTGAAGTGGCTCATGCCAGACCCCTGTAGCCCTGGAACACCATTTATAATATGTAGTCCCTGTAAGACTCTGAAAAGAAAGTTAGACTGAGATTGATTGGTGTCATTGCACACTCTGAAGTACAGAGAGCAAAGAGCTGACACACTATCAGTCATTTATGTTACCTCTGATTCCACAGAAAACTGGCACTGTGATTTGTGGCCGCTGGTGTCAAGAAGGTGACCAGAGAGCTCTGTAGAAGGGAATTCCAGTGTAGGGGTTGAAAACTGAAAGGGTTGGGCTGGGTTTCCACCTTGGCAGCAGCTCTGCTCCATGCATCTCTGGGGTCTCTGGAGCTCAGGCTGGCAGCCCTCCAGCATTCCTGTAAGTGATAAATAGCTTTAATGTGTGAAGGGAAAAAAATAGTATTTTTCTATTAAATTAACTAATAGATCAAATGTCTTGAAATGTGCTTGCAATCATTTAGAATTTTCTCCAGTTAACATTTGCTGAATGACACCTTTCAGATCCCAGTCCTTCTTAAACCAGCTTGGGATGCAAACTTATAGGGCTTTTCCAGTTCTAGAAACATGGAAAATGCAATCTTGATTCCTGATGCCCAGTTCCTAACCCAGAGAAGTGTCTGTAACAAAACAGAGGGATGGCAGGCCAAGGGTGAACAACACCTTGCCATTGCAGGTGGCAACTGGGACGGGGTTTGGAGCATTGTCTTATTGTTGCAACACCATTGTTTTGTTGTGATTCTGTTGTGTTCAGAATCTTGGGAGGAGCAGCTGTCTGGAGGCAGGGAAGGGGAGTCCCACCATGGTCCTGTAGAACCTTTGCTGTCATCCTCCCGGTGCTCTTCAAAGCTGTAGATGGAAAGAACTGGGCTGTGTTGTGCCACTGCCAGCATCTCCATTGGTCGTAACTGGGTGATTTTCTTGCACCAAAACAGGACAGTTCTGCCTTCCTTTACCTTCTCATTAAGGTCTAGGAAAAATGTTATTCCCTCCAAATTTAGAAGTATGATACTTCAGCCATCTATGCAAAATTTCATATGCCATAATGCAAAAACAGTAACCTAGGGTGTCATTGCCAAAAGTTCTGGGTTCCTTTACCTGTCGGGCCATGTATCTCCACTCCCAGCCCATGTTCAAATGAACATGTTCACTCACTCCTGCAGATGTTGCCATCAAAGCAGTGCAAATTCCCTGGGTTCTGGGGTAGTTCTGTGTTTTTGAGTGAATGTTTTCAACTAAACAGTGTGTTGGAGCTGGGGAGGGTAGGGAGACACAAGCCTTTACTAACCCTGACGGACCTGAGCAGTGCTAGGGAGAAAAAATACAACAGAAGTTCACAGTGTGGTACCAGAGAAGTCATGGGATCATCTCTTTTGTTATTTGCAGATAATAAAATTACCCAGTGGGAAGACCCCAGGCTGCAGAACCCTGCCATCACGGGCCCAGTAAGTACTGCTGTGGGATCTTCCATGAAATGCCCTGACTCGGGTACAGCTGGAACAGCAGCAGGCCCTGCCTGCTCCCCAGATCAGGGGTGGGCAGCCAGGGAAGCAGGAGCTCTGCTGGTCTACATCCTAAGTCAGAAAAAGCTGAGTATGTCACAGCAAGTTCTGGGCAGTCTCCCAGGGTTGGTTATTGGAGAAGTGCTCCTATTTACCCATTACCTGGGTCATCACTGACAGTAGGATTTTACTGAGCTGACACACCGTTCTGTTTATTTTGGGATCTCTAGACAATGAAAAGCTCTTTACACTTGGGAGGAGAGAGGTGGGCCTATGTAGATTCAAAGTGTGAAAAAGAAAGACAAAAAAATGGGTCTGTCAGTTTAAGAGACATAAAGCTTCCGGCAGATAAACAGAGGTTTCAGAATATCAACCTTAGAAAAAAAATAAACACAGCATTTTACTTCAGTATCAAATTTTAAAAACATCAGAGTGATTCTTTCACTTTTTCTGCTGGGTTATGCCAGTTTATGCTATTTTATGGCATTCTGAGTGATCAGACTTCCATTCCCAAGATGTTTCCTGGTGCCAAGAGTACCTTTTTATTCTGCATAAGTCCTTGGGACCTTTAGGAGTTTCAGGACACAGCAGATGAGCCTGCTGCACGGTTAAATTCCAACTGCTTAGTAATGATATCAATAATAGTCACTTTTTGACCATAGTTGCTTTTGGAGGGATTTACTCATTTATCAGGCATTTAACACTGGAGATCCTCACACACAGTACTGTGCAAATTGCTAATAGGCCTTCCCCCAGAAATGGTGAGCATAAATGAGAGAGACTATTTGAGAAAGTTTGTTTGAAGGAAATGAAATTACCATGGTCTCCTTGAGCGACTGACAGTGGTTTGTTTGTTGGTTTTAAGGGAAAGCTGGAGCTAATCCATTTCACAGAAGCACTAAGGATTCATCTGAATGCTTTCAATAATATTTCTGGTGCCGTGACAAACAGAATTACTTAAATTGCATTTCAGGTAGTGTTTAAATAAAGGAAACATGTAGAAAGATTCTTTAATGGCTGTAGAAAAGTCATATTATCATCAGTAAAATGATCAGAGTAAAGTGATGTCATTTTGTGGGATTTTAAAATCTCTCCTGGCTGCTGTCCCTCATGGGTGGGTTCAGGGGAGCCCATAGCACAATGTGTGGGTAGCAGGGCTGTCCATCCTTTTAAGTGCTGTGGGGTATCAAACTGCTGAGTAGCAGGAATGACGTGTCCTCCCGCTGCTCCCAACAGGCAGTGCCGTACTCCAGGGAGTTCAAGCAGAAATACGACTATTTCCGCAAGAAGTTAAAGAAACCTGTGAGTAGAACCAGCTCGGGGGCTGCAGGACGCACCTGCCAGGTTACTCCATTGTGCTGCTCATGAAGGGCTCAAGTAGGAACCAAAAACATGAAGCAAAGTTTGAATTTGATGGGTTTCTCAACAAAAAGCTTTTCTAAGTCTTTAAGACTCACATTTTTCTAGATAAATGCAAATGCCCTTAAAATAGAGCACAGTCGATCTTTCTCCTTTTTTGTTTTGTTTGTTTGATACTTTTCTTGTCATTTTCATCAAATATTTACCATAGAAGTCTGCAGCACTGTTCTGGAACTAGCCCAGTTCCCCCCATGCTCTCAGCCTGTGGACTTAGAGAGCACTGGGAAATAAAAACATGGGGAACTGGAACACCAGGTGTCTGGTCTGTCACTGAGCTGTTCTCAGCCAGTAATTTGCCCAAAGACTTACTTCTTGAGACTAACAAGGATAATCTAATCTTCTTTCATACAGGCTGACATACCCAACAGATTTGAGATGAAATTACACAGAAATAACATCTTTGAGGAGTCCTACAGAAGAATCATGTCTGTGAAGAGACCTGATGTACTAAAAGCCAGGCTCTGGATTGAATTTGAGTCAGAAAAAGGACTTGACTATGGAGGTGTGGCCAGAGAATGGTTTTTTCTCTTGTCCAAGGAGATGTTTAACCCTTACTATGGTCTCTTTGAATACTCAGCAACGTAAGTGTCCATTAAATATTTGTATTCTCAAGGGATATACATCACATTTTGCATAAGAGGCAAAGTTGCTTTGGGCAGAAGTAGCTCCTCCTTCCCAAGGTGCCCTGGGCAGCCCCACTGCCCTGTTCCTGCTGCCCTTCAGAGAGCCTCTGGAATTCTCCTTGAGAACCCAGAAAACATTTCCATTGCTCAGACAATATCCAGGGCAGCAAAACTGCAGTTTTTGAGGCCAGTAATGATGAAGGGACCAATGTCACAGAAAAGCCTCTTTCTTCTGCTGCCCAGAGTTCCAGCGCTGCTGTAGAGCAAGCTGGGAACACAGCTGCTCATTCACACGGCAGGAGTTCCCCAGCACTGGCCTCCCAGAACTGTAAAGTGGGGGCGCTACCCAGCTTTAAAATCTTGGAGCAATCCACTAGTGCACAGGAGAGAGGGCTCCTGCTCACAGTGGGTTTGGTTTGCTGCTGTGTCAGCCCTCCAGCTCTCAGTGGCTCCGTGGTGGGACAGACTGGAAAGGACTTGGGCACAGCCCCACAGCGCTGTTGAAGGGACATGCCCCTAAGCACAAGTTATTTATTAACATTTCTGAGTATGTGCTTATTTAAAGACTTGGTTCTTCAGCTGTTTTTTTTCTTTCCCCAAAAAAGGGACAACTATACACTTCAGATTAATCCTAATTCAGGTCTCTGTAACGAAGACCATCTATCATACTTCACCTTCATTGGCCGGGTGGCCGGCCTGGCTGTGTACCATGGGAAGCTGCTGGACGGTGAGTCCTGCTCCTGCTCTGCTGCTGCCACTGGGCTTTGGGGAAGGAAATGCACCTGCCTGAGAGCCCCAGGTTCTGGGGACAGTCTGGGACTGGCACTCTAGAGACTTGAATGGTGATTCACAAAATTACAGTGTCTTACTTAACAAGTGGGTTTCATACAAAGTTTTCCTCCTTTCTCCACTCACGTTAAAACTCCAGAACCAGCATGAGCACTGTCCCTAGAGGAGAAGCATGGAATTTGTATCAGTCATTTCCATGCAAACCTGCAGCCAAACTAGGGGGGCCAACTGCAGCATATTTTGATATGTAAAATTATTGCTGATAATTAATTACAATTTCTGCTGCATTTTGAAATCTCACTCCAGGCAGACATTACTGGCCAGATTTTCCTGAGCCCTGGTGCAGCAGAGGAAGCAGAGGAGTCCTGAGCAGAGGAAGCTCAGCAGCCTGGTTTTCAGGCAACTCCTTGGAGAGAGGAGCAGTGATTTTAATTGGGATACTGTGCGTGTGCCCTGAGCTCAATTCCCCAGCTTTTAGATCTCTCTGCCATTAATGTGAGCATGGTCAGTGCAGTATGGTAGTTAGTGGATAATTGTAGAAACTGAAAAATTGGACTTTCTGTGCCTCAATAAACCTGAGCTGCTATGATGCTGTTGCAATTGCAGGACTGTTACAGTCAGGAGGTAACAGGAAATGCCAGGGGTGGTGCCCTCAAGCAGTCGTACCTTTATGGAATGTGCAGGTGCAGAGCAGGGCACGGAATGCTCTCCTCTCTCTTGCAGGCTTCTTCATCAGACCTTTCTACAAGATGATGCTGGGGAAGCCCATAACGCTGAAGGACATGGAATCAGTGGTAAGACCCCATTTAAACCGTGCCAGGGCTCACAGGCCCATGGGTTTCTACAACTCTGCACTAATTGCCCATTTTCAAACTGCCGAATTGTGATCTGCCCTAGGATAGTGAATACTACAACTCTCTGAAGTGGATCCTGGAAAATGACCCTACGGAGCTGGATCTCATGTTTTGCATAGATGAGGAAAACTTTGGACAGGTATGTAAAGGTTATTTACATCTTAGAATTGGTTATTGCCAGCAAGTACCTCAGTACTGAGCAGAGTCTCATGGTGGTGAAGGCACTGATCAGCCTTCACCTCGCTACGTTCCCAACGGGGACTGGGGGTGCCACGTTCCTGTCAGGGAGCCACGTCATCTCTGGGACAAGCCGGGTATGCAGCTGAGTAAAATACTCGCAATGAGAAGGAATAAAGGTGGCCCACAGTCCAGCTGGGACATGGTCCAAGCCAGGGGACTGCTTGGGTTTCTGAGGTCAAAGGTGTTCTCAGAGGAGGGCGGTAGAATGACGCCAGGGAGGTCCTCTCTGTTGTGCCTGTCACAGTGGCAGCTGGTACAACGGGGGCATGCTGCCAGGTTTAAAAGGGTCACAGTCAATGGGTAACTTTTGCCATTACAAATGAAAATGTTGTAGACAATAAATTAAATTAATCTGCTTAGAGGTTTTTATGACCTTTTTAGTGTCTTCCCTTTGTTTACTTCTGAGACCTAGATCCTGGCTCCAGGTACAACTGGACCTGGGGACTATAGGGTCTTTTATAAAAACTTACTTCAACATTTCAAACTATGCACTCATTGTCCTGTCAAAAACATTCTGATCCACTTTCCAGTGCGTACTGCCTTTTTCCTGAAGCAACATACGGTTCTGGATTACATGGAGAACTAGGGAGAGTATTGAAGCCACAGAATAGAGAGGTTTTGTAATACAGTGGTTGGCTTTCGGCAGTTTCAATATGTGATTTAGCTTCTTCTATTATAAATAATAACTATTATAATTTTGTATATATAAAGTACATCCTTTGTGGTTATATTTTATATAAATGTATAATTTCATTATTATAAATAATAATTATAATAAAATTATTAGTAAATAGCCAGCCTCTCTGCTGGCAACGCAAGTTTGTTCAAAAGTGTAAATCAATTTACTAATGATTTCCTTGATACTGCTTGTAAAACGCTGCTCAGGGAGAGTGGGTTCTGGGAGAAAGATGTCCTCAAATAATGGGGGGTTTTTTGGTCTTCTGAAATATAGACATATCAAGTGGACCTGAAGCCCAATGGGTCTGAAATCATGGTAACAAATGAAAACAAGCGGGAATACATTGAGTAAGTATCATTATGGAATATGGCTGGTGGTAAGAAAGAGCAGTTGTACTTACAATTGACCCTGCTGCAATTCCTGTTGTTTGTACTGCACAAAAGCATCAGGGATCATTGGGAAAAAAAATCTTACTGTTAACATTGGTTATATCCAGTCAGACATAAGAACAAAGAGTAAAATAAATTACATGCTTTGTTCTCCTGAAATTCCCCCCCCACACCATGGAAACGTGCACCTCAAACATCTGGCTCAAGTTCAGATGAGCCAGAAGGTGCTCTCCAGCCTGACCCTCATCCCACTGTCCTCCTCTGCCAGTCACAGACCAGAGCCAGGATTCCAGTGCCAGCGTTCCTACCAAAAATCAGCCAAATCTGAAATTAGGTTTTATTTTCAGCTTTCTCAGTTCTTTCACCTACCAGGATGTAAAATGCTAAATTCACTTATACCTGCTGGCATTTTAAATTAAGGCCTTTTCCAAGGTGAAAGACATTAAAATTGATACATTCATGCAAAATGGAATTAATTTCCAGTGCCTGGACCTAGACCAATTCCATGCCTGGAACTGATTTTTTATGCCTGCACCTGTGAGGTGTTTGTGCTGTGGGTGACTGGTACTGAAAGCAAGGTGTCCCTTTGATGCTGCAGTTTATTCCTTTATAGGTGAGATGCTGTCCTGACAGCTCTCCTCAGAGCTTGCAGACTTTGCTGGGAATTTTTAATTACTCAGTGCTCTGGAAGAATAAAATGTTGGCTCACGTAGGTACCTACAGGAGCAAAAATATTCCCACTGTGATTTGGTCAGTCACTGAGATTTTTTGATTGTTTCTTCAAAATTCCATCAGTCACCAGCCAATAAATTGGAACAACTGGTGAAAGCTGCTTAGTTACCTGAAGTTGTAAATGACAGACTGAAAGCACTTGGGGTTGCTGAAACCTCTGAACACTTGGCTGAGACCTGCTAATGAGTTTGTTTTTCTGATGGGATTTTGTTTCTTTCTGCAGCCTGGTCATCCAGTGGCGGTTTGTCAACAGAGTGCAGAAACAAATGAATGCCTTTCTGGAGGTGAGGCTCTTTAAGAGCTCCTTTCTTTCACAAAAGTAGGCATACACATTTCTTACCCACTGGTGTCTGTGTAAAGGGAGTGGGGAGCTTGGCAGGGAATGCAAATAGAATACTTATGTTTATGATTTTTCAGTTTTATCTTGTGTAAGACTATATCATCTTTCCCTTATGAGAATCAGGTCATTCTCTTTCAAGTTTAATTATTTGAGCTTGAAGTAATTTGGTCACTGATGTTTTAAATTAGGATTTATGTGGGATGAGAGTTTTAACTTTGCTGTTTTTCTTTTTAGGGATTCACAGAACTGCTTCCTATTGATCTGATTAAAATTTTTGATGAAAATGAACTGGAGGTGAGTCAATTTGGTGCCCCAAGCTGACAGTTCTGACAGATGCACCATGTTCTGGGCTCTTCAGTCATCCATCCCTCTCCCTAAGGGAATGTGCAGACACAGCTGCCTTGCTCAGAGTTGGAAATTTTTTGTTTCTTCCTAATTAATAAATCTATTTATGACATGCAAAGAACTGCACTCAGGGAGGTGGTTGGGAGTGTGCCTCTGAAAGCCTGGAAGTAGCTTAGTGGGTAAGTGCCATCATGCCTCTGCCAGTCACATTTGAGCCAAACACGTGGAAGTTGCTGTCACAGTATGGCAGTGTGCAGCTATTCTCCAGTAACTGGAATACTCTGGGAAGAAGCTCTGACTCTCCCCTGTGTGTGCATAAATGACTGAAGGTCAGAGCCCTGAGGGGCAGTGACACCTTGTTACCCCATGAGTGCAGGGAAACACACACTCACTCACATCCCACCACTCTGTTTCCCTGCAGTTACTGATGTGTGGCCTTGGTGACGTCGATGTCAATGACTGGAGACAACACACCATCTACAAAAATGGTTACTGCCCAAATCATCCAGTTATCCAGTGGTTCTGGAAGGTAAGACTGGCACCACCTCTGACTGGTCCTGTGAGCGAAAGTTACTGCCCTTTTTTGCCATCTTTTTTCTTCATGAAAACTGCTAAGAATAGGGCAGTGTTGTGCTGGGGGGCAGGACCTGCTCCCACCTCACTCGGGTGAGGACAGGGGTCGCTCTTGCCAGAGCAGCCCACAGATGGGACCTGGAGCCGAGACAGTCCATTGTGTTCTGAGAGTTGGCTCATACAAAAGGTGATTCACGCTGGCTTCGGGCTGCTCTCAGGGCCCATCCAGGCCAGGGTAGGAGGCTGAGGCTGATGGTATCCATTTGCCAACAGGCTGTTCTGCTGATGGATGCTGAGAAACGGATCCGGCTGCTGCAGTTTGTGACCGGGACGTCACGCGTGCCTATGAACGGATTTGCTGAACTTTATGGTGAGCTGCTCGCGGTGCGATGGGAATCCAGCCAGCCAGCCTCTGACCCGTAGCATTGAGTTGTAAATGCTGATCTCTGAGCTGACTTCCTTGGCGTTATGCAAGCTCTGAAACCAACTCACTGGGCTTGGAAAGAAAGAACCACAGTCACGTTGCTTTAATGTACCTGTTACAGGTGAAGAATCCAGCCCACAACTGATGCCAACATTTCACGTTAAAAATAATATTGAGGCAGTCTCGGTAGTGTCCAGCAATTTCTGTTTCATACGGTTTTCATTTTCACCCAGGTTCAAATGGTCCTCAGCTGTTTACAATAGAGCAGTGGGGAAGTCCTGACAAGCTGCCCCGAGCTCACACCTGGTAAGTCACCAAAGCATAAATTCCAGAGCTGCTCCTGCCAGAAGGGCCATGCTGCTGACCATACTCAGCTCTGCATCAAACAGCATTTGATCCTGTGGGTCCCCAGTGCCTTTGCAAACTGAGAAACTGAAGGATATTATTTTATTTCCCACATCCTAGTAAGTGGATGTAATGAACTACAGCAAGTCAGACATCACCAAACAACCATAAAAAGCCCATAAATCATTGGTGAATTCAAAACAAAAGTAAGATTATAAGATAATTTAACCCTGGTTTATAGATTTTGCAAACATTGAAAGCATCCAGTACAAATTTCTCTTGCTCTGTTACATTTCAGGAATGTGTCTTTTTAAAGAAAAATGGTGCTGAATTGAAAACTATTTTATAGAGTATCAGTACAGACTAGGGATCTTTCTGTGAAACGAATAATTCTATAGAATAATGAGTTTTTATTAAAAAAAAAAAAAAAAGAAACAAACCTGAAAACAAAAGCACAAAATCTATCAAACACAAACAACAATACTACCCTGAACATGCTCCAAAATCAACCCATCCTCTGTGGGTTCCAATTTTCTGCTAGCTTTTACCTTCGGAAGATTTTCTCTTGGATGTTTAATCTTTTTTCCTTCCAGAGAGGAAAGGATCTGTCCTCTAAATCCAGAATATCTTTGCTGAGCTTCAAGAAATTGGTCCTTTAACAAAGATTGTTTTCCATCCTCTAAATGCAGTGAAGGGCTTTCTGTTGGCTTTTTTTCCTCTCCGAAGTGATTCTTACCAAATTCCTGCTTCCAGCTTCCCAAAGGAAGGCAGCACACAGTTACTGGAGAGCTCATTCAGGCAGGTGTGAGGTGTGCAGGGAACACTGTGGACCACAAGCTGCATTCTTAATCAAGATCCCTAATTATTTAATCTTTTCTAGTTCTTAAAAACTCTGTTTTTCCATGGATTATTTGAGTGACTCTTTCCTTGTCCCTTCCAGCTTTAACCGCCTAGACTTACCTCTGTATGAATCTTTCGAGGACCTGCGGGAGAAGCTCCTCATGGCTGTGGAGAATGCCCAAGGGTTTGAAGGGGTGGATTAACTTTGCAGCACCCGTTCCCTCTCCAAGCACGTTCTGCTGGCTTTGGCACCTGCCCGAGGGACTCCGAGGGCTTGTGGCATAGCAGCTGCCCGGCGCTGGGCTCTGGAGCAAAGCCCGGCAGAGCGGGGGCCGAGCCCCGAGGCTGGGACTGTCACCTGGGGTGGCCTTGCTGATGTTCCCGCACCAGTTGCGAACTGATCACATTTCAGCAGGACTTACTCTATTTATGTTGTGCCTCTGTAGGCAAAGCCCTTAATAAATATTTTACACAATTTCTAATGACAATGAATGGAATTAATCATTTTACAGGTATAGTATTACAACTCATGTTTACTTCTTAATTGATTTAGACATTTTCAGATTTTATTTCATTACAATTAAATATCATATACTTGGAAAAATGAGCATTTTTCTTAATTTCATACCAGACTTTTTTTTCAAAGCACATTGAGCCTTGTGTTCCTGAACTATTAGGAGAGTAGGAGAAAGCTCTGTTGGAAGCTTTCTCTCCACAGGCTGTCTCTTGAAAGCAACTCTCTTCATTAAGCACATCACTGTTGTTCTGTATCCAGAAGTATGGGCTGGATGTTGCATTTTTGTGTAAGTACTAGAAGAGTGTCAAGGCACAGCAGAGCCCTGACACAGCATGTCCAGATCTCTGCTCTACTGAAGCTGCCTCATTACTGCCAAGCTGTACATGTGCAACAAAGCATCTGGGCTGGGGTTGGCATTTAGCCTTCTAGGAGAACGTGCTGAACCCCGTCATTCTCTCTGTACAGTGATTGGTTTTCCATCCTTTCCGCATTCCTGTTTGCAATGGAGGCATTCCAAATGAAATCTGGCACTCTGGAACACAGCTCTGTTCTGGCTCCTGTTTGTGTGCACTTGCTAATGAACCTAATTAACACTGGGGTTGTTAATTTCTAACGGCACAGACTCTGAAGGCACTTTCTGTACCACCGGGAAGGCAGACCTGGTATGAGCATAAACACTAATGGGATTTTACTCCTTCCTACTGCACATGTCCTTCTGTGGTGAATTTGGCTGCTGCTGTGTAAGAGAAAACCCCACCAGCTCTAGACCTGAGCCTGCAGACATGTTCCTCAGTAATTGTTTCTGTGATTTCTTTTTTACTTACAAAGATTTATTTAATATACACTGCTATCTAATCCATTTTGTTACCTATGACATGTTGCATGCTTAATCTATAATGTCTGAGTTGCATCTGTTTTCTGGCAGATTAAAGGTGACAGATTTGTGTTTGCCCCAGTGCAGTGACATGGTGACAGCACTGCTGGAGCTGGTTCCACTGACCTGCAGCTCTGCCCCACCTGTTCCCCAGCATCCAAGAAAGATGACATCACTTGCCAAAACAAACTTCCACCTCATCGCCAACAGTTTTTGAGCCCTGGCCTTACCTGTGTGTCCAGCCTGCATCCAGCCACCCTACGGAGCCTTGGATACAGGGTCACCCAGCTGGGAGGAAGCCTCACTGCCAGTAGCATTCAGCAGTTATGGTCCCAGTCCTGAGGAAGATTAGGGCAGTACTTGAATGCAGTTCAAGATTCCTTCTCCATTAAATATGCTTCCTGACATTCCCGCCTGACCTTTTCCATCGGAGGAGCGGTTGGAACACAAGACAGTGGTTGGCATCAGAGTAGACAGGAATGCTGGACCGATTGCTTGGCTCTGGGGATAGAAGAGACAAATCTAGGTATTCCCACTGACCTGTACATTAAGCACAGCTGATTCTAACGGGGAACCCCGGAAAGTCCCAGGAGGCAGGGTCCGGGTGACATCGGGGGCAGGGCCAGATGGCTTCAAGGGGGGGCCCGGGCCCGGCTCAGGTGCGCGGGGCGGGGCCGAGGTGATTTAATCCCCGGAAACCGCCCCTCGATCATTTGCTCACTATGAGCGCGGTGAGAGTAGGAGCTCCTGGTCCGGGCTTCCCGGGTGAGGCGTGGGGCTTCGGCTTCCCCACCGCTCCGTCTCCTTTCTTCTCCCTGAATTCCTCTTCTTTCTCCCCCTTCCATCTGCCCCCGAAAACCTCCCCGCCTTTGCCCCCCCCCCCCCACCTAGCCCTCCTTCCACCTCCCCATTTCGCCCCCCCCGCCCCCTCAAAAACCACCCCTCCTCTCTTCCCGTCTACCCTCCGTCCTTCTCCCCATATTCCTCCTCTTTCTACCCCTTCCTCCCCCGAAACCTGGGGAGAGCGAGCCACATAGAAAGCGGGGGAGAGGAAGGGGAGAGCATCAGGTCTCACGCGGCAGGTGTCGGATGAGCGGTGGCCTCGGGGGCCGCGGAGGGCTCGGCATCCCCGGGGGCTGCAGGGCGGCTCCGTGTCCGCCAGGCGGCGCCCCGCGGGGCGGGCGGCGGCGCTGAGGGCGCGGCGCTGCCGGCGGGGTCCCGGGGCCGGCACGGGCGGTCCCCGTGCCCCGCCCGCTTCCAGCCGCGATCCAGCGTCTGCTCGGGGAAAGCGCCGTCCTCCTGGCGGGCCCGGCAGCGGCACGGCCCCGGCTCCCCGCGGCCGCAGCGGGAGCGTGCCCGGAGCCCCGGCGGGCCCCCCAGCCCCGCGGCGGCCGGAGCAGGAGGGGCAGCGCCGGGCTCGGTTCCAGCGCCCGTCCCGGAGCGGCTCCTCCCGCCCGCGGCGATGCCGGTCCCGATCCTTCGGCCCCGGGACTCGCACACCGGCCTCCGAGGAAGAAGCGGCTCTGCCCAGCGTCAGCAGCAAATGCCGGCAGGACCGGGGACCCGAATCCCCGGGCCCAGATCCCGGTCCCGGCCCCACCCGAGTGCCTCGGGCTCCGCGCAGCGCCGGGAGCAGCCCCCGATCCCAGTTTCCGCACAGCGGCGAGCGACGGTCCCGCCACATCCCGAGAGGAGCATCCCCCGCAGAAAGCGGAGCGGGCGCGGATCCGCCGGCACTCGCGGGCGGGGCGGGGCGGGGGCCGCGGGGGGCGGGGCCGGCACAGGTGTGGCGGGCGGGGCCGGCACAGGTGTGTGCGCAGGTGCGCGGGGCCCCAGAGCGGCTGCGCGGGGCGGGGCCGTGGGGGATTTAAGCCGCGGGGAGGGCCCGGCGGAGCCATTTGCTCCTCGGCGCTCGGTGCGGGAGGCTGCGGCCGGCCCGGGCGCTATATCTCTCTCTGTATTTCTTTTTCTTCTACGTTTCTTTTCTTCCGTATTTCTTTTTCTCTATACCTCTCTTTTCTACCCTCCCTTCCTCCTCTCCCCCACCCCCGCTCCCTCCCTCTCCCCTCTAGCCCTCCCCTCCCTCCCCCCCGGGCGCCCCCCCCTACCCGCCCCCCCCTCTATTGCCCCTACTCCCCCCAACCCTACCCTGCCCCTCCATCCGCTACCTCGTGCTTCCACCCTTCTGTCCCTCCCCAGCCGTGCTCCCTCCTGCCCCTTCTCCCTGCTCCCCTTTCCCCCCCCAGTCCTTCCCCACCTGCCTTGAATCCTCCTTCTCCTTCCTCCACTCTTCCTTTCCCCCTCCACACCCCGGCTCCTCCTGCCCCCTTTCCATGATACCTTCCCCCCACACCTTCCACCTCCTTCCCCAAACCTGCCTTCAACTTTCCTTTCCTTGCTCCACCCTGCCTTCCCCCCAGCCCCCTCCCCGACCGCCCTGCACAGCCCGACCTCTCCCCACCTGCCCCCTGTCCTTGTCACCCTCCGCCCCACCACGCCCTCTGCTCCCCTATTCCCGTTCTCCATCCTCCGCTCTCCTTCTTTTCCCCGCAGCCGCGGGGCTGGGGGCGCCGGAGAATAAAGCCCAGAGGGCCGGAGCCCGGCGCCCCCCGCCCTCGCTGGGGTCCCCACACGGGGCCGGGCCCGCTCTGCGGGTCCCCCCATTCCGGTCCAACACACCGCCCGACACTGCCGGGGCTCCGGCTTTCCCAACATCACACTGGGGGGGTCGGGGGCTGGGGGTCGGGGAGGGCCCCCTCCTCCGGAGGGGGTCCTGGGGGGAGGGGGTGTGGGTAGGTTAGGGCGGACCCCCTCCGGAGGAGGGGGTCCCGGGGGGGGGGGTCGGGGTGGGCCCCCTCCGGTGGGGGGCTCCGGGGAGGGGGGCGGGGCGGAGGGGGCCATCCCCCTCCAGGCTCCGCCCCTCCCCCGGACCCCCTCCTCCGGGGTGGGGTGTGGGGGGGGGGGTAGGGGGGGCCCCCTCCGAAGGGGGGGGTCCGGGGAGGGGGGCGGGGCGGAGGGGGGCCATCCCCCTCCAGGCTCCGCCCCGCCCCCGGACCCCCTCCTTCGGGGGGGGGGGGGGGGGGGAGGGTGGGGGGGGGGGGGGGGGGGGGGGGGGGGGGGGGGGGGGGGGGGGTGGGGGGGGGGGGGGGGGGGGGGGGGGGGGGGGGGGGGGGGGGGGGGGGGGGGGGGGGGCGACAGCCGGGGGCCGGCCGTTCGTGTGTTTGGTGATTTTACGTCTGTTCACGCCGCAGAGTGACGTGTAGCCCCCTGCTACCCCCCCCCACCCCCCCCTCCCCCCCACCCCCCCCCCCCCCCCCCCCCTCCCCCCCTCCCAGCCCCCCCTCCCCCCCCCCCCCCCCCCCGAAGGAGGGGGTCCGGGGCGGGGCGGAGCCTGGAGGGGGATGGCCCCCCTCCGCCCCGCCCCCCTCCCCGGACCCCCCCCTTCGGAGGGGGCCCTCCCTACCCCCCCCCCCCAACACCCCACCCCGGAGGAGGGGGTCCGGGGGAGGGGCGGAGCCTGGAGGGGGATGGCCCCCTCCGCCCCGCCCCCCTCCCCGCCCCCCCCCCTTCGGAGGGGGTCCTCCCTACCCCCCCCCAACACCCCACCCCGGGACCCCTCCTAACGAGGGGACCCCCCCCTTAAACCGCAAGCCCCCCTTTAACCCCCAGCCCCCCATCCCGAGACCCCCTCCTAAGGAGGGGACCCCCCCCCCTCAATCCGCATTCTACCAAACTCGCACCCACCCCGGGACCCCCTCCTAAGGAGGGGATCCCCCCCGGCTAACCCGAGACCCCCTCCTAAGGGAGGTGCGGCGAAAGCCGGAGCCCCGGCGCTGTCCCGTGTGGCCACCCGCTCGTGAACAGCACGGGGACACCGCCAAGGGACTCCCGCAAGGGCCCAGGGGCGCCGGGCTCCGGCCCTCTGGGCTTTATTCTCCGGCGCCCCCGGCCCCGCGGCTGCGGGGAAAGAAGGAACGGGGCGACGGGAAGAGAAGAGGGCTAGCAGGGCGTGAGACAGCGTATGGAGGGAGGTCGGGCTGTGGAGGAAAGCGGGAGGGCAAGGGAAAGGCCGGGAGCGGGGAAGAGGGACGGTGCACAGAGGAGGGAGAGAAGAGGAATAGAACGGAGGAGCGGGATAGGGACAGGGCAGGAAGGAGTGGGGGGGGAGGGGTGTTTAGTAGAAAAAGAATGGGAATACGGGGAGGAGGAAGGAAGGGTAAAGGGGGTGGGGGGGACAGGAGGCCGACAGGGGAGGAGAGGGAAAGGGCGGGAAGAGAAAGAAAGAGAATATGGGGAGTACGAAGAAAAGGTGGGGCGGGGGGAGGCCGAAAGAGGAGAGAAAGGAGCGGACTTTGGGGAGGAGAGGAAAAGGGGGGAAAGGCAAAGAAAGAAGGGGAATACGAGGAGGAAGAAGGAAGAGTAGAGAGGGGGTGAGGGGAGGCCGAAGGACCTCCCGTCTCGGGCTGCGGAGCCCGGACAGGAGACCCCCGTCCGCCACGCGCTCAGAGTGCGCAAATGGCGGGCGAGCCGATTTCCGGGAGTTAAATAACCTCGGCCCCGCCCCGCGCAGCCGCCCTGGGGCTCTGCGCACCTGAGCCGACCCCGGTACCCGCCCCGCACACCTGGTCTGGCCCCGGTACCCGCCCCGCACACCTGGGCTGGCCCCGGTACCCGCCCCTGAAGCCGCGCCCCCGGTACCGCCCGTCCCCGCCCCCGGCCGCCTCCAGGCCTCGCCTCATAGTGCTTCGGCTTTTCGGCTAAACTCGGCTTGGTTCGGCTGCACTCGGCTACTATCGGCTGCACTCGGCTATAATCGGCTAAACTCGGCTACTGTCGGCTGCACTCGGCTATAATCGGCTGCTCGGCTAAACTCGGCTACTATCGGCTACATTCGGTTATTATCGGCGGCACTCGGCTATTATCGGTTACACTCGTCTATTATCGGCTGCTCGGCTAAACTCGGCTACTATCGGCTACATTCGGTTATTATCGGCGGCACTCGGCTATTATCGGTTACACTCGTCTATTATCGGCTGCTCGGCTAAACTCGGCTACTATCGGCGGCACTCGGCTATTATCGGTTACACTCGTCTATTATCGGCTGCTCGGCTAAGCTCGGCTACTGTCGGCTACACTTGGCTGCTCAGCTAAACTCGGCTACTGTCAGCTACACTCGGCTATAATCGGCCCTTCGGGTAAACTCGTCTACCATCGGCCACATTCGGCCATAATCGGTCCTTCGGCTAAACTCGGCTACTGTCGGCCACACTCGGCTACAATCGGCTCCTCGGCTAAACTCGGCTACAGTCGTCTGAATTCGGGACTTAGGCGCGGCGCGCCTCAGTTCGGCCGAACTCGGTGCCGCTCGCTGCGTTCGGCGCAGCTCGGTTCGGCTCCCTCAGTTATTTACTACGCAAAAATTATTTTTATAATTAATTATTATTGAGGCCATTATTATTATTGATTTACTACTTCACGAATAATATAATTATTTTTTCATGAGGTCAACATTAATTCTTAATTATTTACTACTATACAATTATTTTATAATCAATGAGTAATTATATTTCATTATCTAATGAATAACTAATTGTTTCTCAATTATAAAATTAATTATTAAGTACTAAATAATTGAAAATTACTACATTAATTATAATGGCCTATTATAGCCGAGTTTAGCCGAGGAGCCGACAATAGCCGAGTGCAGCCGACCGTAGCAGAGTTTAGCCGAGGAGCCCATAGTAGCCGAGCGTGGGTAGGACGAAAGGCCCACACCGACCCCCTCTCAAGGACCTCCCCCTCCGGAGGAAGGGGCCCTCCCCGACCCCCAGCCCCAGCTCCCGACCCCCCCAGTGTGATGTTGGGAAAGCCGGAGCCCCGGCAGTGTCGGGCGGTGTGTTGGACCGGAATGGGGGGACCCGCAGAGCGGGCCCGGCCCCGTGTGGGGACCCCAGCGAGGGCGGGGGGCGCCGGGCTCCGGCCCTCTGGGCTTTATTCTCCGGCGCCCCTCCTCCGGGGAGAGGAGGAAGGAAGGGTAGAAAAGAGAGGTATAGAGAAAAAGAAATACGGAAGAAAAGAAACGTAGAAGAAAAAGAAATACAGAGAGAGATATAGCGCCCGGGCCGGCCGCAGCCTCCCGCACCGAGCGCCGAGGAGCAAATGGCTCCGCCGGGCCCTCCCCGCGGCTTAAATCCCCCACGGCCCCGCCCCGCGCAGCCGCTCTGGGGCCCCGCGCACCTGCGCACACACCTGTGCCGGCCCCGCCCGCCACACCTGTGCCGGCCCCGCCCCCCGCGGCCCCGCCCCGCCCCGCCCGCGAGTGCCGGCGGATCCGCGCCCGCTCCGCTTTCTGCGGGGGATGCTCCTCTCGGGATGTGGCGGGACCGTCGCTCGCCGCTGTGCGGAAACTGGGATCGGGGGCTGCTCCCGGCGCTGCGCGGAGCCCGAGGCACTCGGGTGGGGCCGGGACCGGGATCTGGGCCCGGGGATTCGGGTCCCCGGTCCTGCCGGCATTTGCTGCTGACGCTGGGCAGAGCCGCTTCTTCCTCGGAGGCCGGTGTGCGAGTCCCGGGGCCGAAGGATCGGGACCGGCATCGCCGCGGGCGGGAGGAGCCGCTCCGGGACGGGCGCTGGAACCGAGCCCGGCGCTGCCCCTCCTGCTCCGGCCGCCGCGGGGCTGGGGGGCCCGCCGGGGCTCCGGGCACGCTCCCGCTGCGGCCGCGGGGAGCCGGGGCCGTGCCGCTGCCGGGCCCGCCAGGAGGACGGCGCTTTCCCCGAGCAGACGCTGGATCGCGGCTGGAAGCGGGCGGGGCACGGGGACCGCCCGTGCCGGCCCCGGGACCCCGCCGGCAGCGCCGCGCCCTCAGCGCCGCCGCCCGCCCCGCGGGGCGCCGCCTGGCGGACACGGAGCCGCCCTGCAGCCCCCGGGGATGCCGAGCCCTCCGCGGCCCCCGAGGCCACCGCTCATCCGACACCTGCCGCGTGAGACCTGATGCTCTCCCCTTCCTCTCCCCCGCTTTCTATGTGGCTCGCTCTCTCCAATGGAAAAACCTCTGCGTTTAAAATGCCGGGGGAAACGGTTACCTCTTTATTTCCAGAGCACAGGAGATTCTGAGTTTGAAAGATCCCCGAGGATCATGAAGTCAAATGATGAGAATTGATTGGCCCATCTAGGGATTGAATTAAGAGTATTGGTATTCTCAGCTCCTGAGCAAATTTTGGGATCACAAGAAAGGGCCGGGATGGCAATGGATGCTTCTTCTTTTCTGCTAATGCTGTTTTACACACCAGCCCCTTGAACGGCCCTGAGGCAGAACTGGCTGGCACTTGACAAAACAGCAGAGAACTCCTCCAATAACCTAGAATTCCTGCCCTTTCCAGCATTTTCCCAATGGCTCAGAACGTGCAACATCCTTTTCCAGGGAGAAATAAGCAAAACAAGTCCTGAGGGTTCACTTGGTCTATGGTAATCCCAACAGAGAAATGCATTATTGTCATCAAAAGCTTCAAGATCTGTCAAAAATTCAATGACAACACTGGGATGGGATTCCCAGAAACCTTCTTAATACTCTCGGCTAATTTTAATGAAATTTTAGTCCCTCAACTGGCAGCTTGTAGAATTTATCCTGGGATTTAGAGGTGAAGCAGGGTTAGCTCTGGATTGACTTTCACCCCTGGCCCCAGTTTCCCTCAAAAACATCCCCTACTTATTCCATGTAGATTAACTCTTTACCCCCAAAATTTCCCTACCTGTCCACTACCAGTGATCCACTTTTCTCCTCAAAATGTTCATTCTCCATCTTGGAGAAAACATCCATTTCTACACCCAAAATTTTCACTCCATGTCCACAACTGATGACCTCAGTTTACCTCAGGATGTTAATTCCTAAATCTCTGAGGATTATTTCACTTTTCCTCCTCAAATTTTCCCTGTCTTTCTACTTCTGATTTCCTAATTTTTACAAGAAAATATTAATTGTCTATTCTAGGGATTATCTCCAGTTTTACAACCCAAATTTTCCTTACCTTATTTTTTACCCAAAAATACTCCTAGATTTTTTTAAAGTTTTGTCCTCCAAAATTCCCCTACTTTCCCACCAATTCCCTCATTTTTACTTCAAAATATTTATTTAATACCATGGAGCTTTTCTCAAGATTTACTCCCACAATTTTCCCTACTACTCATTGCCTCATTTTTCACATTTTTCATTCTCTTTTCTCCAAAGAAGAATGGAGACTGTCCTCAGAGGGAAACACAACCTGGTGGGACCCAGCTCTGGCACCCCGTTTCCTCTTGTTGCTACTGTCCTGGAAAGGCACAGGTAAATGCAGCCGCTCAGACCTTGCACCCCCGAGCAGCGGGAGAGCTGCAGTTTTACCCAGGTCCCAGTGCCCTGCACCGCGGCACTAATAGGAGCACAGGCCGACCGCTCCACCCAGCACCGTCCCTCCTTTTCCTGCCACCGTTCCCACATCCTCCCAAAGCTCACCCAGAGGCTGGCACCCAGCCCTGCGCCAGCTGTCACCCCTGGCAGTACACCGATGTGGCGGCCTGACCAGAAGTGGCTCCTGCCATTCCTGTCCCCAGCTGTCTCCTGCATGTTGCTGATCCTGAGGGATCTGCTCTGGTTTCAGACTGCCTGTGCCCTAGTCACTACAGTCCCCAGTGCCTGAGACACAGAGACAGCCCTGGCCAGAGTGGCCAGTCTCACTTAAACAGAAATGAAATGCGCCAAACTTGCTGTGGACAGGAACTACTCTGTGCTTGCTTCAGTTTTAAAATTGTGAGTAAATTCTTGATGCACAATCACTTAATTCTGCCTCTAAAGAGAGAGATTTTCCTCACCCCTATTTACAGATTGTTATATACAAATGCACATAACTTTATAAAGGAAAACCAGAAGTAAAAACCAACACCCTCTGTTACATTAGATTATTATTTTCTTGTTGCCATTTATTTTGTGGTAAACCTGCCTTTCCCAGTGTGCTTTGGGGTTTTAGCTATTTGAGAATAATTTCAGCCGATTCTTTGCAGTGAAAATATGAAGGTGGGGATGAGTGACCAGTACCCTGGGAAGGGCTATGGGTGTGCCTGGGTCAGGAGAAAATGGTCAGGGCTTATCTTCTCCTGGTTTGAGGCTGGGTCTGGCAACACCACAATATTCCAAAGCAGACTAATTATTTCCTCCACTTTGTCACTTGTCCAGGCTCTCTGCCATGTCAGTGGATACACCTCTATGCCATAGGGGCTTTCCATGTGGGCTTCAGGGCTTTCCTCCAAGTAGTGGTAAACCCAATTTCCATTTTACAGACCTCTATTGCTGCTGGATTAGCTAAAGGACACGACCTCCCTGTAAAATCAGTCTTTAAACAAAAAGTAAACTTTGAACCTTGGACTACAGCAAAAAGATAAGAGATGCACACTAGATCAGTACTTGGCAAACATTAGTTGCATGCCATAGGCAGATACCTCTCGGCTGTACCTCAGAATTAAAAGACTGCAGAAGGAATAATAGAAGCTTTTCCATGAATAACAGAAGTTCCTTTCTCTGCTGTACCTCTACATGTTTTAGTGTGCTGGTGCAGCACAGATCTTTAGTTTTAAGGGGTTCTTTATAGACCACAACCATTAAATAACTTCTAGCTGCTTCAAAGTGGAGTAACATAGTGTAAGTCTAGTAATTACCTTCCTCTGCAGCCCACCTAGAGTCAGGGAACTGAGGGCCACCTGTTTGCACAAGTGACAACATTTTCCCTACCACATCGGTAATTTCCTTTGCCCTAGGGCATTACTTCTGTGAACAGCAGCTTTTAAGAAAATCGTCAGGTTTGAAACAGTTCCTCAGCAAGCAAGCAGCTGGTTCACCATCTCCAATTATGTAATAATAATGTAAGTATAAATTGTGCTTCTATGTTTTATCAATGGCTGGGTACAACACACACATTTTGGACTCAGCATTGCCCAATTGTGCCCATAGGATAAAAAAAAAAAAAGAGAGGGAGAGAATAATAGGAGCATTAAATTAATTTTTCCCCCCTTTTATAAGGGAGTTTGCTATTTGATAGCGAGGCAGGAAACATCTTTCTGTTGCTCCTTTCTGCCTGTGTTTTGTAACAACAGTGCCAAGCCTATCGCAAGAGTTTGCACATCAGTCAATATTCCAGGAGTCCGAATCCCCAAGACAAAGGTAGGTGGTGTTAAATGCCAGGGAAGCAGCCCAAGAGAAATCAGTGTTCCTCAGGAACAACCCAGATGTGACAGATGTTCCTGCCCTACACATGGACAGCAGCTCAGTGCCAGGAGCACCCAGAGTGCAGCAATTTGTGTGCAGTGCAAGGCTCCTAGTAACAACTCCAGCCTGGCAGCCTCCTGGCCCAGGAAAGCACTGGCAAGAACTGCAGTCAAGTAAGAAAATGCAGCTGCCTTGAGATTGTTTTGTACTCTAAATTCCCAGAGCAACAGAGCTGCTGATGTCCTGTTTGGCAAGGACACTCTCATGGTGAGATGTCAGCAGCATTGTCAGCAGCTTTTAGGACCTGGAGAAGTTAATCAGGACTTCGGTGCAGAGACAAACACTAGAGAGAGGCAGGATCACTGCTTCTAAGCACAAATTTGGACCAGAAACTGAATCTCCACCAATGTGAATTCCTGGAAGCAAGTTTTTACTTCATATCTCACTTAGATGGAAAAACAAAACAAAAAAAAAAAAACAAAAAAAAACCAAAAACAAAATAAAACTGTCTCTGTTTCCCTAGGATATGACATTTCCTAAGGATTTTGTGCTTTTCTGTCTAGTGCCTCTCAAGGCTTGAATGCAAGCACCAGGAAACGCAGCTGAGAGCCAGTTCCTGCATCTCTGGCCTCTGGCACATTCACGTCAAGCATGGTTTGGTGACACATACCCACTATATAGTGATACATTTATTGTAAACAAATATAGGTTTGTGGCGCACACAAATCATCTCAATTCACCTTATTCTGACTACCAAGTTGTCATTTGTCATGTGGTAAACACAGTCTTCTATCAGCATCAGCACAAGTACCCAGTTTGGGATTTTTCTTTCTGATGATAAAACCCTATTTCCTTCCCAGGCAGCCGCTGGGAGCAGTGCACAGCCAGGCCTGGCTCTGACAACACTGACAAAACATTCCTTCCCAGTCTGTTTAACATCACCTTTCAGAGCTTTCACCTGGCACCACGAGAGAAGAAAGGCACCAACAAAGTGCCACATCCACTCCTGAGCTCCTTTCAGTTCAGCAGCAGGGAGTCTGCTCATTTCAGCAGGGAAAGGGACTGCTGGGGAAACAGCCTGGGAGAGGCACAAGGCAACCCAAGGCCTTCCCACACGCCTTGCACACACAGAGGGGGCCGCCCCACAGAAGCCAGGACATGTTCTCAGTTTACTAGCATAGCTGTGGAAACTTCTCTGACAGTATAGTTCAGACATGTAGCACAGCACCAAAATCATGATTTATCTGGTACTGAAAATAACTGTGTGCCTTTAGAAAGCAAACAACATAAGCAATACATAGTAACCCTCACTCAGCTTCCTCCTGCTCTTATGCTCAAACTATACTATTTAAAGCTGACTTAAAAAAGAAAAAAAAAAAAAACAACCACGAAACCCCCAAGACTTCACGTAAATAAAAGTACAACTTTAAACAACACTTAAAAACCAACATTAGTTCAAACTGCCATACTCATGCCAGCTTTCAGGAGTTAAATGAAAATGCAGTTACAAATTAAATAGAAGCTTTTTTAAGTTTGAAAATTTCAGCCAAGTTGGAATATTTGCATTAAATGATGCATTTCAGGAAAACTTAATTTGATGAAAAATTCCCAGTTTGGGGTAAAGGTGAGTCAGCCAGCTCTCACAAACCTGTGGCTGCCACTGCCTGACTTGAGATAACTCCATCCCATGCTCCCAGCAGGTACAGTCATTAATCTTTATGCTTTTCAGCAAAATTCTGTAATTCGCACAGTAGGTGTTGCACTAGTACATACTGGGTGAAACCCAGGCCTTGCAGAAGCCACCAGGAATTCTCCTGCCAGCAGCACTGCTGTTTCTGTTAGATTTCCTGCCACTGATGACTGCCCAGTGTTCCACCTCTCTAGATCCCTCTGCAAGGCCTCTGGTCCCTTGAGCCCTGTTCAGCCAAGCTGGCAACCTACCCCACCCGCCTGGCTTCTGCCTGAATGGCATTGCCTCTCCTGCACACATTTCATTCAAACCTGACCAGCACTCGGGGCCCCCTGAGGCAGCTCCTCAGGGCACATGGCCAACTGCTCCCTGGCAGCTTAAATTTGCTCTCTTGAAATCCAGGGTGACAACTCTGCTTTTTGTAACTACACCACAAAATTTAAATCCAACCATTTAATGGTCACTGTGACCAGAACCATTATTCCTGCCATGAGTCCTCTATTCACAAACCCCTGTGGCACAGCACCTTTCCTAGTTGGCTTGCTGAGCACTTGTGATGAGAAATTATCCTCAACAAAATTCAGGAATTCTCAGACTGCTTGTCACAGCAGTATGGTACTCATGTCTAGTTAGGTTGCTCACTTATCCTAAATTAAAATTGGACTTTACATTTCACTAGCATTCAGGAATGTTCAACTAGCATTTAAGAATTGTGAAACACACAGATTCTTGCCACACAACCACTTAGCTTCAAACATGGCCCCAGAGCGTTGTTCATTGACCTGGGTAAAGCAGAGCCCTGGCCCATGCCCACAGAGGCTTGAGAGGAATGATTAATGTTTAACATACTCCAGCTCACATATGTGAAATAGCTCCAACACACCAGCTATGGGCAGATGGTACCTTAATTCACCAGGCATGCTGGGAACACACGTGTGTGCCACCAGCAGGCCGGTGTCACCACACCACACACCCGTGTCCCTGCCACCCCAGAGCAAGCACAGCCCGGCTTGGCCCGTGGTCAGACCCCACAGCTACAACCCCTCTCAGCCAGGCTCCAAAGATCTCCATCCATGTGTCCCCAGCAGCTGTGATCCAACTGCTCCGCGCCCCTCCTGTGCCACGGGCGGAGCGTCCCAGGGCACTGCCGTGCCCAGTGCCATCTGGGGGCACAGAGCAGCCCAGGCGCCTGCCCTGGGAACAGCAGCCACGGCACAGCCAGAGCCGGGGCGGTCTCCTGGGAGCATTCCCAGAGCCCAGCTCCGGGCACAGCCCATCCAGCCCCCCGCGCGGCTGGAGGCTCTGGCAGGGACCAGGGCCACCCCATCGCCTGCCAAAGACAGCTCCACAGCCTGGGCAGTGGGAGAAAGCTCTCACGTAAGTTGGAAAAGCCACAGCTGGTATCTGGAGGAAATAACTCGCTTCCCTCTGAGGATAAAGATTCAGATTTGTATATGTGGTGTTTTGGTTTTTTCCAGTCATAATAAACTTCTGAGGAAGAAAACCAAGTTTTCGGGAGTATTCTAGGAACTCTAGGAACAGCAGGTGAGTTCTAAACTTCAGTTCATACAGAATTAATCCTGGAAGCATTAATTAAAAGTTGGAGTTTTTTCTTGGTAAGCAGAGAGAATAATACCTGAATCGCGGAATAAGCCTTGGAAGCAAATAATGTTGAAATGACTGCAAATTACATAGTTTAAGAGTCTTCACTTGGACATGAAATTAAATAATTGTTTCTTGATCTTTAAATGGGCACATTCTATCTCCTATTTAATGAAAATAAAAATTAATTCACCGAGATCACTAAAACAAGAATTGCATGTGTTGAATTGTTCTCCAATACAACAGAAAAAATCCAAGAGGCTGGAAAGTGTTTTGTTTTAGAGCCAGTAGAAAGCTTTAGCTTTTAAAATAAAAATACTCCCAAACACAGCAAGCTGATACCAATGATTCAGCAAAAGGGGGGTCCCATACAGCATTAACAGGCTCTACAGTGGCTGTGACATATAACCCCTGGTGAGACTGATACAGATTGATAGAGCAGGTACATTTGGTCCAAAAAAAAATTACTGAAACACCTGAGCAGTATCTCCAAATAAGAATATAAATACCTAGATGTTTAAAGTGAGCATTTGCTGGAAATCAAATAGAATTTTCCTCCCTTCTCCCTTATTGTGTGTTTCTTTTAAAAAGGTTATTTTTCATTGTTGGATCTCATTTCTCCATTAAAAAAAAAAAAAAAAAAGATAAAATTAATTTAACCAGCAAACTAGTTCTTTTCTCAAACACCAATACTACTAATGCTTTGAAACAGTAAGAAATTAAACACAAAAAAAGGAATTCTCAAAATAATTTTTCTTTAACTGTATTCTGAGGACAACATTGTGTAACTGGGAAACCTTGTGAGGCTATGGCAATAGATTTCAAGCTCTGGTGAGTTGAACTGGTGTGTGATTACACAGGCGGGTCATGCATGCAGTTCCTAGTGGTTAAAGACAGCCAGATGTTTCCTTACAGAGCTGGGCACTCCTCCCCTCCCCACCCAACAAGAACCTGTGTCCTTTTAAGCCCAGCTCCGCCTCGCCCAGCCCCGTTTGCCCAGTGACATCGCCACGGTGTGCGGGACAAAGGCGGACACGGAACACCAGGTTAGTGACTGTGTCTGTTTTCAAAGCGAGGGAGAGAAGAGGCTGTTCTTTGTTCTCTAATGCCAGCAGAAGCATGCCCTGGAGCTTTGTGGACAGCCCTTTACCCGCAGGAGCGCTCAGTGCCCAGGGGACAGAGCCAGCAGGCTGCCGGGTCACCCTGGCCCCACGAGCCAGGCAGGTGCCACAATCCCCGGGGCAGCACGAGGCTCCACGGGGGCCCTGCCCTGGCGCTGCTCTGCCTCGGCCCCCTGAGCGCCCCGCAACCGCCTGGAGACACAGCACGGCCTGCAAGGGCGGCAGCCCTCCCTCAGCTCCACGGCACGGCCGCGGGGCAGCCTGCTGACAGCTGGCACGCTGCTGCAGCCACCCCTCAACCGCGCACGCACAGAGCTCCGGCCAAGGGCTCCCACAGCGGGGAGAAAGCGACCTCTCGTCCCAGTGACTGGGGCTCCAGTGTTCACACTGGTCCTGTTTCTCACACACTGAGGCTGCAGATGTCGGGTACAAACATCACATGGGGGTTCTGAAGTGCGGGCACATGAATACCTCAAACTAGTCCATTACACGGTATTTGGGATTACACTTCAGCTAAATAGTTTTGGGAGCTCTGTGCCACGGTGCTCAGTGAGCACAGTACAAACCCACTGACTTCCAAGAGCTGATCTTGAGAAAGCCCTGGAACACAGGGAATTGTTCTCTCACAAAAGCTGCTGCCTCACTTTCCTCCCCACTTTAGTCCTTCTTTTCACTCAAAACTGTCTTTGAACACCTAAGGATGCCTGATGCTCAGTACCTGCACCAACCTAAGTAATTACAGACCAGTTGCACCTGAGCAGCCACAGCCTGTCCCTCAAACCTGTTGGTTTGGATTACCCACAGGGACAGACTGGGAAAAGATAGCAGCTTCTCTTTCTCTGAGGTCTTGAAATCAGGATTTTGTGAAAAAAGGCTTCAGGAAACAGGCAGAAGTGTCCAGGATCCAGACACCACCACCCTTGATCATCGAGAGGCTGAAACACGAGGCCTCCTCTGATTCACTAACCACGCCCTGTTTTAATTTTGTTTTTCTAAGCTATCCTCAGCATGAAGACGCTGGCAGACAGGCAAAAAGTTTTCTGGTAATTTCATTCTGATCCAGCACATTTCCCACAGATAATCATTCTATAAAGCTCACCAAATCTAATACATGCTAAGGCACAACACCACCTATTTTAGTTGCGGAGTACAGGAACCTCAGTCACCCCATTCCAACCACAAAAAATAGAAGTCCACTTACTTGTCAGTTTTAAGTTTTGCCAGGCAAGTCAGTCTAGAAGAGCAGTCTCAGGAACTCCAGAGCTGTTGCAATCCAGAAAATTTAATATCCAATGCAATGGGTAAGCTTCTCCAACTTGGCAGAACCAATTCTAAAGCCCTCACCACACTGAGAATCACTTTAGACTAAAAAACCGTTACAAGGTCCCTGAGGCGCCCTCACACCTGATCTTAATCAGGACTTTAGACTAAAAACCCATTACAAGGTCCCTGAGGCATCCTCACACCTGATCTTAATCAGGACTAATTAACTTCCAGCATGCCTGAACACCTGTGTAACTCCCACGCCTCTTTCTGCAGCCTGTACTGTACATTAATAATTCTTCTTTCCATTCTTTTGATATATAATGTTGCAATTCCCAGTGCTAGGTCAGGAATTGCCAATGCTGACTTTATTTTGAGCTCAAGATCCATATTTCACCCCCCTGCTGTTTCTGTGTGCAGGTTCCCTGCAACACAGCAGCCTTGTAGCACCTAAGGGGCTCACAGGAGGGATGGGGGAGGGACTTGGGACAAGGGCCTGGACTCACAGGACACAGGGAATGGCTTCAGACTTCCAGAGGGCAAGATCAGATGGGATATTGGGAAGAAATTCTCAGCTGTGAGCGTGGTGAGGCCTTGCCACAGGGTGCCCAGAGAAGCTGTGGCTGCCCCATCCCTGGGAGTGTCCCAGGCCATGCTGGACAGAGCTTGGAGCAACCTGGGAGAGTGGAAGGCATCCCTGCCCATGAGGGTGGAATGAGATGATCTTTAAGGTCCCTTCCCACCCAAATCATTCTGGGATTCTGTCGTTTTGACACAGAAACTTCCCAGTTATCCCTGTCCAGGTAACTGGGACTCAGGCTGCCACTGGCAACCGGCCGCTGCCCACTGGGAGCAAATCCTTTCTGGAGCATTCTCCAGTTACCAACGCTACAAATATTTTCCTTGTGGAAAAAGAGCACTTCAACTCTTTCACAAAAGCTGCTGCCTCACTTTCCTCCTCACTTTAGTCCTTCTTTTCACTCAAAACTGTCTTCGAACACCTAAGGATGTCTGATGCTCAGTACCTGCACCAACCTAAGTAATTACAGACCAGTTGCACCTGAGCAGCCACAGCCTGTCCCTCAAACCTGTTGGTTTGGATTACCCACAGGGACAGACTGGGAAAAGATAGCAGCTTCTCTTTCTCTGAGGTCTTGAAATCAGGATTTTGTGAAAAAAGCTTCAGTTCAGCAGAGCCATGGCAAACAGGACTGGAATATCCATGGGAAATGCTATTTCATGCTACATAGGGTGATAAATGAGTTGGTAAAACAGGTTAGACTAAATGTGGAATTTGTGTCAAGTTTCCGTCTAGCAAGGAAAGTGCCTGCAATGTCACACAAAACACTTGATGGGCCATTCTTCGTTACTTCGTCACCACTGTCTCCAAAACATTGCCATCATGGCTGCACTGTTTTTCTGTGTCACTAGGGAATTAGGAGCAGATGAATATAGAAAAGGAAAGCCAAGTCCAGACCGTGCCAAGCTGAGTTTAACTGGCTTTATCTTGGCTACTTCTAGGCCCTGACTTTAAGCCCTTCTGGTGGCCAGACTAGCTGTAGGGAGCTCCTCTAGTCACCACTGGGCCTAGGCAGAACATCAGCATGGAGTTATAAAACCACTATAAAAACTTTGTCTTCATGATTTTTCAAGGGGCCAAGCTGATTTTTTTGCTTTTCTCAAAAGAGCAAAACTAGCACCTGTGTGAGATGCTGACAGGCATCTCCTGAGACACGGGAGCCACACAGGGACTGCTCCTGACTGTACTGCAGCGCTGCAATTAAAACAACTAGCAGTTAATTACTGCTGGCTGCAGCAAGCCAAGGGCACCAAGAGCCCTGTCCACCCTGCCCCAAAGTCTCCCTCAGACCTCCCCCAGGCCTTGGTGCTGGGGCTGGGCTCATGGAGGGACAGAGGCAGGGCACAGGGCCCCTCAGCAGAGCCACCCTCAGCCCCTGGCACAGACTGCGCTAGGGACTGACAGAGTTCAGATCACCAAAGTCTCTTCAAGTTCTAAGAAGTGGATTGAAACAGAATTTTTACTTGCAGAGACAAAAAATTAATAAAGCTGCTTATCCTCATGTGCAGTTTAGGGGACAGAGGACTAACAGAGCTGGATGCCCTTCCCAAGGCATCCATTGTACACTGGTGTGCCCAGCACACCTGTCTGCAAAACCAGCAGATCTCCTGGGGGAAGGGGAGTTGCCCTGAGGGACTGGTAAATACAAGTTTTTTGTGTTAGCCTTCTGTTTGCAGCATAATTGCTTAAATTCTGCCCACAACTATTTGGCTGGGGAAAAAGCAACATCATGAAGGGTACATTGTCAGCCAGACCTTACTCTCCTAATCCGAAGGTAATTCGCAACCCCTCTCTGTCAGAGGGTGAATGGTTACAGGAAATGCCAGGACAATCCAGAGCTGATGTAATGAGTTTGGTGATTGGGAAACTCAAATCAATTTTGTTTACTGATCCCCAGCAGAAATCAGAAGAGATCATGGCTTCCAGGTTAAAGACCTTTGCTCAACTTTCTGCTTCTCTGAGTTAATCTTTCTCTACCCAGCCATCGCAGTGACCAGCACAGGTAATCTTTAACCAGTGGCCATTGACTGACAAGGATCACAGCATTTCTCCTCTGGGATCTGAGCTGTCCCAGCACTTGTAGCCCTTACCTCTACTTGTAGCCCTACCTCTGTCCATGAGATCGCAGTAAATGTGCCCTTTGAATGCTGCAGTACTCTGGGATAAGCTGTTAAACACCATCTTTGTCTACTCTGAGCCCAAGAATTCCTGTAGCAATGTCTTCTCAAAAATTATATGGCCATATCCAAAAGTGATGTGAGTCATCACAGTCACTGACATTAAGAAAGCAAAGGGATAAACTCAGTTCCACTGTTGGATATGTGTAATTTTTCTCCATAAAAGATTCTGGCCTAAATCTTTGACACAGATTTGTCAGGAAGTTTAAGCCAAGGGAGCCATGCTCACAGGTGGTGGGATGTGTTTGGATTTTTCCACAGATGTGCTGGAGTAAAGCCACAAAGATACATCTCAGGTTTTTGCCCCTGCAGTTATTCCTTCAGTTTGGAAGCTGTTCTTCCACTGTTTATGCACAGAAAAGACACCATCCCTGTGATTTCCATTTCCCTCAACATATCTTACACACTGTATGTAAGAAAAATGAGAGGAAAGAGCTTTTGTAGGAATCAAATTGTGTCCTTACTCACCAGGAACTCTGCATATAAAATGGAAGCACAGAATAATTTAGGCTGGAAGGGACTTTTGGAGATCACAGGACTGAGTCCTCTGCTCCGAGCAGTGCCAGCCTCACAGTTAGACTGCACTTCAAAGTTAGATGATTCTTTTTGGGGTCACAGGTACATATTTCCAAGGGAAGAATCTGGCCCTCTGGCCTATGTACAATGTATGTTGCATTATCTGCCCCTGTGTCACCTTTAGTAACATTTAAACAAACGAGTTCCTTTTATTTTTCCAGGAATTTCCCAATACTTTGGCATTTCATTTCAGAGAACTGGACCCCAACCAGTCTGCAGCAGTACTGGATGTTGCAATGCAGTTCCAGACTTTCCCCAGGCTCCTTGTGGAGTGACCAGAGCTTTACCTACAGCTGCAGAGCCCCATTTTGAGGGAAACTGGGTTTTTTCCCCCCAGAAACACAACCCACAAATACCAAGTAAGTGGTGTTTCTGCTGTGATTAAAAGTAGCACATTTTAGTTTTTTTCTGCTAGTTTTGGACAACATGTGGCATTTTGGTTTGGGGTTGGTTGTTTTATTTTTAATATGAGGTCTTTTGTCCTCTTTTTCTGATTAAGCATATTGTCAGATACCTTCTGTAGACTTCAAATGCACATCCGTACTTTCAGAGTAGCATACGGAGTTTGCACACAGGATGCTGATATAATTGTACAGGTCATTTTTAGATACCTACTTTCCCCAAAACTTGTTCTACTACTAGGGCAGACTCTGAACTAGTAGAAGTAGTATTTTTGTCATCTTTACACTGTGTGCATGTACCAGTCCCAACAAGGAATTACTATTTACATAACAGGACTGGGATTAGAAATCAGCATTTTAGGAGACAATAGATTATTCTTGCCATGACAGATTTGCAGTCCAAGACAGCATTAAGCAAAAAAACATGTGTCATCAACTAGTAACAAAGAAGGTATAAGGAGAGGACAAGAAACAGAATGTTTTCCAAATTTGATTTCATGGTGGTTTTCTGCTGCTGCATGGACACATCCAGCCAAAATCAGTAAAATTACCTGGTTCCTCACTTTTGTGAAGTTTTTATATTGAAAACTTTGCTTCCTAAACCCCCAAACTATTACTTCAGACTGTTCCAAAACGTTCTAATGGAACAGCAGTATGGTAGTGGAAGTAAGTGATGAAACACCCGTTAGTTAACTAGCAAATGTTCTCATACCCAAAATGTGACTTTATCTTATGTTCAGAGAAAATCTCATGTTCAAATCCTATTTTAGCCTTCACAAAAAAATGTGAAATTCATCAGGCCCTAAAGTGGAGGTTTATGCAAAAGTCTCGTTGTTGGATGAGGTCCTGGGAGGTGTGTACCATTCCTGGGTTTGCCAGTGGTGTTCAGACAGGCTCAACCGAAGCCAGGCTTTTCCCCCTACTTCCTAGGTGTGCTGGAAAGTAAAATCTGAAAATTCCCAAGCAAAGCAGTACATCAAAATTTAAGAAAGAAAAAAGATTGGCAAGCCCCAGCAGTGAACATGAGATGAGCATTGTGACCTGAGGAACTGACAAAATCAGTCTCACTGGCAGAAGTAAGCAATTACTATAGAGCCAGAGTAAACACTCTTCATCTCAGGGTCCAGCAAAACAAAGAGCTGAAACCCCCTTATCTTTTGCATTTTTCCCTCCTCACATGTGCTCTCTGAAGGAACAGAGAAAATTGAGGTCTCAGAGCTTTTTTCCATTCTTTAGTCTGACTAAAGGTGACTGTGGCTCAGTGCAGCGAGGGTCATCTTCCCTCCCACAGATCAATATTTTAATATGACTTATCAGAGCAAGAATGAATTGTTTACTTTAAAACCTCAGGATCCCATAAAGGGAGAGGGAAAGGTGTCCACTGGAAGCAGAGGCTTGCAGCAGCTGCCCACTGCTGGGAACTCAGAAAAGAAACCAGGACTCTAAAGATTCGAGTACAGACAGTCAGCAAAATGTCCTGCGAGAGAATCCCAGTTCTGCCAAGCCCTAACAACACACCAGAGGATCCTTTGGCTGTTATCTCTGATGGTAAGTGCCTTCCCGAGCAAAATTCATGCGAGGAAAAGGAAAAGATATTAACTAAAAAAAAAAAAAAGCTAAAAGATATTAACTAAAATAAAATAGTGCAGGTGGATTTCCAACACTAAGCACTTCAGCATACTAAAATATCCACACATGCCCAGGGCTCAACTGTGTAATTTAACAGGATTTAATGTCTTGGACCTAGGGATCTCTACCTGCACTTAGAAAGAGATGAGGCTTTTGTTAGGGTAGGGCAAACCACCCTGTTTATTTTTTTTAAGGAATGGGGTGGTGGGGAAACTGACAGACTTTCTGGGGGACCAGGAATGCGTCCAGGTCTGGCCATGTGGGAAGGACAGGTTCTGTGACCCATCTCAAAAAACCCTCTTGAAAACCCATTTGTTCTTCACAATGCTCCTCTGCATTGGAACAGCCCAATTATGTTCTTTACACAGATGTCCAGCAGAAGAGAAGCAAAAAGGGGATTTTTTTTTCTCTGATGTTTATGCTTTGTTTTCTCCCTGTAACTTTCCCATTATTTTGGGGTTTTTTTTTTTCCCTTGCAGTACTAAAAACTAGTGGCCATTTCTCTTTCTTGCATGATATTTTGTCTTGGAAATATTCCTGTTGATTTGCTGGAAGCTTCCACATAGCTGAGGGACTAAAAATTGCCTGTTGGCAGTGGCATCAGCTGCCTTGCTTTCCCCTTACGTATTCTACAGTGAAGTCAAGTCCTTTTGCCAGGATTTCTGGGCTTTCCTGCTCTGCACAGGATTGCCAGGCTTTTCCTCAGGGAGCTTCATTAGTAGGAATTTGCATCATCCTTCCCCTCTGCTGCAGAGAGAAAGCTGAGTAAAATGCATATGAGAAAAGGTAAGGGAAGACAATAACACTGAGGTGAATTAGAAAGCCAGGTACAGCACCTCTGTCCCTTTGGCATTCATTTCTCACTCTCACCAGCTGCAGCATAGGCACATTTACCAAAACCAGCCCCGTGGACCCCAGGGCTACAGCTGCATCCTTACTGACAGAATGTTCTGGCATTACTGGGTTTTTGCCATCATTAATTCCAAAGACTCAGTGCCATGGGATGCTCAGGGTGTGCTGCAGCTCGTCTCCTTCTTTCAGAGATGTCTCCTTCATAGCTGGGACTGCATAGGCGCCTGACCCGTGGATCTGCACATCTGCCTGTTTTGTGAGTGCAAATGCTCAGCTCTGTCCCACTGCAACACTACAGACTCAAAACACAGACAGAACCAGTGGGACATGAAAATCCCTTGGATGTCAGCCATGCCCGAGCATTTCTAGGCTTGCTTTTGCAGCAGGGATGGGAATGCCAGATTATTACTGTTGTAATAATCACACTGGAGAAATGAAACAGCCTGAATGAATGAAACAGACACTGAAGCTCCATTTCTCTGATGTTCTGTCCACCAGCAAAGGGCACTCAGAACCCAGCTTCTACTGCCAGCTTGTGACACTGAGTTATCACGAACCCTTCCCTGAGGTTTTATTAGATGTAAATCAAGAATTAAACCGATCCAGAGCCCTACTAAGTCTGCCCTGACCTATCAACACTGGTTGAACTATATTACAATTGGGAAGAAGATCCAAGTAAGACAGAAAGTTAGATCACAGGTGAGGAGACCCCTGTTACACTGTAAAGAGCAGGCTGGTGGTTCAGGTGTATCAGTACAGGTGGGCAGCAGCTCATCTGGGTGCCTTGGTATCACCTCTGTGCAGGCACTTCGACATTTGATGCTGTAGAATTGAGTGGGTTGATTTGTGAGCTCTATACTCCCTTCACAAAAAGGGATTGATGAGAAGGCTAAACCCAGGGAGGAGTTCTCAGAGGATGAGCCTTTTGAGGGCTTTAACTTCCTTAACACTCTGTTGCTAAAGCAGAACCAGATCCAGAAGACTATTGGAGAGTCTGGGTTTACTACACCTGGGGAGCAAATTCTCCCCAGTATGTAAAATGGGAATGCATTTCCGAGCTTAAAAATAAATGAGAGTGGAGTGTAAAAGCACTACAGCAAGACATCTCATTCTCATCCATTGGCACACAAAGACAACTGCATCTCCTCCCAAGAGGCTTCTAACCAGTCCACAGGGGATTCTCTTTTGAGCCAGAAAGTTCAATTTTCATTACTTACAAAAAATAAAAGCTACTGCTGTTCACCCCAGCCCTGGTTTCTAACCTCTCCCCTTCCATGTGCTCCTCCTTCTCTGTTTTCTCTGCCTCTCTGCAGCATTTAGATGTGATGATGGCATATAACTGAATTTCCATGGGTTACAAATCCCTGTGCAGCATGATTGTGTGCTCTTAACCCACTCCTTAGTCCACATAATCTTTTATGGGATGTTTTCTACTCACTGAGAGTGTGCAAAAATGTTATTTGGCTAGCAGGCTAAACACAGAGAGAAACACTCTGAAACACCCAGCCTGTGCAGAGATGAGCACCACAGCTAGGGACCCTAGAGCTTAATTCCCTGATGCACAGGTGCTAATGTGTCCCAGAAGAGCATTGTGGAATAGCACAGGGGCAGTGGGACCAGGACTACAGACCAACTTGGCTGTCTTGTATGTGGGCTACTCAAAAACACTGCTAAAAACAAGTATATGAAAATCAAATGTAATCCCCAGCATTGTGATTCCTCAGGTCTGACATAGCTATAAAAGCCTGATGCTGATTCTGGGCTGACTCCACTACTTAGAGGAAGACAAAAGCCCTTGCAGAAATGACTCATCCCTCTCCTCAGGAATTTGCTTCCAGAATAGTACAGATTACTTTCTCAGGTGCTGTCCATCTCCCTTGTCTGTAAAGGCACTCAAAGTCACTTCACTTTTACATTCCCACAGCTAGCAGAGATACAATATTCACCTCAAATCAATTCAGGATCTGTGGTGTTATATTTTAGTTAAATGGTATGCTCTGTCTCATCCCTCGAAAATGTATGGTTTATTCCAAGGCTGTAATCCTCCTCTGAAGTATCATGTGTCTCTAATCCCATTGGCCCAAATCTTATTCTGCGCCCACTTTGAATCTCCCTGTCAAGTGTGCCGGTGGGACAGGGTTTCTCTCTGAGCCGGCTCTCGTGGCCGGTGCTCTCTCGGCCCCTCTCTCCCCCTCCCCTTTCCCCCTCACGCCCCCTTCCCCCCCTGTCCCTCAGAAACCATGCTGCTCCCGGGGGCAGGACCCCCAGTAAACCCTCATCTAACGAGCACCCTCAGAAGCCGTGTGGAGTCTCCTTGCCTGCCTGCTGCTACCAGCCAACTCAGCTTATGGCGCTCCCCGGGGACACTCCGGGGGGTCCCCCCAAAGGCGCAGCAACAAGGATCCTCTGTCCCACCCATGTGAGGACCCCAATGTGTCACATGTAAACATGCACAAACCTGCTCTTGTGTCTGTTTTTGCAGGTCTCTGAAACGCCCTCTGCTGAAGTCTGCGGTGTGCCTCCACCACTCCTTCCACAGGCTAAGGATCTGCTCCCAGAGCTGTGGAGTGTGACAATGGTGTTTGTGTCCAGTCTATCAAACGCCATTATCACACTAAATAGTTCCTGGCAGACAAGGCATCGGGTCAGGAAGGTTTGGGACCTCTGGCAGTACATCCTTCCACTGTGCTGAGGAATAAACAACCGTGGTACGTGCACAGCAGGATGACTCTGCTCCTTCTTTTAAGAGGCAAAAGCACCAGAATATGTGAGAGATCCATACTCTCACACATGCACTTCCAGATCCCCATTGTAAAGCACACCAGCCATCTTAAGGAATCATCACTATACTGTCATCATTAGGAATGTGGATTTCCTTGGCATTAATAGGGCTGTGTTTACCTCTGAGAGGTCAGCTTGTGATTTTCATTGAACTGACCAGGACAATAAAACTGAAGGCAATTAGCCCATAGAGTGAAACTCCATCTCTGACTTTGAGACCAAACTACAACATACATTTGGAGTATTAATTAGCTGAGATGCACATGGCATTTTTCAAACAGAACACTTCCCAAAATTCTGATAAAAATCTATTGCCTCTAACTTGAAACACCATTCATCCAATGCTTTTAGTTTTGTTCCCATCCCTCCACACTCAAGCCCCTTGCCTTATGTTCTAAACCTCCTGTTTTGGGAACAGTCACAATGTCCTCACAGAAATTCTCCTGAACACTATTGTAAAGAATAGGCATCATCTGTAGGAACTTCCAAAGGCCTAAAGAAAGCCAGGTACCAGCAGTGCACTGAGAAGCCTAAATCCCATTGAATAGTCCAAGATTTAGGCTCAAAGGATATTATGCTCTGATTTGCAATGGAAGTGGTAACTTTAATATTCATCAGTGTGTTCCAAACTTCACCTTTCCTGACTTCTAGTTCTAAGTAACCCAGCATGCATACGCATATGCAATACTGTGCAAAACTTCTAGTTGGCATCTTAAATATATTGATGTTTCCATAGCAGCTGAACCACTGATGTGGGCCATTGATGTAGACACAGAGATGTTCTTCTCCAGTACCAGTCCACAGAAGCCTGTAAGGAAATCCAGGAGATGGCTTCATTTGTTTTCAAAACCTTGCCCCAGTGTTAAATCTCAGGCACCAGGAGCACACGGTCATCTCTTTCCTTTGTTGCTGACATCAGCATCAGGATGATTCCAAAACAATGTCAAAAGGCAAAAGACTAAAGTTATCCCCTCAGGTCACTGGTGCATGTCACTGCTCCATGTCCTCAGGAGTAGTTTCACAAGGTGGGATAGTGAGACTCAGTGCTCTGAATAAGTGAAGTCTCTAGGTTCTCTTGCCTTCTTGGGCACCATTTTCTTTACTGTTGATGAGTTTGGCAGATTTTTGCTTTTAGTGGATGTCGCTTTCCTCTGTTTTTGATGAGTGGTTCGGAGAGATTTCAGCCCCAGCATCTCACAGTACTCATTGCACTGGTGGAGGGCTCTGAACTGCTCAATGAAGGAAAAGGAGCAGTTGCCTTTAAACCCCTTGTATCTGTAGTAACAAAGGAAAAAAAAAAAAAAACCCAAATGGGAATTCAAGATTCATTTTCAGCACAGGGAGGCAGAGTATGACTGCTGACTCATAAGCAACTTGAAAACATTAAGCAAGTCTCTTGTACCCATGCTGGCTTGAGAAGCATCGACTGCCACAGAAACTCAGACTGGGTCACTGGGAGGTGAGAGGAACCAGGTAACAAGTGGTGACAGAAGAGGGAAAAGCATTAGAGGCAAAGCTCTGTGGGCTGGGTCCTGGCACTGTCTTTCATGGCATTAAGTTGGGAATAAAATTGTCTGCTGGCTACCTTTCTCAGTAACACACACGTGAAATCCATGCTACATCATTCTCCATGAACAGTTCTGTTGGCCACCATGAAGAGACAAGGTTGTTGCACAAGGTGTTTCAGAACTAGACGCTATTTCCATCTAAACATGTACATAATTTCCATGCTATGCTGCTCCCCTCCCCTGGCTGCCTACAGGATCTCAAGGAGCCAAGCCCCTCAGGGAAGGATGGAAGGAATATTCCTGAGGAAGGCAGTCTCATCCAGCCTCCACTGTACCTCCCACCATGAGAGGTACAGGGCACATGTATCCCTCTTCTCCTCAACATGCCTCTGGATGCTGACAGTCCTCCCAGGGCCTGCTTTTTAAGCTGCATCAGCTTATTTTAAAAGGTGCACCTGCTCTTCAAAGGAGCCTTTTTGGTTAAATTCTCAGGATGGAGAAGGGAAAAAGAAAGGCCAGGGTGCTCGTTTCCTTTTTTAACCTCTAGTCAGTGCCTGTTCTACCCTGTTCTCTTGGTTTGCTGGACATCCAGTGTCCTCAGAGGTGAACTGTGTGTTATGTCTGCACAAAACCAACCAAACAAGATTTAGTTCTGAAATGAACAGAGGATGCTCATTCCCAGCATCCAGAGAACTTCCTTCTTCAGGCAGACTGCACAGTGCTAAAGAGAATACTGCTGCTCTGAGAAGGTCAGGATCCTGCTGACAGACAGACCCTACTCTGGAGACCCCACTCAGCTGGCTCTGAACAGCAGGTGAACCTCAAAGGGATATTCCCTTCCTCTCCAAGTAAGCTGTGTGTTTGTCTAACCAAAGCAAGTTAAAGAGGCATGTCATTGTTGCCCTAAGACTATATCCTGCAGTCCAGCAGGGTCATCAACGGTCCTCTTGCTCCCTTGGAGAAATCAGAAACTTCAGACTTTACTGAGCTGCTCTCAAGAGCTCACAGATATGTGTTGTGTTGGTGGATGCACCAGACACACCCACAGAACAGGAATTCCACAGGCAAACACACCTGCCCTCAGCAAGGGAACTTTCTTCTATCCAGCACCAAACCAAAACAAATCTTCCTTAAATCTGAAAGGGAAATTTTGGATTTACCCTCAGGCTTAAACTCCCCAATGCCTCTTGTTACAATGTGGAGTAAAGCTAAACTTGTCAATGCCTTGGAACCAGGCAGAGTTTCAGATCCAGATTTGGCAACCAGTACTCCTGTTAATGACCATAATCGTGGGTTACCGTGCTCCTAATTCCCTCCTTTGTGTGCACCATTCCTGGATAAATCGCTGAGCCCTCATGCACACTGCGTGCACAGAGCCAGGCACTGTGCCGTGGTATTTTTCTTTCCATTCGCCACAGAAGCTACAGAGTAGCTGATTTTAAGGCTCAGGAGCGGCACTGTGGCCACATTAAAAATGCTTCCCTGGCGCTCCTGTTCCTAGGTCCACTTCGCCCTCTCCTGACAGAACTGCAGTGTAGCTGCTGCAGCACATTGACCACACACCACTGCTTCGGGCTCCTCTGCTTTCCAGTTCCCTGGCAGAACACACAGAGCAAGGACAAAAGATCAAAATTCTTTCCTCCACACATCGCGGACTCTGTTCTGGAGTACAGAAGAGATATGTTCTGTGTCCCCTCTGCCAGCACAGTTCAAGCTACACCAGTCCCACTCTGCATTTCTGGCTCACTAGAACCATGGTCCCTTCATGGGACCAGGTTATCTCTCAGCAGCTTGGCTGAACACAGCCCAAAGCAGCAAGACCCAGCAACACACAGGAGCTCTGGGCACTGAGTTGATTTTCCCCACCCATGTTCATAGAATTAAAAATCCAACTGCAGACATTAATTCTGAGATCTTCTTTCCAGGAAAGGAGCATGAAAATGAAACACAGGACCAGGAAAAATCTGTCATCTTGCAGGAATACCGTTAGCTAAATAACAAACAAAATAACAAACAACATTTTCAGGAGGTTATTAATTTAGGGAAATTATTTTCCTTTCTATATGCCTGAGGTGATCCTTACTACAGCTTGCATTGTGTGCTCACTTCCTCCTCCCCAACACAATGTGTGTTTTTATAGGAATCATTTCCCACAGTGGGCTGGACAACATTCACTGAAGCATTTTTATAAATCTTCTGATTCTTGAGAACAGTGTTGCCTAATTAAAACATTTATTACTTTTTTGATTTGTAACAGGATGATGTACATTCATTTCAACTGCTTTTACTTTGGATCCACAGCTGCAAGAGTAAATCAGTCTAACTGAACGGATGCCAGCCTGCAAATGTTCAAGATTCTCCCAGAATATTCTAGAGTCACATTTTTAATAATTTAGGTGATGAGGTTTCTTCTTGTATCCTGGGTATACAGACATGGTCCAATTTAGAATAAAGGCTGAACACATGATCAGATCTTCTTTCTCCTGCCAGATTCTCAAAGGAGAATATGAAATTAAAGCACTTATCCCCATCCCCTTTCCCTGTCCAGCAGCCACTGCCTACTCCTATCCACAGCTCTGCTGGTCTGTGCTATAACTAGAAGCCTTAATTAACTTAAGAGAAGTGGACTAAAGTTAGAATATTACAGGCCTACATCTTTACACATAGGCTTAAGTTTCCTCAAAAGAGCTGAAGCCTTTGCGACACCACTAGAAAACAGGCTCTAGAAATGCCCTGAATAATCTTTTGTTAAGGCTCAGAACTGCTGTTTTTGAGAGAGAAATGGGAGAGATACCATCAAATCCCTTCACAATTGTCCTTGTTTATCAAGGAAGTGGCCAATACACAACATGCCACTGAGAAGAGTCTTTATAAAAGCTTGTGTCACAAATACATATCCCAAAGTTCTGGCACTTTTGCTGCCTGCAGGAGGGATTCTGGGTTGCCTTTTACCACAGACTGCAGCCAGTGCTGGCCCCGTGTGTTCAGCCCTACCTTCCTCCAGCTGATGGACCACCAGGAGCCTTACCTGCTGTCACCAGAACCCTTCATGTCACTTGTGAAATACCCTTTGGACAAGCCCCTTTCAAGGGAGGCATGCAGGAAAAACAAAGCTCAATCTACAGGGTAGCCCCATTCTTTCATAACAAAATAAAAGCGTTTCCTCTACAGGTGGGTTTCCATAAATATGAACACAAAGAAGTTAAAACATTTAGATAAGGACTGTTTTCTTCTAAAGTTAAAGCAAGAATGAATTTCCAGTGCACCCTCCCCCATCCACATTTAATTGTGAAGAGGCAGATGAGTAAAGCACAACCGTGCTGCTGAGAAATCATGTTCACTCACCCTTTGGCCAGGGTTGCTATGCCAACATCCGTTAACTTCATCCCTACACCTGCAAGGCAGCAAGGAAAACAGAGAGCTTAGCTTACACTGGAATTTCTGGGACAATATTCACATATGGAGGCATTAAATATTATTTATTGAGTCATCTTTTTAGCTTTAATTATTTGTCACATTTTTTTCAAAGCATTTTAAAGCACCCCAGTTAAGAAGAGGATGTTCTCTGTGTCACCAGAAGTTTCTAGAAGTCAGGCTCATGCTACTATTTTAAAGCTGTCAGGGTGATCAACAGCACAGCTTGTTTCCTGTGCTAGGATTTTGTTCTTTCTCCTCCCCTTAAATTACTTCAGGGATCTTGTTTAGATGCCTTTTTGCTATTTTTTCTGCCTTCACATGTAAAAGAATATAGGATGTTTCTTAAGATTCCAGCTTTTTCTGTTTTTCTTCAAGAAGGGTCTGTCTTCCCCTGTTCCAAATACACTGCAGCACTGAAGAGGAGTCACATGCATGGGAGCTGAGGAAGCACTTAGCAAACACGAGGGTGTTTCTTCTCTATCCTTCCTTTTGAAAGAATATATTTCTTCAAAACTAGCCAGGACCCAAATGTGGAGCATTCCAATGCTGAGTGATTGTTGGTGAGTATTCAAATACTAAGGGGGAGGACTGGGGTGTTATTAACACCTGCAGTCTTTCACTCAGCAGCTATTTCATTAATCGTTGGGTGGTGGACAAAAAGGCAGATTTGGCTCATACAGAGTGTCTTGATTCATTAAGGTACGTGTGAAAGAACAACTCCTCCATTAAGAGTGTAAGATTTAGTTTTCTTTTCCAAACTGCCCTCTTACAAGAACATAAGCTAGATAAAAATTGCCCCTACTCAGACAACTCACCTTGCAGGTCAGTGACAAGCAAGTTCCCATTGGTCTTCTCATACACCCAGTGCTGAAAGGTGCAACACTTCTGGCCAGCCTCTGAGTCTCTTCTCAGGAAATTCACTTCCTTGCCATCCTTGACAGAGTATTTCACAAACTCCCCAACCAGCTCCTCCTCCACTGTGGCATAGGGGATGTTATTAGTAGGGCGATGAATAAGAAAAATCTGAATGATTCTGAAATCAAGGGATAGAAACTAATAAAATCCTGAGAATTCTTTCAGTAAGAGGGTAAGAAACAGACAGAAGTGGCCAGTGATCTCAGAGAGTGAATGAACAGCAACCAACTCTAAACCAAGCTGGAAGAGCTGTAACACTGTTCCCAGGTTTCCTCTTTCCTCTTTAGTCCTAGCAATCAGTGGGTTGCCATGGCACAGGACAGTATACGTAAGCATATATGTATATAAAATATATATTTATACTCACTCTGGTACTTCTCCAAAGCCTTCCAAGGGTTCAGCTTCAGCTGCATATAACTTTGCATACTCTCTTGCAGTATTTTGGACATAGCATTCCTGTATTACAACAGACATGCCTATGGGAATATTGCTCAAAACATTCAACAGATCATCTGTTTGAACATGAGGACAGCTTTGGCCCACAAGTCTGGATTACAAAGGCCAGGGGCAGCTCACCTGCAGTGCCAGACTGTAGTTCTTCTGCAGCAGCTCGTCCCTGCTCTTGGTGCCGTAGGTGAGGGCGCTGTGCACCTTCAGCACGCAGGGGTGGCCGGGGGCGAAGGCGGGTGCCAGGCCCTGAAGCACGCGGCTGCGGAAGGCTCTGCGGTGCATCCCCTCGCCGAAGTGCAGCCCCTCTGTCATTATTGCTCCATGCAGTGTCCCACCAAAGTAGCTGGAGCTGAGGGGATCTTCTCGGAACATCAGCTGCATGAATTCTATTTCTTCCACACCTAAAACATAACAGGCATCTCTGCAGGCACAGGGAGGAGTGGGCATGGGACAGCAGATGCATCTCTCCAGAGAGGAGAGAAAAAATGCTCAGTGGAAGCACAAATTGTATTACTGAGGGCTGGGACCCCAGGCAGCTCCTGAGGGGCAGCTGCTCGCCTGTACGATCTAAAGCCAGCATGGAGAAAGGTGGCAGTTCAGGATCAAAAGGAGAGAAGACAAGAGTGTAGCGAACAAGTCTGTTACGGATGAAATCAAGGAAGACTCTGGGTTTCACCCCTTTAAATGATCATTGGAATCCAAAATGCAAAAAAAATTCATAAGGGGGAAAAAAGTTAAGCACTGAGAGAAACTAAAAAATTCTAACTGCACTTCAAGTGTCTCTAATGATAACATTTCAAGGACCATCAGTAAAGAAGATAAATAGGAGAATAGAACTACAACACAAGGAAGTCCTTCCAGATGTCTCTTGCAGTTACCTCTGGTTTAGCCTCTGTACACTATTGCCTCTCTTCAAAGCACAGAGGAAACACTGCACAGATAAGGCCAGAATTAGAACACTCCTTAATTCCATCTGAAATTCTCTGATTAAAAGTTATACAGTGCTGCTACATGAAAAGTCCTGTCTTTATTTTGCACAAGGAAATAAATGCTTAATTTTAATTCTTCAAGGGAAAGAAAGAAAAGTCACCATGACAACTGAAGGCCTGGATTGCTGCAGGCTGTTGAGGAATGACAACCCCACTGGCAAGGCACTATCTTTAGCTGCAGCACAGGCCACATGCCAGGTGTCACTGAACACCAGTTAACACACAGGGAAAGCATTCCAAAGCTCCATGCCTGCCTTTCTCCTGGAGTACAGTTACACAGCAGGTGACCTGCAAGAACCATGTGTTTGTGCCAAAGAGCTGCCAGTCTGTGTGTCTATGTATGACTACAACGCTACTTCACTTTATATTTACCTTCATAACTCTGAAAACTTGAGAGACGTTCCAATACTAGGAGGAAACAAAAAAAAAAAAAAAAAAGAATTTTGTAGTAAAAAACTCTGAATGGAAACTGTCATTGTCATTGTTATTAATCAAAACTCTAAACTGAGGCTTACCTGCAGCAGTCAGGTGAAACTCAGCAGTCACCTTTCCATACATGTTATTCAAGCAGCAATAATACATTCCCTGGTCTTGGTAACTGGCTTCAGCTATTTCCAGAGAGACGGGAGAGTCATCCTGGGCACTGGAACAGAGCATTTTGTGCTATCACATATTTTACTTGTTATCACTGGAACAACTGATAAATTTGATCTCTCTGCACTGTTTATTTGTTAAAACACAGCATGATTATTTAGCAGAGAAAGGCATGTATTAATACTACAATTGATATTGCAATACAACAATCAAAATCAGAAGAGTTAAAACAAGAAGAATCAGAATAGAAAGTTTAACCAATTCATGCAACTTTTTCTCCCCACTTAAAAGAACATCTAAGAAGAATCCTTCCTACAAAATTTTTCATCTTCTCAGAAGTGTGCATTTTGATGGAATTGTTTTTTTTTTTTTTGGGGTAATGTTAATTTTGTATTTTTGAAACATTAACATTCTAAACAGTTTTTTTAGTTCATTACTGCTACAAGGAAAATAACTACTTTCATTAAAATGCAAAAGGTAGATGAGGTTAATGCCTTCAAGAAGCTTTTATTTCCACCTTTCACTAGGTTAAATGAGGTTCAAACTTCTTTGATATTTTTTTTGAAATCTGGATGACACTGTGTGTGAACAAGCTGAGAGGTGATGTAACACAAACTGTGACCAATATCAATGCATTGTGAGAAGATCTGTCTCCTATGAATAGCAAAGTTACCCCAGAACTCCCAGTCCTTCAGACACATTCCCTTACCTTCTCTGCAGCCGAGCAAGTACCTTGGAATCTTTAGTCCATGTAATGATGGAGTCACCATGAATGTCACCAAACTGACAGCACAGCTTAATACTTCCTGAGCAGTCAGGGAATAACTCTGCTTGGATCTTCTTCAGCAGTCTGGGGGCTTGAAACAGAAGAACCACAGTTTAGGATTTGGAGACAATCACATTGTTTTGGCATTTTAACATTTCATGTTAAGAACATGAATGCTGAAATCCCTGGTAAGTAATTATGACTTCTTGTGTCTCAATACTAATAACTAGTACAATTTTTTAGCTGACCACAGCCTGGGAAAAAGTCCCAAAAGGTCCTGCCAGCCTGGATCTCTGCTGGGACTTTTTACTGCCTCACAGAACACTCCAGTGTCTTTGCACATGGGCAAGGTGTGGGCAGGGGGCTGGAGGGGACTTGGAAAGAAAGGGAATTGACATATACTTAGAGAAAGGTTTTGGGATCACACCACAGCCCCACCTCAAGTGACATATCCCTGCTCGATGTAAGAGATATAAAATGCAAGATGTTTTGTTTCCAACTGTGTTAATTCTGAGCTGTTGCACTCTGAATGAGGTAGCATGGCATGTGTCCCTCAGGGATCCCATTCCTGCAGATTACTGTGTACTGGTGTTACTCCAGCAACACTCAACTTAAAGGGTCAGGCACACTGCCACGGTTTTCCCCATTCCCAGTTCCAGGCCCCATCCAGCCCAGGTCTCCCCACTGGACTGGCAGTCCATGAGTCCTGGGCCATGTGAACCTCGCTGTATCAGGGCTACAGTGACACAGACAGGACCTGACAGCTCTAGAAATAGAACTAATGGCTTCAGGTTCCTGCCCTGGCCAGTCTTCTCTCCTGCAGCTGAAATAATGCAAAAGAACACTGAGTATATTCCACAGCAACTAAACCAGCCTTCCCATAATGCCAGGGAAAGGGCCACAACTGTGCTCTAGAACACAGACATACTTTAGTCGAGACTGAGGCAGAGCAGAAACAGGTGAAGAAAATTCAGTGTTATCTGACGCAGCCTGAATGTTTAAAATATTTTGCAAGTGTAGCCTCAAGTAAAGGAAACAGGTCAGGCATTGCACAGTCACTGCAGTTTGCTTGCTCTGCTTTGAAGGAATGTGTCTCTCCTCCCACACATCTGGTTCCCTGGCAAAGGACACATCTTTGAAAAGTCTGGGGTTTTTTTAAAATGTGATTAGAAAAAGCAGAAGTCTCACGAGACTACACAGTAATTAGAGTGTGTGAAAAGCTCCACAAATGTGTAGCTTACCTTTAGTCACTGTTCAGTCTTGCTCTGACCTATTAAATCATTTTATGATGTGAACATGAAATGTCAAAAGGTAAAAATAAGACCTTGGTCGTTGCAAACTACCCATAGAACCAACAAATCCCTCATCTGCCCAGCGGTCACGATCCTGCTACAGTGTTAGCAACCCTCTAGAGACTCTGACAGCAATACGGATCTCCTTCCAATTATTTATTTCCTATACCAGTTTAATATTGCTCTTTTCATCCGTGTCATTTTTGCAGCAGGGCAAAGCAATGCAGAACCAGTCAGAAGTCAGCACGTAGGACCTCAAAACATTGTTTATCAGTGGTACCCTACTGCTAACAATAATATTTTGCTAGTAATAAATCCTTTGGTAACCAAGAGGGGAGAATTGCAGCTGGGAGCTGCAATGCAGGAACATAACTGGGAACACAGCCCTGTGGGAACAGAATAAGAAGTGGGCTTGCAGCTGCTAGGTGGTGTGTAGTTATGCAGTACCATTACGCTGTTCATCTGTGAAAAGTTACTCCAAGAAGCCAGTGAGGCAGTGATTATTTCAAATAGGTTACAAAGCTCATGAATTGAATATACTTGCCAGCTGGGATAGGGTTCATCTCCGTGGCATGGGCATAGCACTCATTACTAAATCTGGAACTAAAGCTCCATGAGGGCAGGACACCTTTAGCTGACTGAGTCAGTCTGAAAGAGGCTTGCAGTGCCTTTCAATAACCTTAATTTTGTACTGTAGCCAGAATGATAGGAAAGGACAGAAAAGAAAATCCATTTTCTCTTACCTTTGCTATCCTTTTTCAAAATTAGTTTCCTTTGCTCTTTTCTTTCCTCTTTATGAATCACGCCTCCCTCGCTCTTCCCAGACCTTTTAACGCAGCTGGGATCCTTGCTGACACTTCCCCTCTCCTCCAGCCTGGGTTTTTTGGACAGAGTTGCTGATGGTAATTTCTTCTTAGCTCCAGCAGCTTCATGCCCGCTCTTTGTTGTGTCCTCTTTACATTTGATGGGCTCAGGCTCTGCAGCAGCCACTGGTATCTGGCAGGAGTTTGAACCTTCCTGATTTCTTTGACTTTCTGTGTTGACTGGGAATGGATCAAGTGTGGTCCACGCCAAAGAGAATGATGGAGCTCTTCCCTGGGGTGGTTGCTCTTGAAAACACTGGTTGTTCCCTGAATCAGCTGGTGGCAAATTAACTAATCCACTTACTACACTCTCTGCTGTCCTGACTTCCTCCTTTTTATCATACTCAGTAGACTTAATTGAATTCTCAGCCTCAGCTATCTTGCTGGAAGGGATCAAGTTAGGACAAGACTGCTCTGTGCTAATATTCATAATCTGTTTCAGAGCCTGGGACCCAGTCAAAGTGTGCAAAGGAGCCTTTGCTTCAGCTTCATCTGGGTTATATTCAATAGCTCTTGGAATCTCATGTTCATTTTCACACAAGGCTGCTTCCCCTTTGGTTTCTCCAGGGACCCTTTGGAACAGACCCTTCCATGACTCGCAGGAAATTTCCAATGTAGTTAAATTTCCGTTTACTTTTACTCCAGTTTGTATGGATCCAGTTTTTCCCTCATTTCTTGTGGCAGAACACGCCACTGCAGATTCACTGGGAAGGCCCTCTGAGTGGCTTACAGATGTGAGGAAGGGCAGGGTTTTGTTTCCAAGCAGTTCTTGGGAATGTAGCCAATCCGAGGAACTTCCATCCTCCCCACTTGCTGTGCTGTGGTGCTCACTTTGAGCCTCCCTGGGCAGCGGGGCACTGGCTGATGTTACACTTCCAGCTGCATAGGTGGGATTTTTTGAAGAATCTATTCTAAACCCTTCATCAGACCTGAAGGTGCTTTCAACAAAAAATGAATGCTGTTCTGCTGTATTACAAGGGGAAGCTGCAGTCTGACTCTCTGAAACCTGACTAACTCCTGAGTCACAGGAAGCTTCAGCCCTGTGTTCCTCAGGTATGCGAATCTCTCTCTGTTCTCCTCCTGGTTTACATGGTTCACAGCTGGGCACTTCTAGATAAAAATCTTTTAAAAATGGCTCCCCAGAAGAGGGAGGGACTGCCCCTTCTTGTTTTGCTATTTCTGTCAGTTGGTCTGTGTTTTGGGGTAGATTCTTATGTGTTACGGTTTCATGAATCTGAATTAAACTGGGCGATTGCATTACATTACTGTATTTCTGTGCATTAGAAACAATTTGAAAATCCTGACAGCCATTATTTTTTGAAAGATGGTAGTTGTCAGAATTAGTGAAATTTGGTGCACTTAAGCCTGAGTGATTTCCTTTTTCTTGTAAATTCACTACACAACTTTTATGTATGGTGTTAACAGAAGACTGTTCTGCATGTGTAAACTGACTGGTATTTTCACCAGGGCAAATGTCTTCCTCTTCAGGGAAATAAGCCACTTTTCCTCTCACTGGATAGCAGTCTGTAAAATGACAGCCTTCTCCAGGTATAGACTCATTTGCCATGGCTATGTTGTATTCAGTGTGAAGTAACTGTCTAACTGTCTCCTGTAACATATCTGATATGTCAGATTTGGGACATGCTAAATTATCACTCTGAGTATTTTGTAACCTTTGAGGAGAATCTGCTTCACATGTTTGGGCAGCATTATCAACAGCAAGCTCCCCTTCCCAAGCCACAGTGGATCCATTCCTGTCCGTGGCCATTGGATTTGGCTCCAAGCGCTCCTGGGTATTTAGGAGGACACTGCTTGCTGAAATACAAATGGATGGTGTTTCCCTCTCATTCCCAGTGCCAGAATTTAGACAGACACCATCTGTTCCTACCACTTGTGCAAGACAAATGTTTCCTATGGATGCACTTTCACATGCTGCAGCTCTCTGCAGGAGGATATCAGAAACATTGCAGTCAGCTTTCTCAGTTCTGGGGTTATGAGCTGGTTCTGTGATGGGCTCCTGTTCTTCTATCAAATCCACTGGCAAAGGATGATCAGAACAGGTCTCCTGCACAAAGTTCAGTTCTGTGACTTGGATATCTGTCAGCCTCGTACCTAAACTTGGGATGCCTCTGTTTTCAAATGGGATTTGATAGTCTGAGTCATCTTCATGAAGAAGTTTCCACAGCTTGTCATGCACTGCAGATATATCAGCATCTCCTTTGCACTCAGGCTCTCCAGATTCCAGGACTGACTTGGGATTAGCTTCAGACACAGCCTCATTGGCTGATTGGCTGCAGAGAATATCTGGGTTTCTGCTATCATGTATGTCAAGCCTAGACCTCTGCTCTCCCTCCCCTGGCTCATCACACAGCTTTGCAGAAGAGAGAACAGCACACAAGCATTCCTGTTTATCAGGAAGAGAGTCCATATCCCATAGAGGAGAAGGGGAAATGTTAATCTTTGACTTTTTGCCATTCCTAATAATTTCTTGTCTGGAGGAAACCTGTTGGTGACAACCTTCTCTCTTTTCACAAAGAGCACAGTGAAGAGAAGAAGTCTGTAAATCTGCATTCTTTACTTGCAGTGTGTTTTCAGCAGAGAGCTGGCTGGTTTCTGCACTCTCACCAGCCCTGAAGATGCCTTCCTTTTCTGTTCTGGGCTCCATACAGACGTTCTCACAATTCCGGGTAACGCTTTTAAGATTAGCACCTTGGCTCTTCAAAGAAGGAAAATAGAGCAATGTAATTAAAAATTAGAACTATAGCTAGACACAGGCCTGAAGGCTTGCCATTTTTTTAACTTTTTTTTTTTTTTTTAATATTTGTCCAATAGTCAAATTTGTGACTTGTAACGATCAACATAATGGATTGAGATTAACCTCCTAGGTCTGATTCTGAAAGTGTTGCTCCTTAGAGAAGGATTTGTAATGAAGCTAATCAATTTTACCTCATAGTTTCTCACTGTTTTTTAAGCAGAAATAGTTTTGCAAGGTAATTCTCCTTTGCAAGTAAAGTCCCCACGTTACATCTATATCCCTCTGTTTGCATAAATGGAGTGTTAACAAACAATCCCTAGAATACAGACTAAAAGTACATCACTGCCTCTGGGTCTCAGCTCCCTCAAAATCCTCTACATTTGGGACTGCTTTTACTTTACATTGTTCTCCAGCAATCCACCTTAGTGGATCTTGCCACTTCCCTGTTTCATGCAATGCCACTCAAATTCTCCTTTCCTAAAATTACACTCTCTTTTAAATGTCACACCTGCCATGGAGTAGCTGAAATATCTCAATATCTGTAGTTATTTCAACTGCTTTAGACAGGTGAAACAAAAGACCTGAGCTGTGCTTTGTCCTGCAGATTGACAGGCACATCCTACCAGCATCCTGCTATTCCTGCTCAAAAGGTAGAAAAAGAGGAAGAACTATAATATTTTAAAGGACAGAAAGTGAGTTCTCTGCCAACAACATAGAGCAACAGGCTGACCATGCACAGCTGTCAGGAGTCTATGCTCCAAAGCGGTACAGATTTTCTAAGGGATTTTTTCTTGGTGTGTCTCCCAGGAAAGACTGGAGCCAACTTAAGACATGGGCAACAAAATGGGATGTTAACTGGCATTCCTAGGGTAGATCCTACTGAACGAGCAGGGCTGCCGTCATGAGCTGCAGCTACTGCAAGCAGGACTCCCCTGCTTGCTCTGACACAGAGCTCAGCCCCTCTGGCACGGCTGAGGCCCAGACCGTTCCCTTGCAACACCGAGCTCTCATCTCAGCCAGATGCCCAATTACCTGGAACTTCTGTGCCAGTTCTGCTTCTCTCCCTTTTGGATAACACAATTCAAAATTTTCTAAAAGTGACAGAAATTTGTCTTGGGAAGGTCAAACCAAGGATCTCTCAAATTTTATGTGAACGGGCTGTTATGAAAAAAAAAAAAAAAAAAAAAAAAAAAGCAGAATAATGGTTCTGTAAGCCAGGAGTGACAGCAGCACCCTGTGCCAAGAGTGCTGAACATTGACCACTGACAGGGACCCAAGGGTGCTGACCACTGACAGGGCCAGGGTGCTGACCACTGAACTCTGACAGGGACAAGGTTCTGGCTGAACACTGAACACTGACAGGAACAGTGCTGAACACTGACAGAGACAGGGTGCTGGCTAACAGAGACCAGCTCCCCAGTGACACACAGCAAAGCCTCCTGGCTCTCTGTACACTATGTGACATCACACAGCTGGCACCGTTGGTCTTGGACCGATTATTAATGAAACTGCTCTGAAGCATCAGGTAAATAAAGAATTTCACCTGGGGCTAGGCCATGAGGTCGTGAAAGGAGTGAGGGGCCTCCCACCTTAATTATCTAACAGAAGGAGAAGTCACTGGGCACAGCAGGTGCTGCACAAGACACACTGCAAAGGTTGCTCCAGTTCAAACACTTGGCGCCAAGGGGAAGTGTAAATCCTTGGGTCATTAGTGCTGTGATCCCATGGCTGCTCTGTACCCCTCAGCAGACCTGATTCCCACACGGACAGGGAAAATACCACACCCTTCCAAAGCAGTCAGCTATGGGGTTTGCTGCGAGCCCCTCCCCTTGCTCCCACAGAGCTGTCTGACGCTGGGCTCCAGCAAACGCCCCAGGGTACTTCTACAGAAACCCATGTGCAGCAATGCATCCGTTCTTACCTCTCTTAGATTACACAGGCAGATTTCTGAGGAGTTTCTGGCTTACTATATGGGTGCTGTGAGAAGCTGTCCACATTTTTCTAGTGCTCCAAAAAAAAAGGAGCAGTATTCAGGTGGGATGCTTTTGCTTGGCTCATTTTCAAGACCACATAATTTTGAACCTACACCTGAATTTCACTGTCATACACACATGCTTAAAAATGGGGATTGGTGTGTGCCCAGCTCTCATCCTTTTGTGTACACCAATACTCATTTTTTATCCAGTGAAATGTTTTGGCCATGGAAATGCAGGCATACTGACTACACACAACAAAAGTCTAATTGGCTGCTCTGAAATTTATGCCAGGCACCTGACAGCTGCTCTTGGCTAAGAGGCTTCTGGGATTTAAATATTACTGCACTGAACTTGGGAGGGGAGAAAAAAAAAAAAAAAGCAAACTAGGCCTCTGGCAAACCACAACCATACATCCTGCCAGGAAGCTCTGAGGTTAATTCCAGTGAGGGGTATTCCCCATCGTAAGGACATCATGTGCTCCTCAGATGGGATTGGAATTTTATTCCAATCCCATAAAACCAGAGAAACCTATGAGCATTTTTCAGGAAGAACTCAATGATTTTTGACTACTGAAGACACCCCAGTGGTGAGATTAAAGTCACTCTAGTGTGACACTACTGGGAGATATTTTTGCCCAAATGATCAGATGAAGAAAAGCATGTGCAACTGGAAAAAACTTTTTTGTGACAAATAGGGTTTTTTTCTGTGCAATTAGCTACACACCTTCAAACCAGAAAAATTTGGGACATATCATTATTTAACAGTATTTATATATCTTGAGTCTTTCAAAGTGAAATAAAAATGATGATTCAATTTTCCCACTTAGGAAATCTGGTAGAGCATCATACCAGTCTCTACAACTGTAGTGATTTCTCCAGCTCATTTTCTACCAACAGCATAAAATATGCAAGTACATGGAGAGTACCACAGGGGTTTGAACTTTTAATTGGTTTGTATGTTTCAACTGTAATATCCAACTTTTTTATTGTTTTATTTTTAAAAATCACAGAGCTCCATTCACCCCTGTAACATGAACTCTGCATTGAATTCCCTTCATTGTTACAAAACCAGAGCAACCCCCTGCTGATTTGGTTTAGGTTTCCGGCACCCGTAAGTGGAGGATGGTTTTGTTTGTTGCATACAGATTGAAAAGAAAGTAAATCAAAGCATTCTCTGCTCAAATACCAACAGGTATTTGAGCAACTTTCTGGGTTGAAAGAAGCATTACTTTGCTAAGACCGGTGCAATAGCCTCCATATCAGATTTCCCTATCCAGCTGTCCAGAGGCCCATTAGTGACTCTTACCATTATCAGGCTCACTCTATAATTAGAACAGCTTAGGCTTTACTTGGGCCTTTTCTAAACCCAGATTTCCCTCCCAGCCGTAGCTGTCATTCAGAAGTACATGAATAGTATCTTACAATGTAATTTTGATTTTACATTATTTTGTGACAAGCAGGAATAAATTGCATTGAGTTCAGCAGAGCAGCTCTTTGTGTTAAATGGTAAACATGTTACTTACCCCAAACGAGATGTTCTCATCTGGCATCTGGTTTTGCTCAGACAGCCCCTGAGTCCTTTTCCTTTCCCAGTGACTGTCTTTATCTGCCTCTTCTGTTGGACACAGCCCAGCCTGCATTTGCACGCTTTCTGCCTCCTCGGGAATCTGTGCTGAACAGACACCTTCCTGATTGGGAGACGGAGCTCGGGATTCCCTAGCTGCTGCTGCAGCCTGGAAAGACTGTCCTATAGTACTTACATATCTGCAAAGTTCTATAGGGTTTAATAGCTTGAAAAGGTTTCTCCTCAGACTTTCTGTTAAGGTACAGACAGTGTGCCGTGCATTTCCCTCTGGCACATTCCTTCTCCCCTCCTCCAGCAGCAGTGAGCTTTCCCCCAGCAAGTCACCGTCGGGGCTGGTTTCTGTCGTTGTCCCCGAAGCCTGATCTGTGCAAGCAGCACCTATGCCATTGGCAGAGGAATCTACCTGGGCACGGACAGTGTCCGTGGGCTTTGGTTCGTCCTTTGAGGAACCCGCAGCCAGATGGCCACTTCCATTAGTCTCTTCTTCACTTCTGGGATGTTCATTTCCAGTGGCTGCAGAAGCAACAGGCACTTGATTCTTCTCTTTGTCTTTCAAAGTGGTACTTTTATCTCGGTGGTGTCCAACAGTGAGAGTCATCTCTGTCTGCAGAGCTGACTGGCTGTACATAGAGGGGTCTCTCCTTACGTTAACTCCTTTGATTTTTGACTGATGCTCACAGAAGCCAATGGGGGTATCCATAGGCGTAGTGTTATCTGACACTTGGAACACACAAGGCATTTCACTGAGGAAGTAAGCACACCCATCACAATCCTTACTCAGTTTTAGATCATCTTCATCATCACTTTCTAATAAAAATTGCAATTTCTTTTTCCAGATTTCATCTTCACGCACTGTCAACACATCTGAACATTCAAAATATTCCAGGTCATCATCAGAAAAGTCATCACTTACATTTGTTACTTTCTCTGCATAAATCTCCAGAACAATGGCAGAATTTTCAGTCTCATCTTTTTCAAAATCAGTGAGATTACCTATGGAAGTGTCTGCCTGCTCACCCAACAGGGAATTCCTGGTTAGAGGTCTGCCCAGCCCAGTCCTTTTACATGCCTGGACATCTGCCAGAGACTGAGGAGATCCAGAGTCTTGCGTGTTAAGAGAACAGTTGTCTGTGTGACAAGTGGTTACATCTGTGGGGTGGGAAGGCACCTGTCTGCTGCAGTATTCCTCCACTCTTCCAGCAGTGACATTAACCACACCGTTAAAAAGAAGCAGGTCATCACCATCCTCTGACAAATCCCTCAGGCAGGAAAAGGTTGCCTGGGATTTAACTACATTTTTAACATCCATGTTGTCTTCTGTGTTAGGCAAGTGTCTTGAGGGATTTCTCAAGTGGAGACAAAACTCCTGCTTTGCTGAGTTTCTCAAGCAGTAAACAAATGATTTTTGGAGAGTCAGAACCTGATGAAATCAACACAGTCTTACCCTCACAGAGGGAACTCTCGCACTGTGCAAAATGTTTCCCATTTTGCTCATTCTACCCTGAAGTCTGTCATGAGTTCATTTAGGACAACAACAAATTCTGGACAAGTTTTGTTCTTTGTATGTGGTTCTGGGTCAAGAAAAGTCATTCTACCTCCCAACTAAGTGCAGATCTTGTTCTGTGCACCTGCAAGTAAAAGAAACACAAAGTTTAAAATTACTTCTGAAATGGCTATAGCTATTTTTAAAAGGTGGTCAGTTGACATATATTTGCAAGCACTTTCAAAACAAGAAATCAGTATTTAAAACCCAAGATCAGACATTAAGGCAGTAGCCCTAACCTGGCTGTCTATGCAATGACACTTACTGGCAGCACATTGCAAGTGTCCAGAGTGATCTGTGCTAGGAGAACAAATCCTTGAGCACACCCACACATCTATGTGGCACCTCGACAAGGGCTCTAGTACACAGCCTTTCAACTTCTCTAAATGCAAACAGGAACCTGCAGACAATGTACATTTCCACACGTACACCACTGCTACAGCTACCTGCTGTTTTGGTAGTCACATTGGCACAGCAGCAGGCTATTCCTTGAATTGGCATCATAGGGACATAAATCCCAAACTCTGTAGAAATACCCAGAACAACCAGCCTGCTTAGACTTTATAGGGCAATTTCTGTTTAAAGCAATTCTCTTGTGCTCTGGCTTGATATTTGTCATTCCTGTGCTGAAAGAACAATGAAATGAGGCAGGCTTGCTTCAATTTCCTGCTCATATCAAGTTTTCCCCCCAAGCGGGTGTGCATTAGCATGGTGGTGTGGCAATGCTGAATTCACATAAAATCCAAGAAAGATACACCAAAAGGCTTCCACTGGCTGAATCCAAAGAAGTGTAGAATCATTTCTCTCTTCCTGTAACACAGCCCTTGTTTCCTTAGCATTCCCAAATCTTAGGATTTTAGATACTTGAGATGTTTTTGTACACTGCTAGGAACACTCCACTTCATCAAACACCTTGGAAAAGGTGTGACATGGTAGCACTGGAAAAGTACTGTAGAAGTTCCGAGTAAATTTGACCTCCTGGAGGATGCCAGACTAACGGCTCTGGAAAAAAGTGACTACATTTATTCCAGAATTGGTGAAGAGCAGAAGGAAAACCTTTCTTGCCATGTAATCCAATGAAGCCATTTAAAGACACCTCTGTTCATTCTCCTTTTCCTTCTCCGTACTTCTGCTGTGATGATGTTTCCAGCTCATGTCCTGCCCTGGCCCGGGTCCCTCAGCCCCCGGCCCCGCCGTGCCCATCACTGCCTCCAGGGCCGCAGGCAGGCAGTACCGTGGAGGAGAGAGCTGGAGCTGGGCTAGAGCCTGTGGTGAAACAGCATGGCTGGCTGCAGTCTCTCCTTAAAGAGCACTAAGCAACCAGAGATACCTTAGTTCCCTTCGGGCAAACCTGCCACCAACACCTCTTCCACAGTCACTTGGGTGCTGAAAAGTAGGGAACAAAGTTGGTTAACAGGAAGGACACAACATTAGATGTGTGACAACAGTTTGAGTCCATATACACCAAGGAGCCCAGACAAACAGCACGTGATCACACTGCTTTCCTTTTCAACTCCAAAGAATATATTTAACAGAACAAAAACAGAGCAGTAGGGATTAAAATCTTTTCCTCATCCATTTTATTACAGTACCATGGAAATACCCTTCAGAGTTCAGCCTCTCCTCTTAAATATGCATTTGCCTAATGTTTCCTGTTGCATTCTGTAAACGCTTCTCTCATTTTTGCTTTTCAGAAGACCAGATGTCTCTCTCCCCTCTTTTGGAGGTTGCAAATTATTTTAAAAGCATGGTAATTTCCCCAGCTGAAAAGAGCTTTGGCAACATGTTTTTAATGCAGATTGACTAATGAAGAGCCTTTACTAAAGCCATTATACTAGACAGTTATCATTGTCTCAGTTTGGCTGCACTCTGACATTGAGGGGAAAAGAGCTGTCAAGATTTCTCCATATGAAAATTACATTGGATTTCCATGCACTGTCAGATGCAACCACAGAAATGAAAGTAAAATAACATTCCAGGAGAAAACTGCAATGTATGATGGGTTTCCACCCAAGACAGAGAGATACTATTTTTTTAAATCTGGGAAGAAAATATAAAGTATTAAGATTTTTTAGAAATTCAATTATTGAATTTAGACAGAAACTGGAAAGAGAACTTTTAGTACGATACCCTCTCAGCTTGTCAGGAAAACTTGTAACAGAAGATGCACAGTGAAATTCACAGAGGGAAGAGGAATGGGAGAGACCATGATAATTTACCATCAGCTGTTGACTAGTAACCTGAAAATTAACTCACTTCCTGATACTGGGAGTTGAACACTTGCTGGCAGAAGACACAAAAACATTTAAACATGCCAGGGTGCTGTGGCTGCTTGTCCCAACTCTCACTCTGAAAACCAATGATGATACTTGCTGAATCAGGTCCTGGCTCACAACAGGAGACACCTGAAGCACAGCCACACAGGAGGAATTCACACACCAGGTTTGAGCAGGTCATGGCAGGAAGTATGCCTGGTTTGGCTCTCTAATCTGCAAACAGATCTTCCATTTTGTACTGATCAGAGCCATGGGGAATTTTTATGGTAGCCCTTGAGGCAAATGAAACACAAGTCCAGGCTCAGCAGGGTCTGCTCCTGCCTGGGCGCAAGTGCCTGGGAACTGAGATTAAGGGAGAACAAAGCTGGGAGCAGCATGAGAACAGCAACCTGACAACTGTGCTTGGGTGTGATTGAGGAGAAATATTGAATTGATGCAAACCTGCAACAGTCAGATTAACAAAGAAGCAAGAGGCAGATGGAGCTGCTTCACCAAAACCCTTTGATAGCAGGAAGTTATCAGGGTTTGTGAAAAACAATCCATTCCAAATAATATTTAACAAAAGAATGGCTGGGAAAAGCATCAAAATGGCTAAAACAATCACCCAACATTTCTGTATGGCAAATACATAATAAAACAAATTCAAGTCAATTTCCAGAAGAGATTTTTCATTTAAAATTAATACTTTGTCATAATCCCACACTGGTTGTGAAGCCTGTTCACTATTCATAGTGAAAATATTGTCTGAAATTCCAATATAAAATTTGACTGTTTGAAATTATTTTCCTTGAAATGACATCACTCCCAATTGAACCTTATTTTTATACATTATTAAATATGTTCAGTATTTGATAATTTATGTCAATTGAGATCAAAACAGTTTTGAATTACACTTTAACATGGAAGGAAAAAAATTTAAATTATTTTATATTTTCTAGGTAGTTTTGGTGACAAAACCACTTCTAGTGATTTCAGAGGGACCTGTGGGATTATTCCTAATGTCAGAAAAAAAATTAACTAACAAAAATATATAAACTTGATTAAACTTTAAAGGTGGCCATTAAACTTTCTCTCTTGCATCACATGTTTTCCTACTTTATTAAATTATTACCAAAACTAAAATCTTCCTGTGAAAAATGACCAGATAATATTGGCTTTTGCATTTATGTATTAGCCTATGCATGTTGTTAGTGATTACAACTATTTAGAAATAGTATCAATTATACCTCTTTTTAGCTGCATGTTAGTATAATATAATCTATCACCTTAAGTATGCACTGTATTGCTCATAGAAATAGTAGTGAATATATATGAATATAATAGCTATGTATCACTTATGGAAATAATGGTGTGATGAATGTACTGTGATATAGACCTTAGCGAAACATAAGATGTGAAAAAAAAGGCTTTTGTGTAACCAAAAACAGTATAAGGCCATCCACTGACCAGCCTGTCTAAGTGATAAGATAACTGTGACACAAACCAGAGCACCGGAGCACAATTAGAGAATACCGTGTTAAATTTAAGGACATACTAAAATCTTATCAGAGGATGTGAAACAGCAGGATGGAGACATAAGAAGAAATAAAATATATTGACCTGACACCCAGGATGTCATGCAGATAAGCCAGAGTGTGAAGTCAGACAAAGGGGTTCCCAAAACATCAGAAAGTTCAAAAGAACGTTTGAATTATGCATGAAACACAAGAATATGCATGTATCTTATTGATGTAACAGTATAAAAATAACATTGTCTGTATGCCCCCCTCGAAATAATGTCCTTTTTTATCCTATTACTATAATTATTATTATTATTATTAGACTTTTAAAAACTCTAAGCAGTGAATTCTGTTTTTCACATTCCTTTGTAAGCAATTTTATATTCACAGAAATTATTTATACAGGAAGTTTATGCATTTTAGCAATCCAAAAGTGAATTTGTGCCTTTCTGTGGGGTTCATGTCCTCTAGAGTCAGTGGGAAAATCCCCTTTATGACCTCTCTGAAGCAATTTTCCTTTACTTAGGATCTATTCATGGAGTAATCTCTGTTTTGTGTGCAGGCCCTTTTCAGTAGTGTTCCTTCCTATCTTTCGGCAGCACTCACGGGTCCCTGACATTCCTGGAGCTGTCCGCTCACCCAGGAACCACCTCCTGTTATCTGTGTGGCCCCAGCTCTCGGGCTCAGGGCCCGTCCCACGCATTCCCATGGCACAGTGAGCACCTGGTCAATGCCCACCCCTCGATGGAGCCAAGCTGTGACCCCCCCAAAGCTCCCACTCAGAGCAGGTCCTGCCAAGGTCTCCACTGGACAGGCTGAACTCTGGGATCTGGAGTTATTCTTTTGCAACACGATTATCTCCTATCCTATCCCATCCCATCCCATCCCACCCTACCCTACTACTGTTCTTAGATTTACCAAAAGCTCTTTCTCCATGTGCCTGAGCATACATTATACATTCCCATACATCCCTTTAAGAGATGTTTTACTGGCAGGTAAGAAAGAAATATAGTATATTTGGTCAATATAATTAGACTTCATCTAAGATGAACATGAAATATTTCCAAACCAAACCACCAATAACCACAGAACTTTTCTTGATGATGAACAGAAATGGTTATATATTACATAGATCCAACCAGAAAGCTTGCTGGTATGAACAGCAAGATGTAAGAAATAATGATTAAAGGGAACAGACAGCAGCAAAAGTAGAACAGAAACAATAACAAAAGCAGAAAGGAATCTCCACTAACCATAGGATCTCAAGACTGACCAACTACAGCACTATATGTATAACACAAAACCTGTCACCTGTGAAATCTGAGTGTACTGCTTAAATGCTACTATGCTCCAAGATTAATGCTAATTCCCTTGCCATTCTCCCTGGAATATTTCTCAAATATGTCTTAGCTTTCCTACAGAACTTTGCATATGTTTTGTTTAGCTCCTCTAAGAATTCAACAGGTGTAATTGCATCCAATCCCCATTCCCACCCTGCCAACTGTTTTGTATCTTGGAACATACATATTATTTTACTCCTCATACAGGGCATCTCTCAACAGAGATCTTTTGCAGTTTAACATTTTTCTTCTTCTAAAGTAAAACAAAACATAAGACTTTTCAGTTATATAATTAACACAGATATTACACGCCAATTTGTATTTCTTAAAGGAGGTATTATATGCCCTGTATGGAAATACATACAATATACTTATGATCTGGAACATATAACATTATCTTTCCAGAAAGGTTGCCATGAATGTTTTGCTATGTTTAAATGCTTTTCCTGATGTTCTGTGTTTAAACTTTTCCTTTAACAGAAATCAAAGATTTCAGAAGTTCTTGGTTACAAGTTTTATCAACACTGACATTGTGAATATTTTAAGCTCAGTGCATCTGTAAGTACTAATGGAATCAAGTTCCACAAGAAATTTCTGATCTGCTATTCCTGATCTATACAAGCTTTCCAACTTGGAACACCATAAAAACATTTTCCAAATGTGTTGTGATCATGGTTGCATTCTTAAACTGTTACCTTGTAAAAGTTACAACCTCCAAGAGAACAGAAACCAGAATTCCAGAATTCACTGCAACTTTGTGAACTCTACTCACCACAGGGCTATAGTAAGGATTTATACAGCAGGGAGCCTACTACAGAGTGAAACATTCGATGGGGTAGTAATGAGAACCCACATGTGCACATATTTGCAATGATGCATTTCCTACTTGTTTCTTCACCTTACAGGAGTTCTGCCTGGTTCAGTTCTGTCTCAAATACAAATAATAATAACCACATTATTCTTTTCCAAGTCCTTTTGAGATACCACAGCCAAATGGAATACCTCGAGCAGCATACTTGTCAAAGAGTGCACAGTGTCAGAAACCAAACTACAGAAACACTGGATTATCTAAACCAGTTACCACACTATCTATTGGATTAACAAGGTCCAGGTAAGAAAAATATCATTGAAGTTGTGGCTGTTCAAAAAGCAGATGTCTGGAAAATATGCCCTTGCCAAAAATTCTGTGATATACTGAGGTTCTTCAATTGCCAATATCCAAGGCTTTTTGACAACATTTTGATTAGTGCAGTACCCGCTGTAAACGGCCCTACAGTATAAAAACACCTCAGCCATAATTCATCAGCTAAATGGAATAATAAATGACCGGCTCTGCACATGTCAAACAAACACCTTAATATAGAGTAATTAAAATAAGCAATCACAGCATAACTCTTAACACTGATCTGTCTTAATCTATTTTTAACATCTGTCAAGCATCTGACCCTGTCAGACTGAGCAATTCATGAAGATTGGGAGTCATCTATTACTACCAAGTGACCAGACCTTTTTCTCAAAAATGGGGGAACTTTTTATCTAATGCGTATTAGACCGTGCAATAAATATTTAGAATTAATAAATGTGTTTTTCAGGATACCTGGTATCACTTACACACTCTTTAGAGAAGGAAGCTTGCTTTCGTACAATTTTTGCAATTTTGTCTTAATGAGACTTGGTAGAAATAGTAGCAGAGTGTAGTTTCAGAAACAGTGAGCAGAATTATAAATTCAACCTCTTTAGAAACACCCAAATCTATCAGGATAAACAAAAATGGCTCTTCTTTAGCAGAAGGAAATAACAAATCCCATTTCCTGGTCAATAGCAGTATAAATCACTATATCCATGTAGTGCATTGATAATAAAAGTAACTTGCACTTTTTCCTTTATTAGTCTTTTATAATACACATTCTATTTGCCCAGGAGAAAAAAAGCAGACAAATAATTTTCAAAGTCCAAAGACCCCGACCCCTCACTTACCCTCAAGCTCTTTGTGGATGTTCTGGGATAGGCTGGTCATGGGCTGGGCCTCCCTGCTGGAGACAAAGGAGGCTGAATTTGTGCGTGTTGTTTGGAGCTGCAAGCCAGCCGACGGCTTCGCTGGTGTTTTGAAGTGTGACCTCAGGATAGGGAGTCTGATCACTGCACAGTTTGACTTTTAAGAGAGACGATTTCATTACATGCAGCAGATGGTCCTTCCTGGGAAAACCTCTGCCAGACAGGGAGTTGGCAGTGAGGAGAGGGCACATCCTACTTCCATAGAAGTCCATAGGAATTTCCTAATGGCCTTGAGACAGAGGAAGTGTTGGCCTTAGCTTTTCATAACAAAGCACTGGCTTGTTTTTTGAAGCACGTGCCTAACTGCTCTCCTAGGCACGTTGGGAATTTCTTACTTGCTGGAAGTTAAGCACACAAAAGTTCTGCTGAGCGTGAGAAAATCCACAGTGCCTAACAAGCAGGCTGAGGAGATCAAAGGTAGACACTGGACTTTTCATAATCTCTACACAGAAATTCACCTAATGATTCTCATCCCTCAACGGCAAATAAGCAAATCCTGAAGTAAGAAAGTATTTCCACTCTTGGTACCCAAGGAGACAAGTCGCACACAGGGCAAACTGGAATGAATTGCACAAACTGCCCTGAGCTTAAGGGATCTGGAAGAGGCTGAAAAGCAACTTTTGTGCCAAGTTTTTTCTTAAGCATTTTGAAGGACACGCAGCTAAAACTGGTTACAAGATCCTACTGTGCTAAATACTTCTTGCTCCCAGTGTTATCTATACAGATAGGAAACTGGGGTCTTCAGCAGTAAATACAGCACTTCCAACCACCCTTATTCAGAAATAGCAATAAGGATATCTATGTTTTATAGAAGAGCCTAATAGTCAAAATAACCCCCAAAGAAATGAGAGGCAGCCACATTCAAATCAGAACAGTTTGGGTTGGAAGGGACCTTTAAGGGTCATATAGTCTATATAGTCTATAGTCATGTAGTCTACGCCAACATGGGCAGAAACACCTTCCACCAAGTTGCTCCAAACCCTGTCCAACCTGATCTTGAACACTTCTAGGGATGGGCATCTACCACTTCTCTGAGCTACCTGAATGCTTGATCACTGATTTTAAATGTTTGTAAAATTACTTTCTTAGGCACTTTCAGTCCACTTTGAGCAAGTTGCAATACCAGAGAGGTGAGAATTCCCCTCAGATCATCCGTCCGTTTGCAGTGATGACGATCACCCAGGGCAACATCTTCTTGGGAGGCTCTTCCCGAGCAGCCCCTCCTCTCCGTCGCTGAGGACGCCAGGTGCCTTACGTTGCATGCTTCGGCAGTGGCAGCAGGCTGAGAAAAGTTGTGTCAAGGAGGAGAGTCCATGGTCGTACTGGTTGCAGTTGGATAAAGCTGTTTCTCCTCAAAGCGAGAGAGAAACACCTCTCATGTTTGTGAGCTTTGTCTGGTCTACGCCCCAGCCCCCGTTCTAAAGCCATGTTCGGCCTTCTCAGCACCAGCTGGGGACGCTGCAGGAGGTCTCGCCCTCGCAGTCGGATATACAACGCTCCCATTTCAACAGGGGTACAACCGCACCTGGACTGTTTCCTCACGGTGTCCGAGGGGGCCGACGGGACGTCCCCGGGGCGCGGTGCCCCCTCAGGGCTGGGCCCCCTCAGGGCGCGGTGCCCCCTCAGGGCGGAGTGCCCCCTTAGGGCGCGGTGCCCCCTCAGAGCGGAGTGCCCCCTCAGGGCTGGGCCCCCTCAGGGCGGAGTGCCCCCTCAGGGCGGGGTGCCCTCTCAGGGCTGGCCCCGCCTCAGGGTGGAGTGCCCCCTTAGGGCGCGGTGCCCCCTCCCTCAGCCGGACCCCGCCCGGCCGCCCCGTCCCGAGCTGCCGGCGCTGGCGGCGCAGCGCTTCCTTCCGGGCGGCAGCACCGCCCCGGCGGGCAGCCATGGAGTGCGGTGCGGCGGGGCCGCTGCCCCTCAGCCGCCTGGCCGGGCCGCTGCTCCGTAGGCTCAGCGAGCTACTGGACCGCGCGGCGCCCGGCAAGGGCTGGCGGGAGCTGGCGCAGCGAGCGGGGAGCCGCGGCACGGTGCGGCTGAGGTGAGCGCGGGCGGCAGCGGGGCGCGGCCCAGCGGTGCGTCTTTATCTCCAATCCCGTAAAACACTGAAAGTCCACTTGATAAGTGAAGGTATCACCCCATACTGAAGGTATCTCGCCCCCAGGTTTGTGTAGCACTGTGATTTAAGGAAGGAAACGTTGATTAATCTTTTTAGTGGAAATACGTAACCTTGTATTCTCTTTAGGTAGCTGTTGTTATTTCTTTATTTGTGTTGATTGAATCCGCTGTGATTGAAAGTGCGTGACATCGACACCAAAGTTGAAACTATAGAGTTCAGACACAGTTAACTACACTGTACAGTCGTGTGTTAGGCTGGGCTCCAGCAGTCACTTGTTTACAACAACTTTAAAATCAGTCTTCCTGTTCTTTGAAGTTAAGAGTCTGACTCACTCTTTACGGCTTCTGAATTAGGCTCATGGAAATTAAAGGTGCTGTACTAGTTTTTCTGCTGACACTTTAAAAGTGAAAAACAGGAGTTTTCTTAATACATTTACTGAGAGTTGTGAGGTATATGCATCTCTTATACCATCCAGCTCACTAATACCAGTTTCTGTCTGTGGAGGTGTTACTGAATAACCTCTGAACTCCTGAAACTTGAAGGAAATGCTGCAAATATGTCCAAATCAGCTAGGAATTTCCCATCTCTATTTTTAAAAATATTTTTATTTATCTACAAGTGATTGTTTACCCAGGTCCTTTCTGAGAAAAAGGTATTGAGAAGGTCTGTGCTGTGTCTTTCTCACATTATTCCACAGCCCTCTCGACTTGGAGCAGTGTTCCCTCCAGGTGCTGGAGCCAGAAGGCAGTCCCAGCTGGAGTCTCCTGAAGCTGCTGGGGGAGCGAGGCTGCACTGTGGTGGAGCTGGCGGAGTCCTTGCAGGCCCTGGAGCACACGGAGGCTCTCCGGTGTCTGAGCCACTCAGGTCAGTTCTGGGCTGTGTTTTCACTGCAGCCCTGGATTTTAGACTGGGAACACTCAAGGTAGCATTCTACAGTAACTAAAAACATCTTTAGTGCTTGAATTCTGATAGTTGGGATCCAGGTGATTACCAAGATTATTGGCTGATCTGATTCTGTAAGCCAGGCCTTCATGCAGTGTTGTTACAGACTTGGACTTGGCTGCATGGGTGTGCTGGATGTTGTCGTTCTGTCTGCTGACTGGGGTTTGGTCTCAGCCTGTGCCTCTGGGAGATACTTATAGACCTGAGATGGACAGACAGGTAGTGCTGCCAGCACTGGGGTCTGGAGGTGTCAGTAACTTACCCAGGTGAAGGGAAGGGGTCCAGTTAGGACAGTTCTGGGTTAGCGTGCTGGGTTTGGTCCAGCTTGCTAACTGGACAGATTAATTTAGGATAGAACTAGATTATTTTCTGCTAACACTTGATGATCCTTGTGGGTCCCTTGCAGCTCAGCATATTCTGTGATTGTGTGGTTGTTCACAAAGTCTAGGAAGTGGTGCAACACAAGGAGATAGACAAGCAGGACCATGTAGATCAAGTGCTATTTGCTGTAGTACAGAACCAGAGCCCTCTCTGAGGTCCTTCTTGTTCAGGATGGGGTGAAATTCAACCTCCTCAGAAATGAAAAAAGCTTCTCTTTGAATGGGAAGTAGAAATGAGACCTGCAAACTCCTTACCATGCTGATGGCTGTCCTGTTCTTTGGACAATGTGTGAAAAGAAGCCGTGGGCTGAGAACCATTGTTAGGACAATCTTGGGATTTTTCAAGTGTATTGTAGCAATGCTTTTCACTCTTCCATCAAGAGTTTCCCAGTGTGTCAGGTAAGGATGTAACAGTTTGATTATGAATAAGATTATGAATACTGAATTTGCAAGGTTTCAGAGTCTGGTAACCATAGATGTCACTTTGCCTTATTCAAAGTTAACACGCTCTGCATTTTCCAAGGAAAATGGAAGAAATATTTATGTGTCTTCGTAATCAATCACAGAATTGAGCTGGAAGGTTTTTCTTTTTGAATCATTAAATTCCATGGTACGTACAGGAAGTGACTGTGTAGTGCTGGATAAACCGCAGGAAAAGAAATTAAACTGAAGAAATTATGGATCAGATTTCTTAGAACTTGTTTGGAATGCTTCTGATGAGTGCAAAATGCTTATCTTCCAGTGGATTTTTCTCATCTATGTTCCTAAGAGCTGTTTGTGATGCAAATAGGGGGAAATTAAAAAAAAAAAGGGGGAAGTTTTGGAAAGAGTAAGCCTTCTTAAATTTTCTGTCCTTTAAATTGAAATAGCATAGTTGCTTTTTCTGTTGGTTAATGTTAGAGGATTGTGATGCTCAAAAACTACTTAACACAGTTTAACTACAGAAGGCAGCAGAGGAAGTGTTAAATGAGGAACTGAGGTAGTGATCTCCAGTGCTAGGTGTAGAAGGAAGTGATTTTGGAGTAAGGAAGACAGGGAATTTCAAAGTGCTGCAGCTTTTTTGGAGTAGCTGCCAGTGTGTTCCACTCTTTCAGAGTAATCCTGTGTGTGGAGGCAGCTGATAGAACCCACTGCCCTGCCAGGCAAGGTTATGTGATTTCCAAACGCCATGTGCTCTCTGTTTCAGGCTGTTGTCTCTGTGGGTTCTGGTCTAGTTGTACCATCCAGAGCAGAGAATGCTTCAAATCATGAGTTTTAAACGTTCTCTTCTCCTGATGACCTTGGCTGTACCGGTGGATCTGGTTCTGGGACCATGCTGTAACAAGATCTGGAATGGTTTAGGTTAAGAAAATAACTGCATCATATCAGAGTGGTGTCAGAGTTGCTCTCCTGGCAGTTAAGATTTGAAGTAGAAAATTTTACCTTGCAGAAAACCCCAGCCCTGTGTTCTGCAGGAGTCAGAGGCATAAAGCTGAAACCAAGGATTCAGCTCATAAGAGTGCATAAGGAATAGCAGGGGCATGTGCTCTGCTGGACTTAAACTCTGACTGCTTTGACTCCCTCAGGCTGGGCCTTAATCTGAACAGCTCAAAGTTGGGAGTGAGCAAACATTTAAAACTGAGAATATCTTTCCAAAAGGGGATCCGTGATACCATGAGACATATTATTTCCTTTAAAATTAAAATACCTGAATTATATACTTTAAATCTTTTATGAGCTCCATCGAGTACTTATTGATTTGAGCATGGATTTTGGGTAGTGGAAGACAATTTTGAATGTCTTAAAGTAATAGAACTAATTGGAACTGTGTGTATACACAGTACAAACAAATTATTTTCAAGTATATTTAATGAGAGAAATGTTCTGTGCTCCAAGGGCAATTTAAATGCGAATATAAATTATGGACTTGTATTTCTTCATAACTTTCCTATGTGTAAATTCTGTCTTAAAGGTGTAAAGATCGTTGTACAGCCAGACTCTCAAGCAGTGCTGTCTGGTCAGGTGGTGAAGTTGTGCTGCTGGGCAACAGGACACCCATTTGTGCAATACCAGTGGTTCAAGCAGGAAAAAGAGGTAACAGTTCATAGAGAATGCAGGGTTTTTAAACAGTGAAAATAACACATAATGATTTTGGATCGTCCTTTTTTAAGACTCCTACTCACAATGAGAGAAGATTCCTGTATATACTCATAAAACTCATAAAGTTTAAGAAATGCTGGATGATCCTATGAACATGCTAAAACAAAACTGTGATTCCTTATGTTCATACCACTTCATTCCTGGGGGCTGTGAATGTGGAATGGGGCAGAAAGGAAGCTGTAAGTTCAGTTGTCTCAACCTACCAGTAAGTTTCAAGTAAGGAGTTGAGGATGGTGTTAAGGACTTGAAATAAATACTATAATGCTTGATCCTGGTTAAGATTAAACCAATCAAAATGGAAGTATTTTTGGTTCACCTTTGATGCAGGTTCCCCATGGTAATTCTCCAGAACTGGTTTTGAGTCCAGTGAGTGTAAAGGATTCTGGCTTTTACATCTGCCGAGTGAACAGTGAATCTTCTTTCATGTTCAGTCGGTGGGCACGCCTTGAAGTTTGTGAGCTTCAGGATACGCCTCATGGTGAGTGGCAAAAACACCTTCTGAAAGTGCCTTCCTGCTTCCTCAAGGCACTTGGGTCCCTGTTGCCGTGCTTGGGTTGTCTCACACTTCCTTTTCTTACTTCCTTTTCCTTTTCAAGGGCTCTTAATGGGTTTGCCTGAAAACAAGTTGTGCATTTGTAATCAGCCTCAGCCACAAAACCTGACAGTGGGGGATGCTTTGGTACTAGAATGTGGAGCTGTTGGAAACCCAATTCCTCATTACCAGTGGTTCAGAAATGGCTTTCCTTTGGCGAATGGGAGCAAAAATGTCTACACAGTAAGTTACTGCAATGGGCCACACTTGGGGAGTTAATGTTAACCACCTTGAGCTCACCACAGAAAGTTCCCTTGAAGAAAATAATTTCTCCAGAACCTTGATAACTTCTGATGAAGTGCTCACTTGAAGTGCTGCTTTTAGTTTTTTTACTCTTTCTTGCCTGTGGGGCTTAGATGCAAGGCTTAAATACCTGATGCAGGTATTTTTTGGAGGTCTGTTGGGATGATTGTGATGATGCTTGCATAGGTTACTTACGTGGATGTGGGACATCAAGGAACATATTGGTGTCATGTATTCAATGACCAGGAGGTCGAAGACAGCAAGAAAGTAGAAGTCATTATAGGTAAGGAGTTCTTCTATTCATACAGGTCAGCTCCTTTGTCCATTTCTTCCACATCACTAAAATTTATTTTTGAAGCTTTCAGTATTAAGACAAGCACATGCCTTCTATATTTTTAGTTTATCCATTTGTTAAAACACCTGTGCTTGCATCCAGCAAGTGGAATTTTAGAGTTTTGGGTTCTTATGGTAACCAGCACAGATGAGCTGTCCCTTTTCGGCCCTGCCAGCATGTATGGAGCTTGTTAGCAGATTGCTAGCTGACTTATGCTTTTTGACAACTAAAAACCACTTTGACCCTTGCTGGGGACATGAACTCTGTTACGTGGAGTCCTTCAGCAATCAGGAGAGGCGAGATTGTTCATTTCAAGTAGAATGACTGAACACGTTTCATGTTCATGCATGTGTATTTGCAGGGAACTGAAGAGGAGCAGATCTGTTTGTATAGCTTCCAGATGTATCTGGCAATACTACTGTGTAACTTCCTCACCCTAGTTTAGTACTCCTGAGTTTCAGGAATCATTACTGTACAGTGTTATGGCCAATGCAAATTTACACTGCTGTAAAGTGAGCCACATTGCAGAGCAGCTTGACAGTGCCCTTTGTCTTCCACCTTGTGTGCTAACTCTCAGAACTGAGAGCTCATCTTCCAATTTTTTCCCCTCCTTAAAACACAAGGAAGGAAAGCTATGGCAGTGGAGTGCACAGAAGGTAATGTAAACCTCTAATTGTGAATCAGTTTTAAAAATCGGTGATGGGAATGACAGGTTGTTGAGTGTGTTGCTGAAAGGCATGTGTGGGTTAAGTGTAGCAGTCAGAGGCCCTGCAAGGCCTCCATGGCAGTCACTAGCCTAAGATAAGAAATGCAGAGTCATGATGAGTGGACCAGAGCTGTCTCTCTTCCACACTCAGACCCCTGTTATCTCTCTGTAAGGCTATAGGTCGTATTCTCCTCGACCCCAGCCACTGGACAATTCCCGATCCCCCAACAGTGTACTTAAACCCATACCTTTGCCCTGTTCAGACGGAAGAGCTGTCACTGGAACCCTTTGCAGAAGCTGCCAATAAAGACATCTCCGCAGAACTCCACACAGCCTTCACCTCTCTCCATCCCTGTGTCTGCCGAGGCACTTTGTGAGCACAGAGCTGAAATCACTAAGAGCTGAAATCACTAGAGCTGAAATCACCCCACAAGTGCTCGCTAAAGTAGCCAGTGTCTCGGAGCTGGCCCAGGGGCCCTGACAGGCTGCGCCTCATCAGCACAGTGCTATCCGGGACACCTACGGCGGCTGCTGCCCCGGGGGCCAGATGGACCCCCGGGACTCCGGCCACGATAGTTAAGAGCTTGGGTTTAAAACACTGATGGATGATGCAACAGTCCTTCTGCATGTGCTTCTCTCTTTTTTGCCTGGACAACATGATCTAGATCACACAGGAGAAAAAACAGGCTACTTTCTTCTTTTGTGATACTCAAATGATCTGGAGATTTCTTTGGTGGGGCTCAGGAGGCAACATCCTAGAAATAAAATCTGGAGATCTTCAGGAACATGGATGATCTTAGAGAGCTGGCTAGAGCTAGTTCCAATGTCAGCTCCATGTCTGCAGAAGTGTTTTTAGCAACGTCCTTAGGATGATTTCTGTTCTCCTTTGCAACGTTGCAGCAGGGAGGAAGAAGTGTATTGTGAGTCTTAATGTTGGTACCATCCCTCCCTCGACTGCTGAGCATCTCAGGGTCTGCAATATCTGCAGCACAGGGGACTGGGTACAGTGGTGCGAGGCTGCTCCGAGAGAGCACTGGTGCTTCAGAGATAGTAGTTTACAAATTTCCCTGCTTTCCAGTGTTCTCAGAATAAAGTGGTGAAACCCCTGGTAGCTTAGGATGTTTGAAGATTGTATCTGAAGTCTTTCTGAATACGCATGGCTTCCCAAAATCAGATTTTTTGCTCAGGATGTTGCTTTTTCAACAGCCCTTCAAACATCTGTTCTTCAGTGCAATGATTCTGATGCCTTTTCCTTTTTCTTTCAACCTACTTGCATGCCTGTGGGATTGAGGCGTCATAACTGTCCCCCCACTTTGTTTTTCCATCTACTGTACTGCAGTGCTGTGTCTAGCACAGCATTAATGTATTGCTATAGGATTTTCTCTTTTCTGTGTGGAATAAACAAAAAAGGGTTGATTTGCAGAAATGCAAAGTCAAAGTATTTTAGAAAGGTAGTTTGTTTTCTGTGTTCAGCTTTGTTTAATAATGGCATGGCACTTACGTTTTTACTAGTAAAATGGCGTTTCTGCTTCTTGTTTAAACTATTATTTTATTGGTGTTTTCCTTCACAGAAGATTTAAGCGATCTTCAGGAATCAGGTAAGTGATAAGTTTTGAAAAACTTTTAACTTGGCATCTTCATTTTATGTTACAAGTCGCTGGGTTGCATTATAAACTTTACAGTATTTGGATGTACCTGTAACTGAGAATTGAATAGGAGCTGGTATCACCTTAAGAGCAGCACAGCTTTCTAGTTCCAAGAGATTTAACTTGAAGCATATAGAAAATCATAGGGGTGCTGTTTGTAAAATAACCCAAGGCTGCACATATACTTACACAGATACAAAGGGAATTATCTTTCTTGTCTGTGGTTTCTTGGGACTCTCAGTTTTAGCACATTGCTGCATTCTCAAATAATTAAGGTGAAAAAGATGTGAGGTGTCTGGCTATCACTCATGATATATTGAGTGGCATATTTCTTCCAGTCATGTTGGAGTCAGCCAATGTGATGTGAAGCCTGTTAGGTGGTTATTATAGGAATGTAGGTCTACAGTGTTGCTCCAGAAGGGATTATCCCAGATACAGTTTTCCCAAAACCTCAACTCCCAAAGATAGTTTCCTGGGTTAGATATCAAATACGTTTATGTTTGCCCGGCCTCAGTTTCAACCATTGAAGGACTTCTCTGTCATACTGTGTCATGTTATCCAGGTAAACCACTTTGGCATGCTGCTTACTGTTTCTCTTGGCACAGCATTGGCTCTGCCACCCCTCTGTGACGTACAGAATAAAATAATTTTCACATTCAGATGGGAATCCCTGCTATGCATCCCGCACCTTGCATGTCTGCATTTTGTTTGGAGAGGATGAACTGGTTGGATGTCACTGAAAATGCCAATGTGCAGTTTGTGAGATTCAGCATCTGTTGTTTCTTAATCTATAGGATTAGCTATTCACATCCTGTCAGGTTGTTTGCTGGAAGAGGGTGAAGGGAATCATCTAAACAAAAACAATATCAACAAAACACCCCCCAAACCCCACCAAAACAAAGAGAGGGCTTTTTCTTGTATTAAACTAGCAAAGTGTTAGAGAAAGCAGTGCTACTAGACTATGGCTGTGGGGAAGATGCAGTTCATTTTCTGGAGTCACTGACATGCTGCTCTTTTCTTCTATTTCAAACAGACCCACAAGAAGAATCAAGTCACAGACCTGTGGGTAAGTAGTTTTGTACTGAAATGACTGTATGTATTTGACATCTAGGATGCAGATTTTGCTGCTCCTGAGTATTGCTGCTACTGACACTGCCAGTGCAAGACCCGTGGGGCAAATAGAGAGCTCCAGGGAGGGAGATCTGTAGATATTTGTGTAGTCCTTTTAGAATGCTTGTTTGCCCTTTCAGGAGTAAATTGTGCCGAGGGCACCAGTATTTTTAGTGACCCTGTGAAGCATTTGCAGCTTCTCATCTGTTTCAGTTTACTGCTTCGGATTCCTGTGGCCAGACCTTAGCCAGTGTGTTACTCCATTCCTTTGAACACTTGGAGGCAGTGGTATTGGGATGATGTGATAGAAAGGATTGCTATCCTGTCTGCTAAGGAAATGCTGTCCTTGCAGCTCTCCCCGTTCCATCATGTGGATGCTTTGATGCTGAGCTGAAGCTCATAAAGAGGTGGACAGCACATGTGATATGAAGAATAGTTGCTGGGTTTTTAAATCACATTCTTAAATTTGCACTGTAGACTTGAGTGGTCAGGCATGTTGTCCTGTTGATACTAAACTAGATGGAAAGGCTGCTGGCCTCTGTCAGAATTTTATGGCTCTTTCAGGTTCATTAGTGTGAGGGGGAGTGTTGTAAGTGTTCCTCTCTCATGTGGGTGAGTTTTTTTCTTCAGGCTGAAAAGAGAGTTGGACTGTGTTGTTGATGTGGGATGAATTGTAAAATCAGATAAAATATTGTGCCTGAAGTGAGATTGATACCCTTTTCACTTTGGAAAACTTTAAATTTAAAGGTGTTGAATCCATGGAATATATAAATGTGGCATGTTTTTTTTTTTTTTCTCTGTATGTCTTGGCAGCCACAGACAAGGTGGCTCTGTTAATAGGAAACATGAGCTACTGGAATCATCCCCAGCTCAAGGCTCCAATGGTAGATGTCTATGAATTGACCAGTTTGCTAAGGCAGCTGGATTTCAAAGTTGTATCTCTGCTGGATCTTACTGAATCTGAGATGCGAAATGCAGTGGATGAATTTTTACTTCTCCTGGATGAAGGAGTTTATGGTAAGGACACGTAAATCCCTTCTGAAGTAGGTCAGTTTTGTGTGTATCAAGTAGCAAACATCTGGTATTTGCCTCTGCTAAACAACCTTCATGGTAAATATGATGAAGAACGAGAAGAATAAGTTAAAGGCACCCACCAGCATATCCTCTGACTTTGGTTAAAATGTTATTGTTCCTTTACTTTTAGAACAGATCAAATGTTTGAACTTCACTCTTTAACCACACCTAAAACTGCAGTGCGGGCTTTTATTTTGTTTGATAGTATTGATAGTACTTTGCTTGCCTAGATTTGATTTTGGGGCACAAAGCACAAGACAGAACTGGCAGAGAGCATGATGGAATTGATGCATGGAGCAAAAGCTTTGCATGGAAAAGGCCAAGAGTGATCTGGTTTAGAGTGTAAGAAAAGTTCTTACGTTTTCTGCTGACTGCCACTATTTTGTCATTTTTCTAAGATTGTAATTACTAAGATTGTATGGTAAACTCCAGAAATTATTTAGGACAGAGAGCAAAATGTTCTCCCAGGTCCCTACTTAGTGGATTGCAGAATTCCTGTAGTAAAAATCCATTTGAGAAAACATTATTTGATCCCTTTTTGGAACACAAGGTCAGCTTATTTCTTAGCATGACTTTTTTTACGGATGTGTTACCTGATGCTCTCTCTGTGCAGAACTGCGTGCTCTGACATTTGGGCATTTATATCTGAGCCAAAACCTGCCTGACACGAAGCCTCGGTCTGGCAGGAACATGAGGCTTTTGAGAGCAGTTTGCTTTTATTATTCCTAGGAAATAGATGGGCTTATCTGTTTGGGTGAGCTTTGAGATTTTTGCACCTTCTCAATTTTTCTCCATAATTGTGGACATAAATGTAGCAAATAAAGTACTGAAAGGCTCTAATTAATTTCTCAGCAGCACCATATGAAAGCTCTTGCATGGCATATTTTTGCAGTTGTACTTTTCCAGCCAGTTGATACAAAAGTTAAGCCGAACAGTTTTTCGGTGGTGTTTGACAATAACTACTTCTGTTTAAGTGATTACTTTGTTTTTTCTGCATAGTGCCTATGAATGGCTTAAAGCCTATAAAAGATGCTGTCAGTGCACAAATAGGTAACGATTTATTGCCTTTTCTAGTGGGCACAGCTTCAAATAGAAGAGGCATAATGACTGCTGCTGTTTAGTCCCTGCTACATACAAACCTGATACTTACTAGGTTGTGTAATTCTGGCTTACTGCCAGGAAAGTGACATTTCAGATGCTGGTCCTTAAGAGCAGGAGTAGTAAACAAAGTGATGATGGTTGTCTCCTCTGCTGTCTTAGTCTGTGCTGTTCTAAATGTAGGTTGCAATTAACATTGTATTCCACACAGGGTAAAAGCACAGACCCATGTGTTAGAAAGGCTAAAAATATTTAGGCTGCTTTCTTTTTAAATGAGAGGGACTGAGAGAGGGAGGGGGGGAGCGAGGCAGATATCAGTTAAATGCTGGCGTCTCTGAGGAACTTGAGCCTACTTAAAATTGTTGTGTGCGAGTCTCCGTTGAGGCCCTCCAAATATGTTTACTCCACTTACCCAGGTATGTGCAGATTTATTTCTGATCTTGAGCTCAACGTATTAACTGTTGCAGGTACTTGGCACATAGCACAGTCATCTGCCAAGGACAGAAAAAGAATTAACTCAGTCAGTCCAATTACTTACAGAATATATGCTCAGATACATAGAATCTCAAATACAACCCTGATTTAGGTCCAGATCCGAGCTCTGGAAATCACGTTAAGGCTTTCCTTTTAACCGAGGGCCTGACACAAGATTATGCAGTTGCAGTTCATACCATTTTTAGCTCTCTTGAAGCTCGCCAGGCTCAGGTAGCCCTCATATTTTCATTTCTTGTAGCTGTGTGTAGTGAAAAGGTGAAAACATCTAGCATGTCCACCTCCACGAGCTAGTATGTTAGGGTGAGCCTTATTTTGGGTTTTATCTGAATCTGACAGTGTTGTAGTGACTTAAATTTTTCAGCAAATTTTAGTAAGAATAACAAGATAAGAACATGGTATCTCCAGCCGGCATAAATTGTCAGATTTCTGTTGACTTTTATTCAGCTGTGCACTATATTCTAATTGCAGATCTGACCTGCAGACTGCTTTGACTAGATAAATAAAAATTCTTTTTAGAAGATGGAATTTGCATCATTAAGGAAAATCAGCACTGGGAATAGGCAATAGGAAATCCAATTAAATCATACAAGCCTCTGGTAACTGCATTTTATGGCAGTAGAGATTATTGATTCTAAGATCATCTAATCTTCATGCAAATTTAAATAACTTTAATATTGGACATTTTTATTCATATAAGGAAAATCTAAGTCCTAGCTTGCAGTTCCCTTTCTCTGGGTTGAGAAAAACTTGCTTTAATTCCCTGATCAGGTTGGTTTCTCTACAAAAATACTTTTATGTTTTATTGAAGAGTCTAAATCTTAAAATGTTGTAGACTGTTGTGTAGTGACACATGAGGGACATGATGGCAGGATAATAATTTCTGGCTAGGTAAGCATACAAAGAGTTTGTTTAGTAGACCCAGAAGAGTCATGAGTCTGTAACTAGGAGATATAGCTGCAATCAACTGAACATGAGCTGTTGGTAGTTGGTAATGGGGATGTGCTCTAGAGTCCTACCAAACTCTCCAGCATTTTCTTTTCTATGAGCTGCAGACTTACTGCTGCTCAGAGCTTTGTAATTGCACATGCGGAGATGTTTTATGGATAGCACATTTCCTTGTTCCTATCTGTGAATTACACATCAAATATAACAGGCTGTCTCTGTTAGAGGTCATAGCTACTTAGAGCATTTTAAGAGTATTTAACTTGGTGTGGTTATGCAAGTATCTAACTGATTCTATTGCATGTGTGACTTTTGTGCTTCTTTTGATTTATTGTGTTAGTGTATTGTGGAGTTGATGTTAATGTGGCTTGGAGTGGCTTCAGTGAACTCCCTGGCCCACAGTCAGTGCTGTGCATGATGGTTTTGACCCGCTAAAATGGACAGAAGTCTCTGATGCACTGCTCACTGTCACACCTGTTTTGAACTCAGGTTTGTTATACTATGCTGGCCATGGCTACGAAAACTATGGGAACAGTTTCATGGTTCCTATTGATGCCCCGAATCCCTACCGCTCAGCAAACTGCCTGTGCGTGCAGAACATCCTGCGGCTGATGCAGGAGAAGCAGACAGGACTCAACGTCTTCCTGCTGGATATGTGTCGCAAAAGGTATCTCCTGCATTCCCGGGTGGTGAGAGCTGACCTCAGCTCTTTGGGATCTTAACGGAAAGCTGGGCCTCCTGCAGATGAGAAGTCTTTAGGCAAAGTTCATGGTTTTGAGAATTCACAGCCTGCACCTGAGTGCTTTTAGCATCAGTAGGATTCACCCACAGACTTCTGCCCATGGCCTTGGATAGAGATGTGAACCTGGTGGTCCACATGGGTACATACCTGCCTCCTGATTTCAACGACATTTATTTCTATTTTGCTGTTGTTTTTTAAGTTATAAACAGACCGATCAGATAAAAGTAAAATTTGGCATCTTAAAGAAGAAACAGGACCCTTTCCCTTGGGATCATTATCCATCTTCATTACAGGGAGGAAGGAGAAGCCCTGTGATCAAAGGCATGTTAACTTAGCAGAAGGGCTCAAGCGAAGCGCTTATTTTAGAACTCCTGAGAGCCATGGATTTTGCTTCTATACTGAGGATGTTGTATCTTTATTAGGAGGTTAAAAAATATTTTATGGGATTTTGGGGATTTTTCTACACAAAGTACTGTGTTCTTTCCATGTTGAGAAACTATTATGATCAATTAAACTTGCATTTGAAATCAGCTCTTCAATCAGCACTTCTGGCAGTTGGTCTCTGACGAATGTTTCATAACAGAAAGTTGCTGGCACTTTAGTATCTGTGGAGCCTCTAAACTCTGCTAATGAAATGCCCATGATCCAATTCAGCTTCGCAATCTGCTGACCAAAAAGAAAATCCATTGATGTAAGCTTTGTACTAACAGCACCATGTTTGGTGGGGAAAAGAAAAATAAAAAACCATGCCATTTGTGAAATAACCTAAAATGGGTGGATATCAGAGTTGTGTTTTGCAGAAATTGCAGCCAAACTCTACTGGTTACTACAGCATGCCCTTCTCTGGGTAATGCCTGGTGCCTCTGTCTTTACACTGCCCTCAGGCAGAGTGTTGATGGTGCTGACTTTTGTGTTTGAGCAGTCAGGATTCATTCCAGACTTGTAGGAGTGAAACAAATTACTGGTTCTGAACTCTCTCTGTTTTGTGTTTTGATTTTGTTGCCATTATGAGTTCTCAAATTACTATTTTCCTTTCTTGTGTTTCCATTTATTGCAGAAATGAATATGATGATACAGTTCTTATCTTGGATGCTCTGAAGGTTACAGCCAATATTGTTTTTGGATATGCAACGTAAGGAAGTTATTCTTCTGTGCCACAGAAATAACTGAGATTGTATAGCTGATCTTTTTCAGAACTGTGCTGTGGGCCAGTAACCTTGGTCACTTTTCATGTGCAAAAGCTGCTGAATAGAAGTAGTCAGGAGCTTTACTAAAGTCATCAGTAATAAATTTAAGCTCCTCATGGGAGCAGTTTGATGAACAGTCTAGTCTGTGATGTCATTTTAAGAGAAACTTCCATCAGCTGCTTGCAAGGGAACACGAAGAGCAGGTTGGCCTTGGACACAACCTCATTTTCAAATTGTAGGGTTTCTTTCCCCATTCCCAGTATAAATTTACTCTTAGACCTACAGGTTTTTCAGTGTTTTTTCCTTGTCCGATGCTGATGATCTCACAGATGCCAAGGAGCAGAAGCTTATGAAATTCAGCAGCTGGGATTGGCCAATGGAATCTTCATGAAGTTCCTGAAGGACCGTTTGTTAGAAGACAAGAAGGTCACTGTTCTGCTTGATGAGGTTGCAGAAGGTGAACTCCAGCTTACTGCACTAACAGTCTCCTCAGTCTGCATTACTGAAAACAACTTTGCTTCCGTGTCTTTCCTCTCATGGTGAATGTGTTACACTAATTAAATCTCTTTCTTGTTGTGTTTTGGTTCAAATAGTAGGTGCTACTGGGCAGCATATTGACAACATTCCTGATGCTCAGCTTCTTTAGTAGTGTTCAGTTTTATACTTTCCTATTCAGTGAACCTTATTTGTTCTGAGTATCTCTCTGCGTGGAGCTTTGAATTGGCCATCCACAAAACTGCTCTTCTGTCCTGTGGTGCCAGCTGCTTGTGGTAGTCCAGTGGTTTGCATGTCCATTTAAATAATTAACATAATCCTACTTGCCTCAGAGTGCTATAGCAATGATAATGATTTGTTCTCTAAGTGCAGTAAAAAGGGCAGTGCACTGTGTTAATTTGCCAGTGATTATGTTTTTGATGGGAGAAGCACTAAAGTGAGAAGTGTGGAGGGAAAGCATATTGCTTCTGGGCAAACACCTGCTCCAAGCACAGAACAGTGTCAGGCTGGTGTGTGTAGGTGCATTAGCCCAGCTCTGCTCTAGGTTCAGCAGCCTGGGGCAGCTGCAGGTCACAGAGCTTTGTGTTCTGTTCAAGAGTGCAGGGAAAGATTGACTTGTCAGGCAGCATGACAGGCACTGCTGTGAGTATTCCCAGGTGTTGGGTGTCAGGGTGTACACAGGTTCTGTGCAGACAGTGCCAGAGGAATGTTCCCATTAAGTGTGCCACAGAAACAGCCCCCATGGAAAAGGCTGCAGCCTGCTGGCTCTGTGGTTCTTGCTGTGCCTGTGCCACAAGAGTGCAGTGCTGGCTCATGGTCAGCTTGGTGGCCACTACGTCCCCAAGCAGGTCCTTCCTTGCAGAGGTCCTTCCCTGCAGAGCTGCATCCCAGTGAGTCAGGGCCCTTCGTTGACCTCTGCAAGGGATTATTCCTACTTGGGAGCAGAACTTGGTGTTCCCTGTTACTGGACTTCATGACATTCCTCTCTGCTCAGTTCCACAGCCTGTCCAGGACCCTCTAAAGAGCAGTACAGTCCTGTGGGGTATCAGCCACTCCTCTCAGTTTTTAATCATCTGCAAACTTTCCAAGTTTTGTTCTCTGTCCTGACACATGGGTCATTAGTGATGCTGTTAAATAATCAATATTGAGCCCTTGTATCTAAACCTAAAATACTTCCCTTGCCCCCAGTTCTTTAGAATAATCTCCTCTAATGGACTTATTCACGTTCTTGAAATTAGCCACTCTAATTAGGACCTTACTCAGTCAGAGCTGTGATGCTGCTTGGACTGGCTCTGAGGAACAGGGGACGATGTTGGCCAGGCTGCTTGCAACCCCTCGGGGCCCTGCAGAACTGCTTTGGCCTTCAGGGAAGGAAGAGCTTAGCAAGGACTACTTGTAAACTGCAGCTCTTGATGGATGTGCTGGCTCTGGCATAACCACAGTAACCACACATTGCAGGAAAGTACTTAATTCAGTTGGAATTGCAGCAGCATTGATTTCAAAAGAACCTCTCTGCATCTTGTTTTTAGACATGGGCAAGTGTCCCCTTACCAAAGGCAAGCAAGCCCTGGAGATCCGCAGCAGCTTGTCAGAGAAAAGGGCATTAACTGATCCTGTTCAACAAAGCACATCTTCTGCAGAGTCCCTGGCACGGAACCTGCAGTGGGCCAAAGCTCATGGTACAGTACAGAATGCTTTTAGATGATCCTGCTGCCATGATGGGAGAAGGGAGGGCATGTACTATTGAATGGAAATGAAAGAAATTCAAGGCTGTAGCTACATTTTCATTACTATGTTCAGTTGGAAGTTTTTGGGTTGGGGTTTACCCCTACGTGAGATAGTAATGAACAAGGTGACATGTAGAATTCATGTATATTCAGTATATTTAAGATCACTCAGACACTGGAGGGGAGACTTACAGGTTGTCTGTCTTCTGGGACAGCCTCCCAGTACTGCATGTCTAGTAGTGACATTTGTAAGAGGTCATTGATCTCATTCTAAAGTCATCACCTAAAACAGGCAGGTGAACTGTATGGTAAATGTGCATGATGAAAAGTTTTCAGTACAGACAACTAAGAAAAATAAAATAAGACTGAGATGAGTTCCAGGCTTCCAAACCTTTTAAGAAGGCCAGTGGGGTTTAAGACCTGTTTTTACCTTTTTTGCCTAAACCTGTTGGAGTACATCTTCAAATTTCTTTGACAGTTGGGGCAGAGGGTCAGGCATGGCATTTCTAAGACCACTCGTCATACAGGAAGACTCTCTTAGAGATGCCAATGTTTATTTGTGATCCCAGGCACTTAATTCTTGTTTGTTAAATGATTGAAAAAGAAAAATGCATATGCTAAATTTATATTTAGACTGTAACAATGTGTTATTTATTGGCAGAGCTTCCAGAAAGTATGTCCCTTGAATTCCAGTGTGGTGTTCAGATTCAGTTGGGGTTTGCAGCCGAGTTCTCCAATGTCATGATAATCTATACACGGATAGTTAAGAAGCCCCCTGAAATCACAGCTTGCAGAGCCCACATCACAGACTTCCCACTCGTAAGTGCTTTCTGCTGCTGTCTCATGATCTTACTCCACTGAAGTTGAAAATTTTCTGCTCCACCCATATCAAGTTGCGTCTTGTATAATAAAGTGGGTCTAAAATGCTGCAACTTCTCAAACTGAAAGAAATACTATTTTATGATCTACAAATTCTATATAATCAATTAAGTTCTCTTTTATTTCTTGCAACAGGACTTAGATGTAGATCCTAAAGAGGCCAATAAAGGAACTCCTGAGGAAACTGGAAGCTATTTAGTATCAAAGGACCTTCCCAAACACTGCCTCTACACCAGGCTGAGTTCACTGCAAAAACTAAGGGTTAGTATATACTGTTCATTACAAGTATGCCCAGATAATTGACACTACTTATGTTGCTTTGCCATTCTATCAAGGCAATTGTGTATGGTTAGTGTAGTAAGTTCTTTGGAGGGAAAGAATGGATAATAACCCAGTTCAGTGACTTTAATTTCAGCTGAAAAGTAAAAGGTGGGGAATTGATGCATGTGTAATCCTGAAACTGGTGTGCAAGGCCCTTTGTATTTTCCAGGCCCATGCAGAACTCGGCCAAGATGGTTATTTTTGTGTAGATCACCTATTGCGTGCTCTGAGGGTGTTCCTATGCTTTTCAGGAAGAACATGACCTGAAGCAGAGCTGCCTCTTACAAAGTCATTAGTAGGAGATGAAAGTGTCATGTATCATCAGCCTGTGCTCCTGGGCATACAGTTTTTGAAAGGTTCTCTTCAGCAGACTGGGGCACTGCTCAGTGTCTCTGTATCTTTGTGTCATGAACATCTCTGCCAGACACAGCCTGGCATCTCTTCATGAGTGCTTTTGTCAGTTGAGGTAACACAAGTGCTTCTGGAAATACAGACTGTTCAGTGAACAAATAGTGACCAAAAGAGGACCTCAGGAAACAAGGCCTGCCCATTGTGTGTCTCTAGCTCCTAAAAAGGTCACTCTGCTTCTCCAGAAGACTGGAGCCTCTCTCTTTCCTGTAGTGTTTATTTGGAGAAGAAGTATAACTTTTTCTCTCCCCCTCTTTCTGCCGTTACAGGAACATTTAATCTTCACTGTTTGCTTGCACTATGAGTATTCAGGAATAGAAGATACAGTGGATGAAAGAAAGGAGATTAATGTTGGGAAGCCCCTTATTGCTAAATTAGGGCTTCACCCTGGATTCAAAACAAAGAACTGTCTCCAGACATGTTGCATGCCTGGTTATCCTTTTCATAATCCAGTAGAATCGAGTCCAGAGGCAGCTGAATACTACATCCCTAGTCATTGCCAACCCAATTCCTCTCCAGGTGTTTACCATCCAAACTGTGCTTGCTCAAACAGCATCACACAACCAGAGGCATGTTCTTGCAATGGAACTTCCAGGATGCTGGCTTCAAGACACAAAGTACAGCATTGCTCACAAACTGTGGAAAAGCGTAATGTACCAGTAGAGACCACTGATGATACTGTTGAACTGGAATTCTTTCTCTCTGACAGCCTTAGCTTCTCTGAACAGCAGTAGCTGAGATGTGTTTGGACTAGACCAGAGTGGCATCCTTGAACAGAGGGGCTTCCACATTGCCTCTCCATCTTCTGGAGTTTGGAGACTTCTGGACAAGGCTCTGGAGAGTCTAGAGTAGGTGCTGGGAATGAGGTTGTGACGAAAAATTCTTGTATCCTAAGAAACAAAACTGGACCAATAGATTTAGGAATGAAAAATGCAATTTTTTTCTATTTTTTTTTTTTTTACTATTTGTTGTTTGGTACAGAGGAAAATCTGAACTGCTCAAAGTTTCCTATTCTGTTCTTTGGCCATCGTGTCTTAGGATCGGTCACTGACGTTCCAGTGCATTGGATGTAGCCAAAAAGCAGCTCTGACTGCATTCTCCTCTCTGATTGCCAGATGTCCAGTGTCTGGCAGCATCTGAGAGGGATAAGATCTGTGCAAGGAACCCAAAACCTGAAGAGCCAGCAAATTAACATCACTTTTGTTTTTAAGAGAACTACAGATTATCAGAGGGAGCAAAATCACAGAATCATACTGTGGTTTCTATTTTGATTTCTTTTTTTCTTTTACATAACACTCCTAAGATTTTTGCTGATCTGATACCTGGATGTTCTGGAAGAACACTAACTGGAAAGATGAGGGCAAGTGCCTGCTCATAGCAAGCAAGGTATTGTATGGTCAGTCTTACAGACATGCTGTGAGGGCTAAAACAAGAATCACAAGAAAAGTGAAGTTTTATTAGGTCATTGAAAGTCTTGATGCCTTGAAAATACAAAAAATGTTGGGATGTAAGGAAACTAAAATCAAAGGGAGTTTTCAGACAGGGAGAGTAGCGTCTCCTGTACTGGTAATATTGAGAGGAAGAATTACTTTAATTAAGATCCTCATCATAAAAACAAGATAAGTGAATGTTATTGAGGCAGACAAGCCTGTTTCAATCTCCAGTGGAGAGTGCTACGATCTGGTGGCCTGGCAATATGCTGGATGGGCACTGAGGGATGTCCTGGTGTGGCCATAAAACTTCTGAGATGGGAATGTTAATGCTCCTTTAACTAAATCTGGTGATCCTTCAGGTTGCTCTGTGCTGAAAGGTGGATATAGGTACATGGATATAGCTATTTCCAAGATGACAGTCATGCTTGAAGTAATCCATACATGAGCTTGAATTTCTGTTTTCCTTCTGCAGGGTGTTAAATGGCATCATATCTATTAATGAAAGAGATGTATCTGCATTAACTATTCTGCGCAGTTGACTTTTAAATCAGATTATAGCTTGAGACATGGTCTAGGAGTGTACTACTTAGCTAATACTTTGTCAGTTTCCTAATTTGTATAAAAGTTTATTCTTTTTTTACTGTGTAATAAATTGTTGTCCACAAAATTATGTACTATGTGCATAATGTAGTTGCTACATTCTTCTATGCCTTCCAGCCTTAAGAAGCCCAAAACTTTGTTGAAACAAAGCATGTAAGGACAGAATTTCCTTAACAGAAAAGAAGGGGAAATCTGAATCATGAGCTTCAGCTCAAGATATACAGATCTGGGCCTGGGCTGATAGCCTTGCTCCTCGAAGCTCAACCCTTGCCTCTTGAGAGGTGCAAAGGCGTTTGATCTTTAATAGGTACCCTTGGACATATTTGTATATGTATGTCTGTACTTCTGTGTGTGTAAATTGATTTCAATCTCCTACGGGAAGTATAGTATGGATATTGCCATCTTAAATCTAGAATTAAATTCCCGCTGTGCTTACAGGAATTGAATCATTTCACAACTGTTAAATAGTCAGCAGTTAGGTGCTGCCAAATTTTTCAGGCGTAAACCCCTGCCCAAGTCTGGACCCTGTGACTCAGCAGCAGGGCCTTTGGCACTCATGGTGCCTGTGTAAATCATTCTACATTGATTCTAGACAGATTTCCTCTGTGTGCATCATCCATGTAGCAGTTACCAGAGTGAATGCTGCCATTCAACCTCATCACCCTTTTGCACATTTACATTAAACCTGCTTTTGCTAATACCTTTAACAGAGGTTCTCTAAGTGACTAAATCACTCAGACTTGTCCAAATTGTCTGACAAAAGTCTGCCTGTGGCAGTAGAGTGCGTGGAGGAAAAATTCATCTGTCTGAACCCTCTTTAAAAAGAGAATGGTGATAGAAGGGCATTTTCTCACTGCAGCACTGTCTTTAGGAAGTGCTCCAACTGTTTTAATCATTAGTGTTCAGAATGAAATACTCTGGTTCTTCAGTGCAAGCTGCAAGCAGTGCCCATTTCCTTTGGCCCAGCTCCAGGAAAGCACTTTAAAAGTTCAACGGCATAAATTAACATTTCAATCTCAGTGAAATTGGTGGGATTAAGACATGCCTAAACCTAGGCAGTTGTTACAGCTCTCTTTGACTTGTGGTACCCTTTCTAAATCAAAGCCTCAGGGTTTGGTTTTTTCCCTACAGTGCAATTATTTGGAGATAATTATTTTTTGCTGAAGTATCTGGTAGGCTAAATTACTTTGCCCTCTGCTGTAGCATTGCTGTATGGTTTTGTATAACTTAAGTGTTTGTTACCTGGGTTTGGATGTTGAATACATTTAGAAGAAAGTTTTAAGGTAATCTAAATAAACTCAGGCTTCTCTGGCAAAAGAAGGGTTCAGAAAGGTTTCTGCTTCAGAAAGGCCAAGACACTTCTTCCGTTGTCCCTCACCACACTGCAGTAAGGTGGGAGTGCATTTACCATCTGTTCCTCCATAGAGCTGTGCAGGCTGACTCCTCTAGTTATCCTGAGAGTCCTGAAACTGCCTCCGGCTCCAGAAGACCATCTGCACCATGGAACTCTCCAGTACATTTCAGTGCTGGTGTTGCTGTCTCTGTAGTTACTGCCTTGGTTCATGCAGCAACTGCTTTTCCTCATTCTGTCAGCTAATTAGTAACTTCGGCAGCTTTCACATGCAGTAAGCTCCTGGGCTATGTTCACCTTGACATAGATTCCTCACTGCTGTAATGTAGATATGTTTCAGTATTACTTCTTCCATGCATAGAATTTTAGTTCAAGTACAGTAAGATCTGCTCACATTTTAGAGTGCAGTATTCTGAGTTCCAAGGTTTTTGCAGGGAATTGGAGATAGGTTTAAAGTATCAGGTTAAGGAGAACAGGTTGGGAATTTGGTTTGTTGGATTTTTTTAAAAGATTGATCATTTAGTAATTGCAGTAGTCTAGGAATGGAGTGAGGACACCTCCATGTTGTGGCATTTAGGCAGTTAGTAATTTCTAAGGTATTACTGCAGCAATTTAGTCATACCAGGCTTTTTTAAGAGCTAATGAGAAGAAATGATGTCGCCCATCCTTGTTGTTGGCACGCAGTGAGCAGGAGCCCTGGATCCCTGTGGGGGTGTGTTACCACAGCGACCAGCCTCCGCATCTGCAGAGGATGTGGGAGGAAGCGACCAGGCCTTCCCCATCTGCCCTTCAGACAGAATCTGCTAGCACCCTGCTTTCAGCTTTCAAAGTCACTTGCAATTAGGATGAAAAGTCTTCAACCTGTTATGCAAACTACTTCACATAAGATCAAGCAGCTCTCAGATGCTTCCTGGGCTCTCTGATGACTTAATGTGGTGGTTATGATTTCTTTCATCTCTCTAAACCTGCGCCAGCTCTGCTTCCTGACATCCTGTAAGCAGAGGGATGTTGACTGTGCGTGGCAGGACAGACTCACTGAATACGCTGAATTGGAAGGGTCCCGCAAGCATCATGGAGTCCAGCTCCTTGCCTTGCACAAGGCCATTCCCAAGAGTCACACCCTGTGCTTGAGAGCATTGTCCAAACTCTCCTGGAGCTCTGGCAGCCTTGGGACTGTGATCATACCCTGAGGAGCCTGCTCAGTGTCCTACCACCCTCTGGGGGAAGAACCTTTTTCTAATACCTAAACCTATCTAAACCTATCTAACCTATCTAAACCTAACCTAAACCTTCCCTGCCACAACTTCAGGCCATTCCCTTGGCTTCTGTCAGCAGTCAGCACAAAGAGGATATCAATGCCTACAGAGGTAAGCACCTCTTCTGCGGGTTACCATCAGGCAGTCTGTCAGAAACTGCTCAGATTATTCCCCTCTGAAAGCTGTTGATCAGAGCTGTAGGTGTTTAAAGCAGTCCCAGGAGTCTTCTCTGTTCACATCCTGTCTTCTTTGTGCCTGGCAGGTCTTCTCCTCTCTTTCCTCTTCTGCTGAATGCCGACAGTATGCATGAGACCTGCCTTTCAGGACTGGGATTGGTCCAGAAATTTTTCAGGCCTGCTTTGAGATATTAATAATGTACCAAATCCGGGTTTTTTTTTGGTCTGTAAGGAGTCTTTTAAGAAGCTAGAGTCGCTATAAAATTCTAGTTTGCTGATTCTCAAAGCTTTGTAGGCTTTGTTTCATCCCTGCCTTAGGGATATGCAGAAAACTGCTGCAGATTCTGGTTCAGTGTTGCAGCTGCAACAAAACACCATTTTGAAGCACCCATTGGATTACCAGCTCTTATTTTAGTGGAAATAGTGGGTTTATTTGAATCAAAAAATAGCTGTGCTTCATGACAAGCTCTTTACCCATGCTGGCAGGTGGAGAACTGCAGCTGTTTGCACCTCACTGCATCCCAGCACATAAATCAGAGGTGGGACTCATTACCACTGCAGAGCCTCCCTGCTAGTTCCTCTCTTGCTGTCTGCACTGGGATAATCCAGGTTTTAACATGAGTACAGCATGCTTTCCTGTGGTGGGATACACAGGAACAAGCCACTTGCCAGCTGGTGAGTTTTATTTGGAATGAGGTGCTTTGCCCTCCACTCTGGTGTTGCCTTGCCATCAGCATCTTTTTTCCTTTTCTGATCTGATGAGAAGAGCCATGTGCCCAGCGGGCCCTTAGTACCCTGCATGTGCTGGGACACCTTTACACCTCCCATCATCCTATTCTATGAAACAATCCTTGGAAACTCCTCATCTCTGCTGCTGGCAATCCAATAATCCCTTCCTTTCTTTATAAGCTCTGATAAACAAAAACCTTTTTTTGCTCTTGTTTTGTGAAGAGTGTAAGTTTCCACAACTGGAAAAGCTCTGTCTGATGTCATGCAACAATTCTTTACAGAATTTGATAGGAAAAAAGGATTGAACCCAGGTTTGTTACCTAAAGGTTCCCAAGATAAATAACTGTCCTTTCTCAAGTAATTTTGTTTACAGTTATTACAGACTAATTAGTTACAGTATTTTCTTATTGCTATAGTCTTGATGCTAGACAATAGTTACAATACAGTTAATGTATAGTTAATAATAGGGCTGTCTTGAGAATGGTATTAATAATGGTTTTCGTTACATGAGTTATCCTGAGTCACTGGTGACTGCAGCTTCTCAAGCTGGCAGATGGTGTCTCTGTAAGAAAACATGTTTTCTTGCCTTGCCCATCAGTTCATTCCCAGACTGAGCAAAGAGAACGCAGTGGTAGTAGCATCTGTTGATGGAATAGTTCCTGTTAAACTCCATCTGCCTGCCAGCTCTAGGATGTTCAAACTGTGCTGTGTATATATAAGGTACAAAAGGCATTATTAGGATTCTGATGGATCACAAACTAGAGTGGGTTTAGTTATGTAAGATGGACATTTTTGGACAGCTCTAAGAAGTAATAAATAAATCTCATGAGTAGTAGAGAGATGATGCTTAGCAGTTGCTTTTTCAGCCTGCACTATTATTTGCACCCATGCAGTACAAGATGGAGATTTTTGACTGATCTGAAGCCAAGCCAGTTCTTGCACAGCGGCTGCATGGGAGCCTAACTTCTGAAGCCAAGGTTTTAGAGGTGAAAGGACAAAGAGAAAAGATCCCTGGGGCTGTAAGGGAGAATGACCCCGCCACCAGACAACATGAGCCTATAATTTGGCCAAGCAGGTGCAGGCAGCCCCCAGCACTGCCACTAGTGACAGCAGCTGGTGCCTTGCCATTGGCTCGTGGTGGCCATTCACTGCGTGGGAAACCCACGCTCGAGCACAGCAGCTGGGGGCACGTGTGCCACCACACCTCGTGTCCCACAGGGAGCAGTGCTCTGTCACTGGGGGACCCTTCCAGGCAGGGGCTGGAAGCTGTAGCTGTAGCTGCTGCAGCTATTCTTTCACATTAAACAAGTCAAGAGCCTGCCCACCTGTACTGCAGAGGGGAAGGCCATCTGAGACTGCTAATCTGGCTGCAGATTAGCAGATTAACCCTTGGGGCTGGGGCTGGATGCTGCTCTAGTGCCTCTCCCCTCCTCTGTACCCAGGAGATCATCCTGGTTTCCTCTCTCCCTTTCTGAATGGGAGAGGGTTGTCCCTAGTGCTGGCACATCCGAGGAGCAGTGTGGCATGCCATAGGGTGGTGCGGTATGCCAGCACAAGTGTTTTCCTAACTCAGGTGCACTCTGAAGTGTTTCTGGTGGTGTAGGTTGTTGGGTACTTTTAACACTTCCGTGGAGTAGCAGAACACTGAGCAGGTGGGGAGTGCAGCAGCTTCCCTCCTTCTTCCCATGCTAACGCAGGCGAAGTAATTTTTGGAGCATGGGTAAGCCCAGCAAGGATTTAATGAACTGGCAAGGACAGGACGTGTCCCTTGGGCTAGGGGACTGCCTGCAGTAGACATTGGGGGTCAGGTTGTCAGGAGAGGGAAGCTGCCAACAAGCTGTTGTTTGAGCTGCAGCCAATAGCCAGCTGTTATTAAGTCCTGTCTGGAGAATCACCACAGAGGCAGCAGTATTTGCAATTTGAAAGAAGTTAAAATGGTGATAACGACCCCCATCTGTCCTAGGGAGGGACCAAAAACCAGGACGTGCCAGCCACCGGCCCCCACTGAGGGTATCTCTTGCTGATCACTGTGTCTTCAGAGATTTGTTCAGTAGACTTTTACGGCAGCAGACAGGAAAGCTTGCAACATGGGAAGTAGTGTTGTTACACAAACTAAATGGAATTTGTATAATCCTGACTCATCTTCGGTAGGTGGGGATGAATCAGATGTCCTTTTTCCAGCAGGAGATGCTGAGGACCGGCATGGAAAGCATGAGTACTTGAAAGACTCCCTGGCCATGCCAGCCACAAACCAGCAAGGCGCCTTGATTTTAACTTTGCTTTCATTGTAGGAAGATCATCACAGGCAGCTTGGAATCAGGAACCACAGCCAGGCTGAGCTGCTGCTGCCACCCTCATCTGTGAGGACAGCATTTCCTGAAGTAAACAGAGGAAAAGTGGCAGAAAAATCACTCTTGGGTTCCTCCTTCTTTTATTATGTGCTTATTCCATTTTCCAGAGAAAGCTCTGGAAAGGCAGAAGTGCAAGCACAGCTGCTGCTGGTCCCGAGCACCTGTGTGCCCGTTCCTGCAGAGGGGCATCACCCCTTGTGTCACACAGCACCATCCCTAGCACCCCTCTCCCCAGCTGCCTAGGTGGCAGCCCCGAGGGACCAGCAGGAAGCCCACCAAGCTGTGTGATTTGGGATGGATTTCTCAAGCTCATTGACACCCAAAGCTATGCAGTGTCTCCCACTTCCTAAGGCCCTCCCAAAGCAAGGGTGCAGCTGTGCCTGTTGTGTCTGTTCTCACAGACACAGAAACCACTTGGATTCTGGAATACAGTGTCTTCTCTCACTTCTTGGTCTACTCTTCCAAGAAAGAAGTACCTGGAGCACACAGATGATGTCTGGCCCTGCTCATGCCCATAAGTCATGGCAGCAGTTGTCACACCTTGCAGGACCACATATGTAAACTGCTGTCAGTTTCTGTCTTCTGCTTCACTGCTTGAAGTGATGTATTGAGTAGTTTGGGAGGGTATATAATCAGCTATACCAAGATTTTCTGAGAAAATTGTATTACATGACATCTAGGACAAAATAAGTTTTACAGCCACACTTGCTCTCTTTGTGTGGTTTGCAGGATCACTGCATGGGTATTACTCATCTCCCACCCCCTGTTCAGGTTCAGCACTCTCCTTTTGCTGGGTAAATGCACGCAACACACAGCACAGGAGCTGTTGATGGCACCATCTGCAAAAGCCTAATGGCTCATTCATTAAGCAGTGGGAACCAGCACCGCCACAGTCTAATCAGATATTGTATGATGAATAATTCAGAAATAATCCTCGTATACTTGAATAAATATAAGGAGGAGGAAGGAAAAAGCCCCATACATACGGCACGTTAAGGGAACAAAACAGGCATTCTTCAATGTGCCAGGCTGCTGAGCTCTTCGGTACTGATGTTAATCACGCAGGTGGCTAATTCCTGATGAGGAACTGACTGAGAGGTTCTGGCCCAGCACTCGGAACATGTTTGTAAGTGGAAAAGAGAACAGTGTCACGGAAAATCCAAAAATCCATCAGCCTCGCATTCTGCAATATGCCTGTGGTTGTGTTGTGTGAGCAGCTGGGGGACTGAGTTTGGGAGGTCTGGCCTGAGGCTGTGCTCCTTGTGCTGCTGGAAAGATGGCTGAGATCAGGTGTGTGCAGTCCCTCAGCAGTTCCAGCCTGCACATTCTGAGCTGCTGCTCTGGCTAAAGTACTGGTGTGGTGCCCTCAGCACTGAGTGCCCAGTGCTCAGAGAGCCTCAGGGTGGTAGATGCTGTCTAAATGGAGTATACAGACATAAAGTGTTAGGGTACATGTTTTTTCACCAGAGCCTGTAGTGACAGGGCAAGGGATGACAGTCTTAAATTGACAGAGGGCAGGATTAGATTGGAAATAAGGAAGAATTTCTTCCCTGTCAGGGGAGTGAGGTACTGGCAGATTGCCCAGAAGAGCTGTGGCTGCCCTGCCTCTGGGGAGGAGTCAATTTTCTGCTGCTGCTGCTCCTCTGGGCGTAGTCAATTTCTCCAAAAACAGTACTCCTATGCAGAAGAAATGCCTTCTCAGCTTTTGACAATCAAGTCATACAAGTTTTTCTATTTAATTTTTCCTATTTTGTCGGGGTCGGGTTGGCAAGACCCCAACAGTGTGAAAGTCCTTTTTCCGTAGCCCAGCAGCCAAATAACAGGTCTGGAAGGCGTGAAGCTGAGTTTTCAAGGTTGTTTATTTCTTCTTATCTAAAAGATTTTCTCTTTGACCTGCCGAGGTCCACCTAGTACAGAAGCCATGGCAGTCTGCTGCGAGCCCCGGGCGTCTCCCACATTATATACCCAAAATTACATGTACCATGTTTACAGTTCCTGTACCAATACCTAAAATCTATGTTGGACAGTGTGTCCCTATCCTAGACCAATAGAAAAGTGTCACTATCACACCGAGACATGGAGGACAAGAAGAAGGAAGAAAAGGCTAGGGCACGCCCGGATTTCTCCATCTTGTATCCCTGAATTACATTATAAAAAACCCCAAAATTCTACTTTTTCACCTTGTGTCAATTCCCTTATTACACTACTCGATCCCTTTTGGCTTGTAATTCCTCATATAAGGTTGGCAGCCTCTCCCATGGGCTAAAATCGAAGCCACAGGTGTTTTTGACTTGTTGCCAAGATCCCTGAGCCCCCTGCCAGGGTCTCAAGACATCCAGAGCAGCCAAAGGGATGTTCTGGACTCCGACACCTATATCATATCTAGAAATGCTTGGGCTTGAAGGCAGGCTTTTGCCAACAGATGTAACCCTGTGACAGTGCCTTCAGCCATCTGCCTTGAACACCAGTGTCACTGCTTGGCAGCTTGAGGATGAGCCAGCAAGTGCTGCAGGCATATGGCCTGTGTACCAGGCCTGCTGCATGTGCAACACTGAGTCTCATATATGTGCAGATTTTGAGCAGAGCCCTTTTTTCCCCACTGGGAATACACATCATACTATAGTTCGTATGTAGGTGAGTGCCTGAGGTGTGTGTGTTCTGCTCTTGCCTGTTCAGAGGAGCTGGGACCTCTCAGCACGGTACAGCACGGTGTTACCTCATACCTCATACATGTGGAAAAACTGAGGTATTGACTGCAACTCCTCACAAACAGAACTGTTTTAAGCCCATGATCCTCACTAACCAACTCTGACTTCTTTGGATAATGCTTCGTTTGCTCTGATTTGTTAACAGCCAGAAAAAGAGGTATAATTAAGCCCTGACAAATCCTCTTGGCTTTGTATTATATCTAAATCAGCATCTCTTTTACAGATGATTAAAAATGGGAGTCTCTTGTTCAAGACACTGCAGTATTTGGGCCTTTACAGTATTTAACACCTTGAGAGTCATTAAGACTTGGGCATTGCAAATGTTCACTTTGTAGTTAAAGATTCTCTCCTTGCAGATGGATAGCATGAGTTGCCATCTTCCATGAACACATTCTTTAAATCTGGGGGAAACTACCTGTTGTGGAGATGTTCCTCAGCTCTGGGCAGTGTTTGTAGATTTCTCCCTACCAAAGTCCTTCATCTGATCTCCTATGAGACCACCTTCTTTTAATAAAACTTGTAATCTTAAAAAGCAATCCTGGGGGGTTTTAGTCCAAAATTTAATAGAAGATGTATTTTAAAAACCAGGAAAGGAAAATGATTTTTTTTTTCCCAAGAAAATACCTGGAGATTAGTGATAGGAGCATCTGAAAAGGGGAAGTTAAATTGTAAGCTGTTTTTTAAATATTGAATGTTTAAATATACGTGGCTAAAGGAAAGTACCACTGCATTCTAACCAGCGATAAAAGGAAAAATATAAGTATTTTAAAACAAGAAATATAAGCTTATGCTCTGCTTTTGTTGATAACGTTAAAAGAAATTTTATGGTGAAAAAGGCAATGGAATTAACAAACACTATTAAGCATTTGCCAGAAGTTGTAAAGCTATTACTCTGAAAACAAATTTAGGATTGGAAATATGGAATCTGTATTCTACCCTTCTTACTTTAAGTTAAGCATGTTTTGCTAGCTAGAAGGGAAATGTTCTCTTATTGTCCTCCCCAAAAGTAGGAAGGACAAAACAGGCAATATTTATTCTGACATTTAAAAAAATCAAATGTAAATTGACTTCAGTTTTTATTGTGTCAACCCACCTGCAAAATCTTCTCTGGTCCCAGCACATCTTTAAAGTGCAGAAGCTCTGTTTGATACAGTTAAAATTGATCCCTGTATAGAAGGCATGAAATGAATACATCACTGTTCAGAGTTCTGAATTTCAAGAGCCTTAAAATCCTTAGAAGTTAAATAATTAAGAAGTTATTATTGCACTCAAGTTCAGCATTCACTGTAGCATCAAAGTGTTCTGAGTTGGCAGCACTCCTTGCTGACTGCTCAGAAGGAACAGCAGGCTGCACTGGAGGCAGTTCTTCAGGAAAAGAAAAGGAGGGGCTCAAGGTTCCCAGAGAAAGACATATGAGTTATGGGACTCTGCAGGTGTCAGCACAGGGGACCAGGAGATCCCATCTCAGAGCTGGAGTCCAGCTGGAAGGATCCACTGGTGACGGTTTCATTGGTTGGGATGGAGATTGTCCATGCAAGAACAGCAGGACTGGGGACTTTGAACCTGGCTGCTGCAAAGCCAAGGGATAAAACAGGGTAACTTAAGCAACGAGAATTTCTTCCACCACAGGTCCTAAGGATTATGTGGCAGAGAGTCTGGGAAAGTGAACAGGACCTCTGGTCTAAGACTTCAGAGCCAAGACATAAGGTCAGCTTACCAAAAACTCCCAATGCAGAAGTGACTGCAGGGACACTCATGGTGCTGAACCTCTTTTTTTGTGTGCTTGAGTTAAAAAAAACACTGGACAAGTGCTATCAGCCTAGCACGACTTGTAAAATATACTTCAAATTATCTTCATTTTATGTGTTTTAAGTCAACTACTGAGGGTGACAGACTTTTTCTCCTATGGAGTTGTCAAGGACACCTGGCTGGAAGGAAAACAAGTAGATTTGTGTGAAAGGCAGCACACACAAGGGCCTTTGTGCCATGTACAAACTGTGAAAAATCGATTAATGTTTCAGATATTAATACCAGAGTAGTAGTAGGAGCTGCCATCTTCTTTATGCTATTATGCAAGCCAGCCACAGAATTTCAATGTAAGTAAAGAGAGTGTAGTTTTCACTTCTTTAATCAAATCAGTTTACTGGTGAATTGGGAAGAAATTGGGTGTTTTAATTATCATGGCCTAATTCTACAAGGCACTTGCAGGATGAGCCCAAGGCTTGTGCAAGCTGAATTGCATGGCCCTTCTTGAGCATTAAAACTAGTGCACAAATCCACTTTTATATAATCCTAAAATGGATTAATTATATTAAAATTCAGTAGAACCTGTGTTCTGCTGCTGTTTTGGTTAATTGGAATAAGTCAGAATTTTTATGTGGAGGCGGGATTGGAGCAGCCAAGGTATGGCGTGATGGGTAATTCCCTGCCCTACCAACAGCTCTGGGCACAGCTTCTGGAGTAGCTTCCCAGAAAGAGTTGTGCTTGTGCAGAACGCCTTTGGGACTCTGCTGCCTTCCTAACAGGCTCGTAAGAGACGTTAATACACCAGCACTATTTTATCTAGAATATTTAGTATACTGTATGTTCATAGCGTAAATTTGAGACGGATGTTATGTATTTAAAGCCGTTAGGATGTTTCAATAAAGCGATTCGCGTGCAAAACTCTACATTCTGAAAATGGTGCTGCACGGCGGTAACAGAGAGAGGGCGGGATCTCGTTCTGCCGTTCCTAGCAATGGCGATGCCGCCAGGATGCTGCGCAGCCAACAAAGGCGGCCGGTCAGAGGCAGCGCACGGGCCGCAGGCGCTGTGCAGGCGGGTCCGAGAGTGCCCGGCTAACGGGGTGTGGGAAGAGAGGCAGGATCGCCCCGGGACACGGTTCCCGGCCGCGCCCCGGGACCTGGGGGATGACCCCGGCCGGGCCCGGGCACAGCGGCCGCAGCGCCGGCGGAGGGGCTGAACCTCCAGAGCTGGCAGCGTGTGGCTCCTCCCGTCCTTTGTTGGCCTGCAACCGGAGCAGCGGCCGCAGGCTTTTCCCCCGGCTGCCCTTCGAGGCCTGAGGCGCTCGGGCACGGGGAGAGCCCGGCGGGCCCCGGGCAGCGTCTCCCACAGAGAGATCGGCCCCGGCGGCCGGCGCGGTTCTGCCCTGCGGCACCGCTCGGAAAGCCCCCCGAGCTGTCCGGGCTGCGGGAGGCCGCGACCCGGCCCCGGCCCCGCGACGCTCGGCGGCCCCGCAGCCTCCCCGCCCCCGGCACTCTCCAGGGAGCCGTTCCACACGGAATCACACGGGAGCGTCTCCCCATCTGTGCCGCCGAGCACCCCCACCCCCACCGCCCAGCCCCGCAGCCTCCTGCCATTATGTTCCTCCGACGCGGGGCCGGGCCGCGCCGCGGGCCGTAGCCCTGCCCGAGCCCGCCGGCTCCGGCCGCAGCAGGTGTGTCGCATGGGGACCGGAGGTTGCATGCTATGGGGTCGCTTCCTCCCGGCCCGGCGGCGGCCGGAGCCGCGGGGACACCCGTGCAGGGACTGCCCAGGTTGGCGGCTCCGAGCCGGCCGGGCGGGGGCGGATCGTTCTCCCCCGCCGCCGAAGGGGCCACGGCCTCTCCTCCCCGGCCGTCCCCAGGGTTCGCAAGGCCCGCTCGGACAGAGCCAATTCGGGCCGGGAGCGCGCAGACCCGCGGGGAGGTGCCCGGGGCCGCGGCAGCCCGGAGGAGGGAGCGGCCCCCCGGACCGAGGGGCCGAGGGAGGGCCGGCCGCGGTTGCGGCCGCAACAGCCTGTGTCGGGAAGACGGGCCGAGGCAGCGGAAGAACATGGTGGTTCTCCCCAGAACGGGGTGGGGATGAGGGATGCGAAGAAGGTGTCTCCGCAGGGAGGGGTGCAGGGTTGTGCCCAAGACCTCTGTTCAGTTGCAGGTGCAGCCAGGGGCAGAGGGGCTTTGCCGGGGTCGCCCACCCACCCGGAGGGAGCCCTGCAGAGCAGCATCTCCCGCAGCCTCCGAGAGGAGGGGGTTTCAGCGCGTAGGCGGAGGTGGTTACTGGTGTTCCCAGAGCAAGGGTGAGTAGCCAAGAGGAGCGGGGTGGCTGCTGTCTCGGTCTGGGTGCCTGTCAGCCATGCAGGAGGAAGGCCCTTGCGTGGCCGAGGTGAAGGGGAGCGGGCAGGAGCAGAGCGGCCACGGGCACAGGTGGGTGCAGACCCCCGGAGTGGCGTGGGCACCGCAAGGGGCTGAGACCCTGGGCAGGCATCGCCTGAGAGGCGCAGGGCCGGGCAGGCGGTCGGTCCGCACAATCTCTGCGGGGTGGGAGCTGCGCAGAGCCTGACCGGGCCTCCCCAGCTGGCGGGTGCAAGCCGGGGGGGCTGCCCAGCCGTGGGGCTGCAGCTCGCTGCTTCTCAAGGCCTCCAGCATAGTCGAATAGCAAAAGGAAAAAAAAAAAAAATAAAAAAAATCTGTGTAGCAGCCAAGTCGGTGCTGCGAGGAGGGGGCAAAGGAACTATTTTGTAGGCATCTTGCTGCTGCGGAAATGGATTTATTGAGGGGAGGGAGGTGCATTTGTGGGTACACTATAGTAATGCTTCTCAGAGCACAGAAAATGCCACTCGGGCGGCCCCAGATGGAAGGAGGAGTGGGGAGGGCAGACGGGAGAAGCCCTTGATCGGGCACCCCATGGCCGTGGGCATGAGAGGGCAGATGTGACGTGTGTGAGTAGCCACCCCTCATCTGGGGGAGCAGAGGGGCAGCAGCCCGGGTTAGCAGCCTGTCTCCCAGGGCTGTGGCCGAGCGTGCCTGGTGCTGCAAGAGAGATCCTATGAGGATTTTTATTGCAGTCTCTTTGTTAGCTACAGACAGGCACGCACACACAGCTCTCAGCCAGGTTGTGGGAGGTAAGTGGGGGAGGCGAGCAAGGGACCGTGTGGGGGGCTCCGGGGAGCAGGGGCCGCGTGGGCCGGGCAAGAGGGGAGCCGGGGCACAGGGTTGTGCCGGCCCCACGCCATACAAAAACCAGCCCCTGCGATTTTCAGGGTCTTGTTGGCAACTCAGCGAGGGTTGCCATAGCTTTTTATGTAGGGTGACCAGAACCGGCTGGAACTGGTTTGAGGCAGATCAGCTCCTGAACACAATGCAGTCACTGAGCTACTACACTGGGATAGCTTCCTCCCTTCATGGCAGCCAAAAGCAGAGGAGCTTGCAGAAAGATACCATCCCAAAACAGTATGTGAATGCACACTTTAGACACACAGCACTGGTATGTGGCTAACGTAGTCATAAAGGGTTCTGTATGTAAATGTACATATTTGCAGTAACTGAGATTACTTCGGCTTTTCGTGCCTTTTTATGCTTAAGGAATGGGCAAGAGCTGAGATTTATGACCCTTACTAAAAAATTTTTGCTTTGCAAGGGTGGGACACTGGTTACGCAGTCTATTTTAATATTAAACTAAATAAAATTGATTGAATTATTTGTAATTGTAGATATGCTTGTGACTGAGGATGCTTTGCATGCTGTTTTATTTACAGGGTGCTGTCTTGTGGTTTGCTTCCTTAGGAAACATTAACTGGGGGGGGAGTTACTGTGCCTTTCTCTAAGGCCAGAAGGAAACAATATTGTTGTAGAATTGTGCATAAAAGCATTGAAAAGATGCTGTAAGGCATACTCGTTTTCCCTTTTTTTTTTCCTTGTAGGCCTATTGATTGGGGCTGCCTTTAACCCTTTGGTGTTTGCAGAGGTAATGCGGCTGTGGCAGTAACTGAGCACTGGCTAAAAAAATCCCTCAAAGGTCAAGGTTCACAAGGTGAGACGTGGTGGTTTGGGCTGAATAGAACAATAGCGTGGAGTTACATCCTGATTGCACACTTGGCACATTAGGAAAGAGACAATTGTTTATGTGTTAATGAAGGAATGCTGTTAAGGTCCTCCAGTTTAAAAAGGATTAAAGCTATTATTTGTAAAGACGTACTGATATCTTGGCTAAATACAATATTTTAATTGAAATATATCCAGATAAACTTTTTTTTTCACAATGTAGTGATACAGAATAGGCCTCTGAATGACAATCGTGAATTGCCGACCAGTTGTGGCAGGGAGCTGTTCTGTGCTGTATTAAGAGACTCACACATGCAGAATTTGCTTTCTGATTATTTACACGTTTTTGTTTGACCACATCTCAGTGACCCAATACTTGGGTTTTTAATTAAGCTCTTCAGTGTTAAACATGTACTTAATATCGCCTACAGAGAAAAAAACTGTGCAAAAGAAATAGTATGGATGGCTTTTCTTAAACTTTTGTAACCTAGGGAGAATTTTGCAGCAGCCAAGTGGAAAGATGTATTTTAGGGAGCTGGATGGAGCTCCAGTGGTGTGAATTATAATATTGTACATAGGAAACCGGATGGGCAGTGCAGCAACTGCAGAGGGGTGACTGCTTTTAACTCAAAGCAATGGATAATGGATGGAATTTTTAGTTCTTCTTTCTCAAGTAGAAAATACAAAATGTATACTTAGATTTGAGCTGACGTTTTTATCTTATAGTGAAATCTGAAGGATTCAGAGAGAGGGAGAGGGACAGAGAGAAGGAAGCAGGAATGAATCCAGCAAAGGGAAGAACAAAGGCTGTTAGAGCGTGCACAGTGGATCACTATTTTGCCTGGGGGATTCTTTTGCTAGAACTGTTACTTCCTATAACAGGAAATCAGCAACTCTAGAATCCTAACCAGCGTGATTTTTTAAAAATCTTCCCAGTCCTGGCTGTGTTAGCTGGTTTGGTAACCTACAATCAAGATAATATGGAGGCAGAGCATTGGGAATACTCTGTTGTGGTGTGAAATGTGGGTCCTTTCCTCTGTGCTCAGCAGAATAGACAGTCCTAAAAGCCTTGAGAGGTTGTGGATACCGGGTAAGTTGTGTGCTGGCTGCTGAGGCAGGGTGACAATACAAGGGAACCTTTTTGTTTCTGACTGCAGTAGATTACGTAAGGCACTGAGCTATTAATTGTAGAAAAGTGAAAATAACATGCTAACATTTGGCCTGAAATTCTGGGTTTGTGAGCTTTACTGCAGCTGTGATGTGTTGTTTTTCAGGTTTGATAGAGCAGTGAATAGCTTGTGGCAGAGCAAAATGCCGGACAGATCACTGTGCTGATTCCTGCTCCTGTTCTTCAGCATGGGGATGCAGAGGGTCTATATTTGACTATAGACGTCTGTAGCAGAATGATGCTTGCAAACAGGAATTCTTGTTGCATGATAGGAATAGGACCTCTTCCTGATGAGGATGCATGTTCTTTTCCAAGTGTCAGCTAAAATTCATATATTACACAACAGCATCTTTTGTGATTTTTCTTCCTTCTGCCAGAATAGGAGGCAGCTTTAAAATTTTAAGTTCTTAGATTGTGACAAAATTCCTTGAATCTGTTTTGTTTGGGTTTTTGAATGCTATCTGTATTATGAATTTTTATTTTTAGCAAAGGAGATTTTGAATTTGCAGGGATTTTTGGTGGCTGTAAGATGAGAAAACTGAATAGATGGAGTCTGCAGTGTTCTTGGTGAGTTATCTTTTTTCAGTCTAGTAATATCTGTAAACGCTCTTCATCAGGAGATCTGGATTGTGCACGCAGGCCGGCTTTCCAGCAGCAAATGCTAATGCTGGAGGGCTGGTCTTCTGTATCAGCATCCAGGATCTCATTTTGCATTGGCCTCAGTTATTTGATCTTCAGAATGAGGGTAAGGATTTATCACATTCCAAGTCCCTTTGGAATGAATTGACTAATTGTTATTTTCCTAGCCATATGCCTATGTGTTAAAATACAAATATGCAGCAGAGTACCAGGAATATACGTTCAGAAAAACCCAAACTTGACTCTAATCTTCTCGGGCCTGTTTGTTGCCCTGATGGGCCCTGTCTGGGAGAGCTCCCTGAGAGGCTTCAGCTGCTCATGCTGTGCTTGGGCCACAATTGTCATCCACTTCAAAAAAAGTACCTTAAAGGAAAGAGGTGGGAAGCTTGTACCATTTAGAATGTCATTACAGTCTGCATTAGTTTGGGAATCTCAACATTCTCTTCACTGTTGTTGCGCATCCGAATTGTTCACATGGTACTGCCCCAGCCTATTTGCATATAGAAGTACAAAATTAAGCCATGATTGTAATTAATTTCTAAGTAGACTAGAAAAAGAATGGTATGTAGATTTCCCTGCTTTTCAGGAATTAATCTCTGTTTTAGGAGGGATTTGGGAAGTAGGTGTACCCAAAACCTGGCCTGTATCTCTTGATAAGTACAGGCAGTTTTCATGTGGCCAGCTGTAGCTGGGGATGGCCTGTTGAGCCCCATGTTGTGCATAAGGGAGATTCCTTGCTCATGTGTTGAAACATCCCTGTTCTTTTTACCAGCCAAAGGCTGATTGTCATGAACTTTGAACCAGCTGCGTGTGGTTCTCTTCAAACTGTGCTAGGAGTGGTTCAGACTCCAGAAGATGCCCCTCCTCTTTCCTGTCTTGTTTTCTCATACCCAAAGAGAACCTGAGATACCCAGTTCAAAGACTGATGTGTTGGACTGCAAGATGAGGCTCCTAAGGAGTCATAAACTACAAGTAACACTATTTTGGCTGTCAGAATGGTGGATTAAGTCTTTTACTCATTGAGTCTTGAGCATGGAAGCAAATTGGATTTTCCCCTTTTTTGAAGGCAGGTGGATATGGTGTATAATATAGAAAAAGTAGGTTCTTGGGATAAATTTTAACTGTTAAACACCCCATACTTCACAAAGATGTTTACATTAGGACTGGCATGACCTTACTGATGCTGTGGATGCTAAATAAGACCGTTACCCTAAGAAATCGAAAATTCTTAGGGTAAGAATTACTTTGCATATTACAAAAGGAATTTCCGTGATTTGTGGAACTGGGTGTTTGTCTGGGTTTTGCAACAGTAGCAGGTCATAGGCCCTTTGACAGTGAAAAGGAACTTGTTCATTATGTATATGAGCATGAGAGCCATTGCTGACTGTGGCTGAAGTGGCCTCTTGCACATCCCACTTGCCTGCTGAGTATGTCAAACCAGGCAAGGCTGTGATTGGAGATGTGGTTTCCATTTCCTGAAGAAGGTTTTGTGGTTAGATTAGCATATTGCTTTGTCTGTCTTTACAACGCTTGGCTTTCAGAGCAGATGACTGGAAGTCATAATTAGTAATAACCAATGAACTGCTCATAATCTGTGTATTAAGATGAAGTTTGTCTAATATTAGGATATATGTTACTGTAATTTTGATTGAATCCCTTATGTCTTCTCTACCTGATGAAATTTCTTGTCACAACAATACAGAAACCAAAACCCAAAAAAAGTATGGTTTTATGCTGGTTAGGCTCCCTGTGTAGGCATTTTCTTTCAGAATGAGCTTGATGTTACTTAGGCATCATTACTCTTGTATGGAAGTGGAGTAATTATTCCAGATTACTGGAATTTTGCTCTGGAATAGTGTGTCTGCCTGGGAATCAGTAGAAGTAACAGACTAATTCCTATATGTGGCTATAACAGAACCAAGACACTGCCATGTGCCAGACCCTGAAAAGAGGTCTTTCAGTATTCTCTCAGTGTTCTCATTTCACAAAACTGGAAAGAATGCTGGTGGTTTTGGAAGAACATGCAAAAGAAAACATCTCCATCCTACAGGGTGCACAGTCCTCAAACGTATGTAGGACAAAGAGCAAACAAGAGTTTAGGGCAGATAAAGGAATGTAGTCACAAGAATGTGAATGCCATAGGTAGAGGAAGATTAAATTTGCTGGTTTTCCTATTTCATTTGATAACAAATGGATTTGCTGCTGAGGGAACTGAAGCTGAGTAATTGTCTGAACAAAAGCAAGGAGTTAGATATTTAGGTGGGATTTGAAGGCAAAGGGTAGGAATTCAGTAAGACGGAAAAGATGGTCTGGTCCAGTTAAAGCAATTATATAAAGTTGTTAGACTTGTGGTTTAGCTATTTGGATGATCTGGATGAAAAGGAAGGTGAGTGTCAAGGAGGAAGAGTTGGTTGGTTCTTCAAAGGTTAAGGATTAAATAAAAGAGTAAAAAAGTGAGCATGTAAGAACATGCTTGTGATCCAGAAATTATAGAAGACTTCATGCATAGAAAATATTAATTAGAAAAGTATTGGGAAGGGACGAGGATTATTTGCCATTTCTGGAAAGCTTGAAGCTGTTCTTGTACCTGATAGACAAAGATTAGGGGTCTGAGCAGTTTAGAGATAGGACCTAGCTGGGAGCTGCCAGGTTATTCCATTTCCTTGTTTTCATTCGGCTGTTGAACTTCCCCAGAACGATTCTGATTGGAGTGTTTACAATTGCTTGGCCTTACCCAGAAAAGCACCTTTTAATCTCAGCAACAGCTTCTAGACAGTTTGGTCTTTCTGTGGAGAATGCTGGGCCTGCAGGTGTCCTGAAGCCAGAGCTACAAGATAAATCTGATTTTGAAAGTAAGAAAAAATGTGTGTGTTTCTCTGGTGTGTCCCCCCATCTCAACAGAGAATATGAAAGGTTAGGTTTGTTTTTCCTCATATGGATAGAGTTGTTCCACCTGGAACAGGTACAGGTAGCGGGGTTGAGGAGGAGTGATAACAATTCCATGCAGTAAAACAAAAAGTTCTTCAGAAACAGCTGTTTACTTCTAAGTCGTGTTGTCCTGCTTGCTGCTTCTGCTATCAGAAGAGAGTTCTCATGGTCTGGGTCTTGTTTTGACATAATTCCCCAAGTGAGTGCTTTACTGGAATGTGGTACCAGGTGAACTGGAGTAAAAAGGCTAACGGGGAAAAGCAAGGCAGTGGAACAGACAAGGAGTGCCTTGCTTCGGCTAAAATCTGTGCCATGTTCTTCATGCTGTAATAGGAAACATTTGAGGAGTTGTGTTTCCAAAGAAAAAACAACATAGGAAGTCATGCACACATGCTTTGGGAAAGCATGAGCACAAATAAACCACTGCTGGTTCAGCCCCAGAACTTACTTTCAGTAGGATGCTGACACACAGATAGATACAGGGGAGGGTGTTGTGACTGAAGAGATTCAGGGAAACCATGTAGTAAGGTTATATGAAGAATCTGTTATTTTAAGTTTTTAAAACTCGTTATCTTCCCCGAAGTTCTCTCAACCACCATCAGAAAAGCAGAAGCCAGAAGCATTTCACCTCACTGCTTTGTGACTCCCTAGCTGTGTAATTCTATTGGCCATATCCAGATTTTTTCCTTGCTACTTTTATCATCGAATGATAAGTAAGCAAAGTAATGCTTGAATTTTTAAATAAACTGGTTTTCTATATAACTTTTCTCAAGCATTCTCAGAGCACTTTTCAAAGAAATTCCAGTTCTTGGAAAATCATGATTTCCTAGGGAACCAGGAGCTTGCCTTATTTCCTCTTCTGACGTATTTACAAGGCATCATGTTGGCCGAGAGAAGGAATAGACTCAGCTCGTCTGGCAGCCAAGGTGTCGGTTGATTTTGATAGTGGATAAAAGGCGGAGTTTTATCCTTAAAGGAAAGAGTTACTAAAAGGTTTGTGGAGGGAAAAAAAAAAAAAAAAAAAAAAAAAGGGGGAGGAATAGGGCTACAGAGTCCTGGCAGTTGTGGTGGAAACATAGTTTATATACTGAATCTTAAGATGGATGCCCTAGAATATTGAGGAACGGATTAATAAAATGGCCAGGTTAGACCTCCTCTTCCTTATGTATCACAACTGATCATGTTTGTCTCCCTTTTTGTTTAACTTTGGTTGCTTGAAAAGTTAGAAGAATGAGAGAAGTTCTTGATAAGGGCAGCAGTAGTTCTCAGTAAAGGACAGCTGTGTCTCCTCTGCTGTTGTGATCTTAAACATACTTGGAGGAATTAAGTGTGTAAGCAGGCCTTCCTTCATTGATATGGGTAAATGTTAATTAAACTCCAGGTTATGTAATTAGAGGAAATTTCAGACTAGGAAGACTATCTAGCTCTTTTTGAGTGTATGCAACAACTGTAAAAAGGCACCTATGGACAGATGTACAACCAGAATGCAATTAATTAGTATCCCAGATTATAAGAAACTGTGTCAAAACTTTCTGTCAGTTTACATGGATTTGATATGCTTTGATATCTGCAATCTTTTCCATTTAATCTTCATAGAAACTTGCTTTGTGATTTTGATTCTATGCATGTATCTACTTTTTTATTAAGGAGTTTGTTAGACAAAGGGCCCAAAACCATTAAGTGAACTGTGTAAACAAATTTCCAAACCCTTCTATATTTATTTGCAGCTGTCTAATGAAATGTCTGTGTCTATTCCAGTATCCTTTAAAAATTTTCCTCTGAAAATTTCCTATGAAAGTTGCCTCCTCATAGTCCACAGTGACTTCCAGGTAGCCAGTGTTGATGAATACCTAAGTCTTACAGATGTTTATTACTTTATACGTCATTATTATACGTCATTATTTTCAAGAAGACTCCTCAGATGAATAGTGCAACTGTTAAGGAAAGTCATGACTTAAGAGAAATTACAAGTGTCTTTGTTATTTTTATGCATGTCCAGGTATTTTGCAGTCTGGGTGGGTGAGGATAGGAGTGAGTGTAGGAGAGGGAAGAGGAAGAAGGTCACTGCAATTTGGGCCCAGAATAAAATTGCCAGATGACTATCTGTGGAGTTTATAAATTACTATAGTTCTTGGTGTAATAATTCAACTGTACAGCTGGACACTGTTCTGCAATGTATAATCTCTGAAAAGATTACTTCAGAAGTGAAATAGCACTTATTTGCATGGCAGATGTGAACAAACACTTGTTTTGTATAAGACTGGGCTACTAGAGCTTAAAGTGATGACTTTCTGCTTATTTTACAGATTTGCTTACAATCAAATACATGGCCATGGGGGATATGAAGACCCCAGATTTTGATGACCTTCTTGCAGCCTTTGACATACCAGACATGGTAGATCCCAAAGCAGCTATTGAATCTGGACATGACGACCACGAAAGCCACATAAAACAAAATGCTCACGCAGATGAAGACTCCCACGTCCCATCATCATCTGATGTTGGGGTGAGCGTCATTGTGAAAAATGTGCGTACTATTGATTCTTCCGAAGGTCTGGATAAGGATGGCCACCATTCCACAGGCAATAGCTTGCACAATGGCTTTCTAACGTCAGCAGCTCTTGAGAGTTACACTAAAGATGAAGGGAAATCACTTAAAGATGATGGGTCAGCTTCTGAAACTACACTGAAGGATTCAGCTTTCAACCAGTTCAGCCCAATATCAAGTGCGGAAGAATTTGATGATGATGAGAGAATTGAGGTGGATGACCCCCCGGATAAAGAGGAAATACGTGCAAATTTCAGAGCAAATGTCTTGGCAGGATCTCTGTCACAGCAGGAATATGACAAACTAAAGACACTTGGAGGGGAGAACTTAATTAAATCTGGAATCACTGTTTCAAGTAGTATAGATAAAAACAAAGCTGGTAAACGAGAGACAGAGACAAGCTCCATGAATTTAGGTGTCTATGAGCCTTTTAAAACTCGAAAAACAGAGGACAAGTTACTAAAAGACAATTCTGAGAAGCTTCTTGAAAACAGGGTACTTGATGGAAAACTGAGTACTGAAAAATGTGACACAAATCTTGCCAGCATTTCCCAGTCCAAAGCAAAGTCATCAGCAAAGCTTTCGTCCTGCATTGCTGCAATCGCAGCACTGAGTGCTAAAAAGGCAGCTACAGATAGCAGTAAGGATTTACAGTCTAATTCAGGAGAGTCTTCTCCATTACCAAAAGACATGAGTGAAAGTCCCCGGGCTACTGAAAAATCTCCTGAGTCTCAGAGTCTCATTGATGGTGCTAAGAAGCCGTCTGTCAAACCGCCCGATAGTCCCAGAAGCGTCTCAAGTGAGAATAGTAGCAAAGGGTCTCCGTCTTCTCCCGCAGGGTCAACACCAGCAATTCCTAAGGTTCGCATAAAAACCATCAAGACTTCTTCTGGGGAGATCAAGAGAACTGTTACTAGAGTGTTGCCAGAAGTTGATTTGGACTCTGGTAAAAAGCCAGAGCAGAGTGCTTCCATGGTAACCTCCATGACATCTCTCCTGTCCTCACCGACTTCCGCTGCCGTTCTCTCCTCTCCTCCCAGAGCTCCTCTGCAGTCCTCCGTTGTCACCAATGCAGTTGGATCTGCAGAACTTGCCCCCAAACAGGTGACTATCAAACCCGTGGCTACTGCCTTCCTGCCCGTTTCAGCAGTGAAAACTGCAGGTTCCCAAGTGATCAATCTGAAGCTGGCTAACAACACCACAGTGAAAGCCACTGTCATCTCTGCTGCGTCCGTGCAGAGCGCCAGCAGCGCCATTATCAAAGCTGCCAACGCCATCCAGCAGCAGACGGTCGTGGTGCCAGCATCCAGCCTTGCCAGTGCCAAACTTGTGCCAAAGACAGTCCATCTTGCCAACCTTAACCTTTTGCCTCAGGGTGCTCAAACCACCTCTGAACTGCGCCAAGTGCTAACAAAACCCCAGCAGCAAATCAAGCAGGCAATAATTTCTGCAGCCGCCTCCCAGCCTTCGAAAAAAGTGTCTCGAGTGCAGGTGGTGTCATCTCTACAGAGCTCTGTAGTGGAAGCATTCAATAAGGTGCTGAGCAGTGTCAATCCCATACCAGTTTACATCCCAAACCTTAGCCCCCCTGCCAATGCCGGAATCACGCTACCAACACGAGGTTACAAGTGTTTGGAGTGTGGCGACTCGTTTGCTCTCGAGAAGAGCCTGACCCAGCATTATGACAGGAGGAGTGTGCGAATTGAAGTGACTTGTAATCATTGTACAAAGAATTTAGTTTTCTACAATAAATGTAGTCTCCTGTCCCACGCTCGTGGGCACAAGGAGAAAGGCGTCGTGATGCAGTGTTCCCACCTGATCCTAAAACCAGTCCCAGCAGATCAAATGATAGCATCTCCTTCCAGCAATACTGCTGCAGCCATGCTCCAGAGCGCAGGGGGAGCTGGCACGCACTCCGTAACAAAGATCCAGACTGGCTTAACTGGGACAGTGATCTCGGCCCCCGCGAGCTCTCCTGTCATTCCAGCTATGCCGCTAGACGAAGATCCATCAAAACTCTGTAGACATAGTCTAAAGTGTTTGGAGTGCAATGAAGTTTTCCAAGATGAGACATCTCTTGCAACTCATTTCCAGCAGGCCGCAGACACAAGTGGACAAGTAGAGTATCCTATGTTTACATTCCAATGTTTCATCTATAAGCCTAGGAGACTTTGGATATTTTTTTACTTTCATTTAGCTGTTAATTATCTGAACGTCTGTGATTAAAATGATAAATGAAAACCACAGAAAGTCTTGCAAGCACTTACATAGTGAATGTCAACACTTTTCAAATAAGACTTAGAATCTTTTTAGACCCTGAAGTCTGAAATTGATACTGTATATTTTTGCTAAAATTTAGCATTAACTTTCTTACAGCTGAACATGATAATAGAGAAAATAATCGTGGGTATTACTAATAATATGTTAATGCTTCTTTCTGTGCTTTGGAATTTGACTAGCCTGTGGAATCCACTTAATTGGCACCCTCATTAACAGCCTGTCTATTCAACCTGAATGATAGCTTTAAGTGATTCATTCTAGATTGGTCTTCAGGTTTTAGCGTTTTCACCAAGTGCCCTAAGTGAGCGAGGCATTCCCCTCACGTGCAGGGAGGGACTCAGGCAGTGACAAATGGCACACTGACTACTGACAGGAATGCTGCTGTTTGCCTCAGCTCTTCCTCAGAAAGTGCAAAGTGCTGTTCTCACTTGCACGTCTTCCTTTCTGTGTGATCATTGGTTTAGTTGGTTGGGTTTCTTTTCCTCTTACAAATGCTAATGAGTTCAACATAAAATTATTTACTAATGTATGTGGCCTGACCTGAAAGAAATACGTCATTCAATAAAACTTAATATTAATCAGTGTGCGATGTATTTTATAATCCTGGCAGACTGAAGGTGGTTAATTAAATTATATGGTTGGATCTCTGTTGGGGTGTGCCAATTAAAAGGGATTCTGGTGTGTTTCAAAGCATTCAGGTGAGCTCAGTGCTCCAGCTTCTTGCTGCAGGGGAAGCTGAAAACCTGCAAGCATGCTCAAGACAGGAATGCCCCAGGAGTCTTCCTGGGAATCACACAACAGTGGACAGGCTAAAGATTTTTAAGTCCTGCAGTTAAGAAAAAAATGCACTAGTCCTAGGAGCACAGGCAGGTTCCCATCAGGACCTATTTGCTACATGTAGGACCTGTTCTGTACCATGAAGCAGCTCCACTGCACCTACCACTACAGGTAGTAATGTAAAGAGATTTGCATGTGGAAATAACCTTGATTATGTGGCTCTGCCTTAGCTCCTCCCTTTAACTGGCTAGCAGAGTTAGACTGAAATTACCTGGATTCCAAGTGGAATGCCATGCAAGTGAATTTCTGTTTGTAAGATACTACAAGTGTGCATACCTAAGGGAGCTTTCTTCAGCAGAACATGTCCATCCATAGACATTGCTGCAGTTCTGAACAGGATCTAATGGCTGACCATTAGAGTATATTCTGCACCAGCTCGGGCTACTTAATACTTAGGGTGTTTAACTGACTGATTTGCTGATGCTTATTGGTTGTAGATAGATTTTTTTTTTCCCCATAATAAGCCCATTAGGTAACATTCCGTCTAAGATCCAGTAGACCTTGCAAAAGCCTGGTGGTTTTGGTACTGGAAAAGCAAGCAACTAAGAAGATGACAAGACAAAGCAATTGGATGAGGGACAGAGAATAGTTTGGGAGAATGAGGCTAAAATAGAAATTGAAAAAGAAAGAACAAAGATAAAGTGATCTTCTCACTTTCAGGGTGTGAGGATTTTTGATGGCCAAGTAAACTAGAGCTTTTGCCCTTCCCTTTCTCCCTCTGTCTGGTGCTTTTGCCCTGTTGCTGCTGAGTTTGCTCTCCATACAAGTCCTTTAGATACTATTTATCCTGGTAATTTACTAAAGGAAAGCAATTGTGATGTTCACAGAATGTCAAAATACAGCTGCAGGGAGGTGGAGAGAGAAGTACGGGTTCTCAGGTACTGCTATTCAAGGAGGGAAGCCGCTGGAGCTGCAGGAGCAGCTGGCATTGCCTGCTGCCTGTCAGGGTGTTTGTGTCTCCTCATGGAAACCCGCTCTGCTGGAGCTGCAGGTTTAAAAAAACGGTGCAAAGCACTGGAGGAAAAGAAGCTATTTCCATGTTCCTCTGTTTGAAAAGAACACTTAATAAATGTAGTTTTAAATGTTCTTTGTTGAAATATCCTTTTAAATCTTAATTACACATTTTTGTAGTCCTTTTCATATGTCAAGCAGCCGCTCTTTTTTATGTTGAGTTTGGTTGCATCCTGTAGGGGTAGTGTTTCCTGGAGAAATGCTCTGTATAGGCATTTATTACTAAGTATGTTGCTGCTTTTCATTAGATGTTACCTCTTGAGAAGCTTGGATGAGAAATACTCTCACTTGTTTTCCTTCTTAGTGCTTGGCACTGTCTTTTTGCTGTAAAACTGCCATTATTGTGGGGGGAAGAAGACAGGGAAGTTAGATGAGATTGATACTTTTTCTTTGGAAGGAAGGAGGAAAGAATAAAAACAAACACTTAGATTTTGCAAACAAGTAATAGGAAAAGAGGTTATATGCAGCTTACTATTCTTTCTAGTGTCCCATCTAATTGCTCCTGAAATGGAAAATATATAGTTTTGTGTTTCCAATGAGTAAGTAGCTGCTCGTATACTCTTGTTACAAAGGTAGAATGTTTTGTTTAAAATAAGCAATGGTAGAACAATCTTATCAATGAAAATACATTCACTATAAAGTTGTTACCTTTCTGTAATGTTTTATTGCCATTAATATTCCTGTTAAAGGAATATTAACCTAAGGGGATATTCCCGCTAAAGGAGTATTAACCCTGACTCACTGACAGGTTTTCTGGCTGAATAAAACCCTCATCTATTTGCTAAAGGTAGCAAATCTGGGCTAATGAATGTTAGTATTTCTCTTAGTTATAGATAGGAGTACATAGCTCCCATGGAAACTACATAGCTTATTTCCCTTCATACTCAGCGTATGTGTGTATCTTTATTTTCCACCTCCACCATTTTTCCTTCTAACCCTTTTTTTTTTCTGAAACTTTGACTTTAAATGCAGGCAGGTGATGATTTTCACAAACTGTGTTTTATTTTGGTGTGGGTTGGAATGAGAGAACTGGAAGTTAATGCCACCTTAAGCCCAAAATAAAATGGTAAGCAAACATGCTGAATGTCAGAATTTAACAGTAGATGCTTCTTGTTCTACTGTAATCAGTTACAATTAAACATTTTCTGTACTCATTGAAATAGCAGAGCAGGGGCCTTAACTAAGAGCATTATTGGCATGTTGGGTTAGCAAACAAGTCTGGTAGCTTGCTGCAAAATCAGGAAGATCTCTGAGCTGGGGCTGGAATGTTGTGTGGCTCTTCTGTGGCATCACATCCCAGTTTCCTTCAGAAGTCCTGCAAGCCAAAGGCTTTGGAAGGACCTGTGAAACCTCCAAATGTTTCTGTTACTGGAGTAAGAAGTTCTGGTTTGCTGTTTTCTTACGTAATCAAATAATGCTCCAGATTCTCCAGTATTGTATTACAGCTCATTAATACATGAATAGCCAAAGAGAGATTTGGGGAATGGTACTGAGCCCAGTAAATGTGACACTTATTGCTGGTCAGAGGTTATTGCCTTTATCTGAACTTAAGACAACACACCAAAACAATTCTGGTCAGCCTGAGGCTGTAAGTCCCCCATTTTTGGGCACTCCTTGGTCAATTAAGGCCAAGTATTTGGCATTTCAAAGCAGATATTTCTGTGTGTCTCTATATAGCCTTGCTGCGTCCCAAAGGCTGTAAGCAGGTGCCAGTTTGAAATCCCTGTAGACAGCTGAACTCAGGCAGAGGCTTGCAGGAGAGCAGTACATCTACCCATGCTGAACACTACTGTAGTGGGCTAGCAGGAATGCCAGTGGAACCTGCGTTGCAGTGATGGCATGTTTTCTTTGCTTAACATGCTGTATATTTAATGGTTTGCATTTTGCCATCTTGCTGCATCAGGACATGGGAGAACTCTGTATGGAGACTGTGCTCAAACACGCCAGGCCACAGTGCTCCCAGAGCGTTTATTTCAGGATTTCTTCATGCGTATGTTAGTAAATAATTTATAATTCAGATCTGGAGATCTTTTTTTGGTCAATATTCTCGCAGACTGTACACATCACTACATATGCCAGACTCCTAGAACATTCCTTAAAAACGTGCAAATACATGTTCAAAAACATACTGATGTCCTGAAGGAGTCTTGGGTTTGATTTTAAATCTTTGCAAGTCACTGGTGAGGTTCACAAGTCCCAAGCCATAAGAGACAGTAGCAATAATTTGATTCTGGAGTTGTTTGTAGGCCCCTTGCACTATTAAGGTAATCTGGGAAGGCACCTGAGTAATATTTCTGTAAAGCATGTGTATCTGCCGTGGTCAGTGGTGTAGGAAGGATCTTTGTAGCCCAGAATGCCAGTCAGTCTGGCTACCAGCACCTGCCAGCTCTGTCAGCAGGGCTTGTGTTCGTACTTGCCTACTGCATTGGGTCCCATCCCAGTTACGAAATTTAACCTTTATTTGCTGTATTGCAGTGTTTGACACAAGACGTTATGTAGAGCTGAACCAAACCTTTTGTCTCATCTATTCTGGTTTATCATTTAGAAGACATGCAATATCTGCCAGATGCTGCTTCCTAACCAGTGCAGTTTTGCATCACACCAGAGAATTCATCAGCATAAATCTCCATACACGTGTCCTGAATGTGGAGCAATCTGCAGATCTGTCCACTTCCAGACCCATGTCACTAAGAACTGCCTGCATTATACCCGAAGAGTTGGGTTTCGGTCAGTATAATTATTCCTTTTGCTGTCAATTTATGTATAATTTATGGTTTTTAAAGTGGTTTTCCATTTTCATAAGCACTGTTTGGACAATACCAGCTTCATGGGTTTAAGATTGTCATGGCAATAGTACTATTAGTACTGAAATTTTGGAATAAATACATTAGGATTCTACTTTGTTTTGGGCATCCACTTTTGTATATGATTAAATCAGAATATTATCTGGTGTAACCCAGATTTAGGACTTCACAGTTTATAAAGTCTAGAGGATTCAGATGCATTATCTTAATTGCAGGTTTTCAGAAACCTTCTTGAGTTTTTTCAAAACATTGAATTTTAGATTGTTCTTTCTGGTAGAACAGTCATTGTCAGTACTTCCAGAATGTTGAGATGTTGATGGGCATACTGCACCTGTCTGGTTGTTCTCTTTTCTGTGGCAAGTCAAGATTCCTTGACTTTATCACTTTACATCACTTGGAAATTGCCTTTCTCAAACAACCTTGTCTTTTGGTTCTCCTTTGTTACTTTTCAGTTTCCCTTTGACTTTTATGTTTCCCTGTAATGGCAACTCACTGAGAAAATGGGGAGCAGAGGCATTTCATAGAAATGTTTAGTTTTGAAAGACTGAACAAATGCTTTCTGTTAGCATTTTCCTTGCACTTGAATGGCAGGCAGCACAGCAAGAGATCAGAAGAGCCTCCTGTACCTCGAGCTTTGCTTAGCACTCCAAAACCACATCCATTTCACCCTGTCTGCCTGGAAAAAGGCCATTCTAAATCTTACAGCAGGTAGCTCCTTCCACCCTTAAGGTACCACAGTTCATTTTCCAGGATGGCTGTGCAATCGTCCCCTAAGGGAAGAAAGCATTTTTACTGCATCAAGCCTCTGCTTTCAGCTTGAATTCATGGCCTGATGTTAACTCCAAGCTCTTTTCATTTCTTTGGGTTCTTTTCTTTTATCCTTTTCTCTCAAGCAGTAGCCTGTCTAGTCCTGCATTTTCTCCATCTGCTTCCTGCACTCCTCTGCTCTTCCCTCTAATGTATGTCTCTTGGGTTTGTACACAGAATCACCTCTAGGGACTCCTGGCCTGCCCCAGTAACACCAGCAGAATCCCCTTCACTGGGAATCTAAGTCACTAAACTTTTCAAGATGTCTCATAAACATCTCATGTCACATCGAGTCAGAATTTCTTGATCTGGTGAGACTGTGTGACCCAGGCAAACAAAAGCAGTCTCTGGGAATGTTACTGTCTCCCTCCTTAGCCTCCTCAGCCTCTCCTTAGAGCTTTTGCCTAAGGAGCAGCATACCCTGTCCTGCCTCTCCAAAGGGCCTCTGCCAAGAAGTTCCCTTTGACTCCAGTGATTTAGGCTAGTTGTCTGCACTGAATCAGCTGAAAACTTCAGCCTGAAGTTTCCCTGCAGCCTGCCAAGGTGAAAGCAAGCAGCTGTTAGAACAGTCCCCAAGAGGAACGCTTGGTCCTTAGGAACTGTGTAATATACAATGGTGGATGCTGAGGATCAGTTGTTATGTGGCATCACTAGAGAATAAAGTCAAGCCGTGGCACGGGGAGGTGAAAATGCCACCCCGCTCTCCGGAGGGACAACCTCAGGAGTAGATGTGTTACTGAGTGCATCACGCTGTGTATGGCTGTGAAGAAGTGCTCAGCTCTGTATGAGCACAGAAGCTCTTAACAGAGCCAAAAAAGACCAGAATAATCTGCTTTAGAGAATGCACTGGTAAGCAGAGACTAGATGGGTATAAACTCAATGAGTATCATTAAGAGTATAAATTAAATGCCCAGAAAAAGAAAGGATGACATTTCATAAAATTCAAGGGTGATAAATTTTAAAAGTAAAATGGGATCCTTGAATTCAATGTAGAACTGTTTTTCCTGCTTTATTGCTATCATCACGGCAGTAAAACTACTGAAAAATTAAATTGACATTTGTGTGACAACAATCATACTGCCGTGATAGATGCTAAAATTAAAATTTTGGAAGGGTGGAGGCCTTCTATGTTTGAAGACTTCGTAAAAGTCTTACTGCAAAACACTGATCAATAAGAAATTGTCTCATTGGACAAGTAATTGCTGATTGCACTATGTTCTTGGACTGATTTGGGAGCATTTGCTGCTGGAGATGTAGGGCGTTAAAGGGGATCATTGTGTATAAAAATTCTTATGTTCTAACACTAATTGAATTTTTTAATCGTTTCATTTTAGAATAGATGCAGAAAGGTCACAAATTTTCGACGCAGCCAGAAGTATGTTTTTGAAAAATATCTTCTGAATTCCAATATGATATATTGATCTGATAGTAGGGATTTGGTTTAGTTTTCCTGAGTTTCAGTCCAAGTGCTGATTTGATTACATGTGCAGAAAATCATTACCAGTATATCTTCATTAAATCTAAACAAGGGAAATGGTGAAAATATTTTCCTTACTGGTTTTCCATTTGGTGATTGTTTCTAAATTGCTGTGGTGTACTTTAAACAATGCCCTGCATGTGATAAAAATGCGTTCTGGAAAATCTCTTTCCAAATTTGCAGAGGATTTAAGTATTTTTTCTGCAATCAGTAGAGTATTTGTCTATCCACCCTTCTCTCTGTTTTATTGTAATAACATAAAAACATGTTCTGACCTTATATCTCTTAGATTTTCAAATGACAATGTGTGAAATTTCTTTCCCCTTACTTTGTGATCCACAAATCAGTGGTTATGTTGATTCTTCCGGGGTTGTTTAAGTTGACAGAGTAATGTAGTTTTATCCAGTTGCTATCCATGTGTGTTTCTCTCTTCCCTTTGCTTGAAAATCCGTGTTGATTATGTCCAGCACTGCTCAGGGCAGGCTGCACTGACTCTCCTCCACTCTCTCCGCAGCTGCGTGCACTGCAATGTTGTGTACTCTGACGTGGCGGCACTCAAGTCTCATATTCAAGGTTGTCACTGTGAAGTCTTTTACAAGTGTCCTATCTGTCCCATGGCATTTAAATCTGCTCCCAGCACACATTCCCATGCCTACACACAACACCCGGGTATCAAGATAGGCGAACCAAAGTAAGCAAAATTCATCTTCTACTGCACTTGTCTGCATTTGAATGACCCGTGAAATTGCATTCTGTCCTGTGCTTGCAGGACACTTCTTACAGGCACCAGTTTGTCAGCCTGCTGGTTATGTGGGATTTGTGTAGCGCTTTCATGACTTTTCAGCTGGTAGTTCATTGGGAAAGGTGATATTTCTGTGAATGCACTAGCAGGTCTTTAAGCACTGCATGCTATGAGAGAGTGATTGCAAAATGTAATTACACAAATTATGCGGACAGGTGGCCAGAGTGTTGCTCATTCTAATGTTTTAATCTGCTTAGCTCATCTGCATTTTTACTGTGAATTAAAATAATGTGATTCCAAAAACAGCTGCTAAGACTAATCAGTGCTTATGTGGTGATTTTCTTAACGTGGTTGAAAAGTTGAGAAAAAGCACTTTTATCTGTTTATATAAGCTTTTTTCCAATAGGTAATCTCTTTCTGGCTTGAAGCAGAAGTGTTTTTGTTCTGTAGCTAGGAAAGTTGTCCATAAAGGTGGTAGTTTGCTGAAGGTGGTGACACAGGGTACAAGTAGGACTCGTCTTCATTGTCTTTTTTTAAAGTTGTTGGACACTGGGGGGCTCTGCTGAAGGCAGCAAGTGCTGCTGTGTGTGCAGACTCCAGCCCTTGAGTGTGAGCCTCTCTGATGACCTCTTCTCCTCCATCTGCCTCTTCCTCACTGCTAGAGTGCACTGTTGAGAGCAAGCAGGGATTGAGCTCCGTGTTTTCTCCAGGGCATGCACAGAGCACCAGCATGGTAACAACTTGCAGGCTCAAGAACATAGATGTTATTATATCATGTGATGTAATAACCAGCATTCCTAAGAGTTCAGTTTCTCACTGTTTCTTCTAACATATTAACAGGAGATATTTTTTTTTGTTTGCACTTCCATCAAAGCAAAATGGCAACAAACTTGCCATGTCTGATACCAAATGGAAGTAATTTCTGCCTCGAGGGGAATGATACATTGTTTTAATTCAGGATGCTATCATCAGTCAGGTGCTGTGAGATACCAGCATTTAAAATTTTTTTCAGGTTCCCATAGATTTCTCATTAGACAAATCTAAAAGATTAAGATCACTGTTTGTGTAAGATGCTACACATATGAAGAGTGAACTGTGCTTGGATCTGCCAAATTGTTTCTGATCGCGTTCAGGAATTAAGTATTTTGCATTAGGCTTTTTTTCCACATAGATGCACTTATAATTGTATTCCTTTACAAATTTACTTTGATTATAAAAAAATGAAATGAAATGTTATTATATACTACTGTAATAAGTCACAGAATCCATAGTTGAGCACTCCTCTTAAGAAGTGGTGTTTCCTTTAAATTTGCCAGTTTTAATCACAGTGCTGCCTTAAATGCATGCAGAGTGACTGGTAGGATTTTTCCAGCCCTTGCAGTGTTCAGAGTTCCTGGCTTGCTAGTTCTGAGCAGAGCTGACAGGTTGTATTTGAGGCAATACATTCACATTTGGGTTATCTGTGCTGCATCATGGGGCACCCAGGCTGTGTGACTGGCACCCACTGCAAGCCTGCCAGCCTCATTCCTGACCCCAGGGGTGTGGCACAGTCCAAGGACACTGGCCATGGCTTCAGCAGTGCCCCATGGCTTTTGAGGGACTCTGTAGTAGGTCACACTCCTCTGTTTACAGGAACTGGGCTCCTGGGGAATCTGGCTGCCCTCCCCCGGCATTTACTTGAACTGTGTGATTTACAATTTACAAACAGTTGCTGCAGAACAGATGCACTAAACCACTTGGTGTATGAAAAATGACTTTTATATGCAGGGATTCTCACTGGGATGAAATGAGATTATTTTAATATAGGGAAATGGATGGCTGTCTTGTCTTTCAACTCTAGGAAGCTCTCTCCTGTAACATACTCTAAACTCTGGTTTCCCAGAAAACCACAGATGTGCTCTTTTTTCAGTAAACAGTGTCTAGGAATGGCACTAATATATTTTTCATGGCTGATCTCTTTTTGAATACTGGAGGAATTCTTGTTTATCAAGCCAAATTATGGGATATTTATGGTACTATTGGTAAAAAGTGTATTATCCCACAAGTTCCCTTTTTTCAAGAAAAAAATTTGGGAAGGAGGAATACTGTCCTCTGGTGCAGAGGCTTGGCAAATGCTAAATGTCTTTTATGTGAAAGTATTTTCCTGTGAGATAACACTTGTATTTATTCCAAGATAACACGTGAATTTGCTAAACAGATTTTTGGGAAGTGAAAAGGCCATGCGCCTGCTTTGTTGTGTACTGTGGGGCAGGAGCAGCCTGGGAGTGGGAGCAGGAGTGGGATGGGATGGGATGGGATGGGATGGGATGGGATGGATGGATGGGATGGGATGGGATGGGATGAACTGCCTGACTTATTCCAGCATCCCTGTAAATGACATCCTGTGGAAGCACAACTGCCTTTAAGCTTTGAACAGCATTTCAGGCAGTTGCATGTTAAACACTGACTACTTCAATTAAATTTAAAAAAAAAAACCAAAACCATGTGTGGTTGCATGGTTAAAGATTGAAAATCATGTTTTTGCTGTGTCTGAAGGAAATACTCCTGGTGTGTATAGTCATAACTCATACTGTGAGGTGTGTTGGTATGAATTTAAGTGAGTAGTCTTTGCCCAGAGACTTGTCTGAAATTTGGATCTTTACCAGGTAGTTCTGCTTCTGTGAAGGCAGGGTAAAGTACTTTAGCTGCCATAGAAAATACAGAGATTTAGCTCGTGGTGTTTTTAGAGAGTTACAGTTTTTATATGTGATAAATTCAAAAAGAATTTCTACAAATCTCCAGATCTGCAGTGAAGGGCTCACCACAGAAAGCAGGACAATAGTACATTGATCATCAGAGGATGCTGTGTAAATAATACATTTATCTTAGCATGTGTGAGAAACTGGCACCCCTTGATAGCACAAAGTCTTTCCCAGTTAACATGAAGAAGTGAAAATTGTTTTTCATTTGGAGTTACAGGACGGCTTGGACATGGAAGCAATGCCCATGTTTTTATGGTCTCAAAACACAGTGCAGAGTGATCCCCAGAGCTCTGGAACAATGCACTATCAATGATAATTATTTAGAGGGATGTGTAAAGCACTGGGAACATTTATGTGGCTAATGAGAAGATTTAGCACTTTAGCAGGCAGGAGGGTTTGAGGGTTTGTTTTTTTAAGTGGCAGTTACTCTTAAGGATGGGAAGCGCCTGTTGCTGTACTGAGCACCTGTGGTTGGGCTTCTTTTATTTTAGCTAAACTTTCTCTGCAGCACTACAGATTACATGGCTTAGATTTCTCTCTCATCTCATGATCTGTGGTTAGAAAACTGCTGTAAGAACAGGAGGCTGGGAGACCTATGTTCAAAAGTCACATGTGCTCCAAGAAGGGAAGCGTTTGGTGGTGTCTCTACATTTCTGTGACAGATTCATCAAGACTTGGAATGGCAGATCAGGGAAATCCCGTCCTGCGCTGTTGGAGCTTCAGGGCATTGACAGAGTCTAGGTTTGGCATTCAGGAGCATCAAAGCCATGAACATTGCCAAAAATGTATTTATCTTGAAGCATGTTGCTAACTACAATTGAATTAATCACTCCTTACAATATACTGCATATACAATATACAGGTTTGTAACCTGGAGCCAGGGATATTATCCTTTAGCTACAGTGTGAGTTCAGAAACTGAAGGTGTTGTACTGTCCGAGTATCCTGAGCAGATGTTGTTCTTGTATATGTAACTGGCACATGCTGTTGTTTTCTGGCTTCTTGTTTGCACTTTAATTTTTTTTTCTATTTTTCTGTTTCTTCTACTGCTCCCATATTTTGAAATTGAAGGATGTTTTGAATTAGTCTAACTTTTTTCAGGCAGTGTGAAACAATTACTTAAACATGTTAGATCTTATCTGTGATGAGGAAAAAAGTTAACATCATGATTCTTGCAAATAGATCATCAACATGACTGACATTGTTTATTGTGCTTCTGTTTTTAGAATAATATATAAATGCTCTATGTGTGACACTGTGTTTACTCTACAACCTTTGCTCTACCGCCACTTTGATCAGCACATTGAAAACCAGAAGGTGTCTGTTTTCAAGTGTCCAGACTGTTCTCTTCTATATGCACAGAAACAGCTTATGATGGATCATATCAAGGTGTGTAAGCATCTTCTCTTGTTTCCTTCATGATACCATTTGTCATGCAATATATGCTGTGAGAACATACTGTGAAAAGGCACAGAGTAACAAGACTGCTGAAAGAGATGTTAATAATTCTGAGGGAGTGATCTGTGAATGTTGTTCTCAAATGTTAAAATTTTATATTTTGTCTGGTCTTCAGCATATCTGTGATGACTCAGTTGGTTTTTATGTAAGAATGGTGATTTTGGTATACTGGGAATATCTCAGCAAGTCCAATCCTAACAAATACTGAGTTTTATTTACAGTATTCTAAGTATTATTCCAATTGTTAGGAGCTGAGAATGCTGAGTGCATCACAAAATCAAACCTTTGATGTTCAGAATTCACCGGGAAGCAGTATGTTGCTAGATGTAGAGGTTACCTGTGTTATGTGAACTTGAACATGTGTGCTTTGAAAAAAAACTCCAGTGGATTTCCTCATAAACACCATTAAGAGCTAACAATTCACTGTGATCCTTGTAAGTCCTGGTTTGAAGGATCAGCAGCCCCCTGGCTATCATTTGTTAGCTGTGTGTTTGACACAGACTGTTACCTCATGTCATACAGACCAAAGCTGAGGTTTTTCCTTATTAACCCCTGGCACCTGAACACAGAATGGGACTGTGGAGCCTGCTGCGCTTCTCTGGCAGTGCCAAAATTCCTGAATACTATTTCTCTACCACAGAGTGGAAAACCAGACATCTTTTTTGGCTGCTAAAACCATCATTTTGCATTTTAGTCCCAACTATGGCACTTGTAACCACAGAATTCTCTGAAGTAGTGTTGAAAATAAGATCACAAGTCTTGAAAAAACAGGTGGTCTTAAAGCCAGTCTTCAACTTGAGGAGGAGATGAGGGAAAGGCTGAGCCAAGATGTTCAGAAATACAAGGGCTGGATATTTTCTTTGTTTCTGAGCTAGCAGCACTAGTTCTTGCATGTTTACTGCAAGATATCTTAGATGCTCCTCGCATGCAGCAATGCAAAACTCTGATCTGACTGCAGTTAGGGCCAGAAGCTATCTTTACAGAAATCAGGATGCTCAGCATCTCACATTTCAAAGATATGCTCAGTTACTTGGGCACTACTTCTTTGGCTTTAGTGTTCCATGCCAGTATATGAACTTTCAACCAGTGAGGTTTTAGTATGATTCACTGTAAATGATTCAGACATTTTTGAGACTAAAATTAGAGGATTAGACAACACATGTGCAGTAGCAGTATTGCTGGTTTTGCATTTAGGATGTGTGTGTAGCAGTAGGGACTGGAGCAAAGCAGTGTAAATTGGAATTCAGTTAAGGGGGACTGAAAAAAACAGTAAGAGGTTATAGATAAAAGAAGAAAAGGATTCAGGGAGAGGATAAAAGCACAAAAGGACTAAGGGAGAGTACGATGCCAGACAGAGGCAGAGCTCAGCTGCACAGAAAGTAATGGTTTGGTATGGCTAGACATAAATCATCAAGGTAGAGACAGACCTGGATGAAAGTAGGACAGAAAGGGACAGAAGGAAGCTCAGGAGGAGATTATTTAAAGCTACAGAAAATAACCCAGAATAATTCCTGCAGATGTCAATATTTCTTGATGGCAGAATGTATGTCTTATTATCCTGTAATGACTCACTGCAAGAAAATTTCCAGCAGCCAGTGAGAGCAGATGGTGAAGGACTTGCCTGGCCTGGCCTGGCTTGGCCTGGAGGTGTAATGCTCCCTGTTTGGCCAGCACTGGGATTCCATACTATGCTTTAATGCTCTTGGTGTAGTTTCAAATAAGAAATGAAATTTCAAGGATTGTATTTACAAGACATTTGGAAAGCTGTGCACTAACATTTTACATGCTGACAGGTTAGGCTGGAATGGAATCTCCAGGTCAGCTTGAGTTGCCTGAGAGTACAGGAACCTTGTTTCCTGCTCCCCTGTGCAGTGGGTTACTAAAACCAGCCTCCTCCTTTACTACACACCTGCACTTTGCTCTTAGTTATTGGTCCTGTGCACTTTGCTTTTTATTAACGGTTATGGGGGGTTAATCACTGGCTTTTCTGGTATTTAAAAGCTGTTAAATCAAAGAACATGTTCTACTGATGAGGTTGATATTTGCTCTAGAGCCAGTGGGTAGTCGCAAAGGCCGAAGTATTTACAAAAGAACTTGTTGCTGGAGTATCACATTGATGCTCCTATATTCCCAGAATCAAGAGGGTTATAGAAAGGGTCAGTATGTGAGAGGATCAGAATGCTGTCCTGATAAAGGACAAGCCTTTCAGACATGAGACCTCAACTGGGGGTCCCTGTTCAGCAGTGGATTAGCTCTGGTCTGCAGTCATCCCTGCTGGCCCACAACCCTGCTCATCCTTGCTGTGTGTACGTCCATGCGTGGAACTCAGACACACAGCTGAAGCCCCGCAGCCCTTTCTGAACAAGTCACTTTGTTGGAAGGCTCAGGTGTCACACCAGTGCACTTACACTGGTTTGGAAATGGGGAATGGGGGAAGAGGGAGTTCTTCCCTTCTTACTGACTATTGACTTAAAGTGCAGACATAAGTCCCTGAGGAAGGCTTCCCACCCAGGAGCTTCAGGGGCTGGAGAACAGCTGCTCAGACCCTTCTGATCTGCTGTGGGGCCCTGTCCGCCCCGCACACCTTGTCCCACACTACCTAGCAAGGTAGCCCTAAGTGAGTGTGCTCATTACCTGGCTGGAGAGTAAGGCAGGGCTTAACCTCAGCCTCAACATAAAATGTTAATAAATTACATAGCCAATGTGATGTAAAGAGTTGCCTTATCTTATTTACCAATACGCCAAGTCAACATTTGGTCAGTAAAATCACCTTTCCTTCTTGGAAAACTCCAGTCACATAGTCTGGAATGAGGATGCTCAACTAACATGTCAGGTAAGTAAAGCAAGAAATTAAACTTAACATAAAGTACTTCTTGAGCCCTTTTTTCCTCCCTTAAGTTGCTAAACCACAACTTAAACGTAACCTCCAAAGTAAGTCTCTTATTTTTTTGTGAAAACACCTACATAGGTGTCAGTTATTGTTAGGTCATGCTAGGTCTTGCGTTTACTTAATCTTGTTTCTTTACGAATGTGATCTGATGATAATAGTATGCCAAAGAAGTAACTGAAGGCTTTTGGTTGAGTACAACTCTGTATGTCTGTGTCCGTTTTTTACCTTTTTTTCCTCTCTCTTTTATTGTAGTCTATGCATGGAACTTTGAAAAGTGTTGAGGGGCCACCAAACCTGGGGATAAACCTGCCTCTCAGTACTAAACCCACAACTCAAAACTCAGCCAGTCACAACAAGGAAGACACAAAATCTGTCAATGGAACAGAAAAGTTGGAGAAGAAATCTCCTTCTCCCATAAAGAAAGCAGAACCTAAAAAAGTCACTAGTCCTGGCTGGACGTGTTGGGAGTGTGACAGGCTCTTCACTCAGAGAGACGTTTACATCTCCCACATGAGGAAAGAACATGGAAAGGTAAAGGAATATATTCAGTACAAAAAGGTGAATTAAACCTGAAAGGTGAAGTATTTGTTTCTAAATTCCATTTGTGTTTTTGAAGATAATTCCTTTAAGTCCCAGCATTATTATTCACTGTTCTTATATCTATTTCATCTTTTTTGCTTTGGCTGCTCTAGTTTTTTTCAGTTTCTACATCATTCTACTGAGAAAATCATCTGTAGGCTTGTTCATTCAGTACCGAAATTTTTTCAAGACGGAAAGAGTGAGAGATATTGCTGTATTTCATCCAAGCCATCTAATCTGTTCCAGGTTCTTATTTCTTCTTTGTGCCTTCTCAATTCCCTCTCTTTACAGTGGTGTGGTGAACATGGCAGTGCTGGGGTAACAGTTGGACCCAGTCTTAAAGATCTTTTCCAACTTAGACAGTTTGGTTCTGTTCTCTTCTGAAGCTCAGTGCCTGTTAGCCTCAGGGAGTGGAGACTCAGTCATGTTTTACTTGTCCAGTGAGTGCCAACTGGTGTTTCATTTAAAGGCAGACACATTCCACAGCTGAGCTGTTGCTCTAATGTGACATTTAAGAGTTCAGCTGAGTTGACAAGTTGAATTTTGTATTTAAAGCACCTGAATTTGAGATATCTTACTTAAAATTGATTGAAAGTGAAATGTGGGAATGTTGCATCCTCATGGGAGCAGAGAGACTGATGTTCTTCCTGCACTCAATAGCATTTTCAGTTAAATGAAATTAAAGAGACTGGCAGGCAGGAAGGCAATAGTGACCCTGCTTAGCTGTGGCAGGCTCCAGCCCCTTGCTGACATGTGGCAGCCACCTGCCAAGCCAGTCTTCACCTTTGCTGTGTGCTGGTGGCAATGCTCTGGCTCTTTCCTCAGCTGGGAACCAGGGAGCTAAACTGATGTACTGTGCTGCACTGCAGCAAAAGAGCAGGACTGGGAGGGATAATAGATTGATTTTGTCTAAATGGAGGAGAACCGCTCTGAGTGAAAATCCGTCGTTTTCAGGATTCTAATGTGCTGTAATAAATGATTGCACATTTTCAGAGGTTTCTATAACAGTTATTATCTCTAAAGCTGTTCTGCAAATGATCTTATTCTGTTTATAAACGTTTTATGGAAAAGCTGAAAATGCTGGACTACTGAGTGTCATCTTCAATTTTCTTAGGACAACTTCAAGCAAATAGCACCCTAGCATCATTGCCTCCAGTAACTCTCACCCCATTCCTTCAGCCTCCTGCTGCCCAAATATTAACTCAGCAGAGCTTTTACTGGCAATCAGAAATGCGTTTAAGACCAAATGCATTGTACATTTATGCAATTCTTAAAAACAAAGCAGCACAACCTCCCAATGAAACTGTCACTTCAGAGTGAACTAGAGAGTGATATTCAGTCTGATTCCATCCACAGCAGAGTAGCCAAAGGCATGTAAAAGGTTAGTAATATATCAATAATGCTTTTTAAATATTAGCTTTAAATCTGTGTCTTTCTCTCTCTGATGTTTATGTGCAATGTTACCTCAAGAATAGCCCTTATTATGAAATATTAGATAATTGCTGCATTCAAATCCTGTCCTGAAGGCCTCTTTCATTGCTTCCATTCAGGTGCTGGTTTTTATCCCCATTCAAGCAGTTCCTTGAATAACACAGGAGGCACATAGATACTAAAATGAACAGAAATACAATTCCATGTCTTTCAGAAATGGGGGATACAGACCGGGTGCTACATTCCTTCCCAACCTGTCAAAATTTTCAGTAATTGTTAGCTGTCAAAAAGACTGTGTTGAAAAACTCAAACTTTTGCTGTGGAGAGAATAGAAATGAGCATAAAATAACCAAGTATGTGATATGGATCTAATAAACAGAGGAACTAATTTACAGCCTTATTTTCTTAAGAATGATAGATGTGGGTTAAATGCTCTAAACCAATCCTTTCAGAATGATTGTTTAAAATGGTAATTAAGCAATTCATGTGCTATTCACAAAATCCATTGTCATGCAAGGTACATGAAAATACTAGTTTCAAACTTCTAATTTCTGCTTCTGCAGGACCAGAGTGAAAGAGCTGTAACCCCTAGCTGATCCCAGGCTGGATTATGCAGAGGTATTCATAGGAGAGGTATTGCTATGTATATCTCCTTTGGACAGATCCTTAAGGTTCCAGCCCTTACTGAGAACTGTCTACACAGACAGACAGATTGACAGTTTCTGATCCTCTCCTGAGGATCCTGGATGAAGGGAGCCAGCTGTAGGGTAGGAAATTTTGTAGCCATCTTGGTGTGAGTCTCTGCCTAATCTTAAAAGTGCTTCCAAAAAAAAAAAGTTACCAGCCCAGATAAGGGAGGGTTCCAACAAGCCTGCATAACTCCTGTCTGAAACTGGATCATGTGTCTGCCTTCCACCAGGCAGCCATCTGCTGAGCTCCTTGGACTTGTGTGCAGGTGTGTTTCTGTGAAAGGGCAGATGTTTTCTAAGTAGGAATTACCAACTCTAACTTAGTCATTGATCATCCTCTTCTGTCAAGACAAGATGCTGTACAACAGATCATACGGCACTTAATTACAGAACTAATTTTTCAGTTCTTTTTGTTTTGGCTGCCATTGCAGAAACTAATGCATCCAAAATCCTGTTTGGGTCTCTAGCTCGAGTCTCCCTAAGGAATTTAGAACAAATGTGGGGTCACAGCTGGCTACCCCACATAGTGCCCCCAGGTCCTGCTGAGTATCATCCTCGTCCTGCTTTTCTGACCATGGGCTTGATGCTTCTGCTCAATGGCACACAGCTACAGTGTGTGACTGCTCCAGCCCTTCTCAGTTTCTTCCTTTACTTTTTCCTTCCACTTGACCAGCTGCAACATCAACCCCACAAAATTCCCTAAACAGATGGCCATCAAGTTGGCATCAGATCATACCGCTCATTTTGTCATGACTTTCCTGAACCCTGAGTGTGTCAGTGTCTGTGAGGTTCAAGTTTGGTCCTTCTTCTGTGCTCTTCACTGCTCCCTGTATGTGGCTGAGGAGCTGCTTGCTAGTCAGCAGCTGAGGACATGGTTTGGTGATCGGAAGGGAAGGCAACCCCCTCATCCTGCTGCCTTTATTGATCCAGAAATAGTCCTCTGATCTTCCCTGTTTCTGTGGTGGAAGAAATTCTCTTCATCCACTGTCCGTGACCCCAGTTTACAGCTGGAGACAGGTGTGTGTGTGTGTGTGTGTAGCTCATGGGGGCCACACTGCTTGGAAAGAGGTCCAGCTCTGACTTGTACAGTGTTGTTGAAGGGGGGTGTATGTGAAGTACAGTACCAAAAACAGGTAAGTGATGTTTCTTTCCTATTTATCAGAAGGTTCAACACATGCACCACTTTTACTGAGCTTTTTTAATGAAAGTCTCTCTCTTTTTTTTTGAAGCAAATGAAGAAACATCCTTGTCGGCAATGTGACAAATCTTTCAGTTCATCCCACAGTTTATGTCGGCACAATCGTATCAAGCACAAAGGCATTAGGAAGGTTTATACGTGCTCGTAAGTTCTGGTTTTATTTATTTAGAAATGGAATACAAAAACCATTGTTAGTTGAACATCTTTCTTTAACTGTGGAAAAGCCAGTGTCCCGTTCTTTCAGATGCCCAGGACAGGCCAAATCAATTACCTATCCTGCCTACAGAAACGTGTCAGGCTCCTGAGAGTGCAGTGTGTAAAGTCTACAGTCTGAAAGTTGGCTGAGCTGAGTGTTCACAGTTCCACTTTGGGGAACCTGGTTTTCAGGAGTCTCTCAAATACACAACCACTCTTCCAGTCTACAAAAGGCACTTGTTAAGCATGACACTTGAATGTTTGTCTGTCTGTGTGTGTGTGTGTTATCTGCAGGCACTGCCCAGATTCGAGACGTACTTTTACCAAGAGGTTGATGTTGGAAAAACATATTCAGTTGATGCACGGCATTAAAGACCCTGATGTGAAAGAAATGACTGAATCTACCAATATGGAAGAAAGGGAAGTAAAAGAAGACACAAAGGTAATCACTTAGAAGACTCATTCAATCACTGAGAATTTTTTTTTTTTTTGTATATATTCAGGATCTTTAAATAAATACAGGTACTTCGATGCCATAAATGTCTCATCTTCTGTGAAGCAGAGCCCCAAAAGAATCATTTATCAGAGTTGTTTTAGAATTTGCCAAGGGAAAGGTTCTGACATTTGCAAGTCACAAATAGTTATGAAGAGAACTGCATATTTATGCTTATCTGATACACCGTTTCTGTCTCTTTGTTAGGTTCCTAGTCCAAAGCGTAAATTGGAAGAACCTGTAATGGAGTTCAGACCTCCACGAGGTGCAATCACTCAGCCATTAAAGAAGCTGAAGATAAATGTTTTTAAAGTTCACAAGTGTGCAGTTTGTGGCTTTACAACAGAAAATCTTCTCCAGTTTCATGAACATATTCCTCAGCATAAATCTGATGGCTCTTCGTACCAATGCAGGGAATGTGGACTCTGCTACACATCTCATGTGTCCCTTTCCAGACACCTCTTCATTGTACATAAGCTGAAGGAGCCTCAGCCAGTATCAAAACAGAATGGGTCTGGGGAGGATAGTCAGCAAGAAAACAAACCCAACCATGAGGATGACTCTTCCAACAGTGCAGCATCAGACAGAAGATGCAAAGTGTGCGCAAAGACTTTTGAAACTGAAGCGGCCTTAAACACTCACATGAGAACACATGGCATGGCCTTCATCAAGTCCAAAAGAATGAGTTCAGCTGACAAGTGATCAGATTGTTTGGGATGCAGAAATCTCACTCCACATTGGAATACTAATGACATTTTTGCTACAGAAAGTTCAAGGTTATAATAGTATTAACAGTACTGTTCAGGCTGTTGCAATATATTCTGCATAAAAGTGTCCCCTACACCTCATTGTCTATACCCTCAGAACCATTGAAGCAGTATTTGAGTTGAAAAATGTTTGTATATATTTAAACTAATAATTTTTATACTCTTTGGTTATGTGTTTGTATCAGTATCTAGTGGAAAAAATGGGGTTTTTTTCTGGTTATTTTCTGTTCTTTTGTAGTAAGTTTCTTTAAAACAGAGTTCTGAATGCCAGGGCAGTTCCTTAGGTTCTCTTAAACTGTTTGGTTTTTGAATGCTTCTGAAAGAAAATTTAGCTAATGGAAGTGCATCAGGAGGAGGTGCTAGGAGGGGAGAGGAGAGAGGAAGCAAGCTAAGGGAAGATTTTAAATTCTAAAGAACTTGGGCTTCCAAATGTCTAAGGAAGCTTTTAAATTTTTCCTTACAAAATATTCTATAAAATAAGATAAAAGTATCACTGCATGTGTAAAATAAAGTGCTGGTTTTTAGGTGGCAACACCAGAACATGTGCAGACCCCCTGGAGTGGTAAAGTACTTTTGAAGTGTACAAATGCACAACTCTTGAGTATCATGAAGAGTCTTTTTTAGGTCACCAGGTGCTTGTAATCAAAGCTCAAATTGTTACAAATGGGCTGGGCTGCTCTGGATTTAAGAAATAAGATGTAATTAGAGGAATAGGTTTATAATGATGATGTTTTTTGTCATGTAATTTATTAAACATATAGAAGTGAGTACACAGCATTATGTATTTTCCTTGCTGGTTATTGAAAGAAAATAGTTGACCCTTGCTACAGGGGTTGGGATTTGCCAGCTCCACATGATCATGCCAAACGTTCTGGTGCTCAGTGTCACACACAGCCACAACTGGGAAGGAGCCAGCCCCAGCCAGGAGCGGGACTGGGGCTTGCAGCTTTAGCATAGGCCCTGCGGAGCTTGGCCAAACATTGCAAACTCCTGTCCAGCACCACTAGTTTTGCTTGCACAAGTACAAAAAGGTACCATACTGTCCCTTTCAGATAGAGTTCTCTGTGAGAGTATATTTTTAGTTTGTTTTTGCATTTTATACCTTGTATGTAACCCTACAAAAAATTTTGTACCTTTTTTTAAAACAAATTGTGTATATATAGATAGCTGCATGAGAAACAGTAGTAATTGTTGGGTTCCTTAAAAGTCTTGCTGCTGTCAGATGTTACTATACACTATGTCCATTACGACTGTATTAAACACATTTCATATGTAAATAAATGTGGAGCATTTTGCCCCAAAAGATTTGTGAGATTCTGTTATTTATCATTAAATTCTAATAGTTTTAAAATTTGAAGTGTTTAAAAAAATATGGGTCCTCTCAGCCACCTCTGTAAAACTGAATCATTCTGGAAGTTGTTTATCAGATACATTAGTTCTGCTCTCTCCATCCTCATTCCTAATTTGGCTCTTGGGTAGATGGTTGTTAGCCCATTTATATTACTGGCATATCAAGTGCTCGTGAGGTACTTCATCTACAGCGCGCAGTGGGCACAGCACCTCAGTGCGTGCTGGCCACTGCCACCACGGCCCTTCCCATTTAGTGGAGACCTCTGAACACTTGTTTGTTGATGTGCACTGTCAACTGTACAACAAATGAGTTATCACTATGCAGAATGGTGTTTTGTATACAGTGAACAGATAATAAAAGTTCAATTTTCACAGCCATTACTATTACTTTTCTTTATTTTCCCTTTTCACTGTCTTACACCTGCAAGTAACCTGATGATGCAAATGGCATCGTGGTGCCAGGGTGTCACACTGCCACTCATGTCCCCAGAGGAGCCCCTGCACAGCCAAGGAGTGCAGCCCAGCTGCTTGGCAGTGGGCTCTCTTCAGGTCTAGCTGGCAGAACAATTTAACTCTCCTGCCAGTAATCTCTTGAAAGGTTTAAGCGACAGAGGGTCTTGAACTGCCCCACAAGCTCCAGCCACATTTCTGCGTCAGAGCTGACGTATCTCCTTAACAGGAGGACGATGTCCTGAAAAGCAGGAAGCGAACAGAAGGTTTTAAAGCAACGTGAGATATGGTGAAAAGGCACAAATATCAGTAGGCATACCTAAAGGAATGATTTCCTCTTGTAAACTATAGAAAAAATGTTTAAACTTATTTTTGTCCAAGATCTGACATTTGAGTTGTTTGCTTTTAATTAACAATGTGAGACTAACAGTCAGTGATGACATACTCTTTTTTACCCCTTCCCTGTGAGGATTGAGTAATGGATTAAACCTCATAAAAACTCTCTGAGAGTCAAGAAAGTGATCATGTGAACTCCACCATTTTGCAGCCACTCTTGTGGTTGGAAACAAAGGTGCTTAACAGTGCAACCTCAAATTGCAACAGAAACTAAGGCTATGTATCTCCTCCTGTTGTGTGCCTTCCCATTCCATCCCATCTCTTCAAGGAGGCAGGGAGCACACCAAGGCCTCTGCCCAAATATCCAGCTGCAAACTGCCCAACCAGCACTGCACCAACGCCCGGGTCCACCTGCCAACACAGCTGCAATAAACCTGTTTTTTCACCTGCTAATATTAGGGCATGTGGGCAGTGACTACCGTGTGCATCTGCCTCCCTTGTCCCTGGGGCGCCTGGGCATGACACAGGTGTGCTGTGCCCACCCTCACAGTGCCCCCAGATACCTCCCTCAGGAGCTGTTGAGCCTTGGCCTGTTTGCCTGGAGGTACAGCCAGAGCTAAATCTGGCTGGCCACAACCTCTGTACTTCGCTACACTTGTCTGCTGTTTGTATTTCTGAAGGGCGTTTACAGATGCACAACTTGACCTACCAAAGGCCCAAATGTTCTCAGTTCTTAACCTCTGTCTACCTGTGGGGAATTCAGTTTAGCAAGCCTATTTACTTTTAAAAGGATTTTTATAAAACTCCGACCTTTTCATTCTATTAATATTACCTTTCTCAGTACACTTAGCGTACACACACAGCTGCCAGGCCAATAACAGCACACAGAAGAACCTGTTTTAGTTTAAAACCTTTCTCAAATATTAGGGAAGTTCAGTAGTCAATTATTTGTATTTGAATTTCAGATTATTACTCAAAGGTTATCTGCCCAGGCTCTGTGAAGGGTGACTGGGAACAGTGGGGAATGGACTGACAAAAGAAATAAGTACAGAACTGGTCACCCATGGAAGGCACAAGCGTTCCTGACCTACATCCCCGGGCGCTGTGTACAAAGTAGATTCTGCAGCCAGGAGTGGATGTGGACACAGAAGCACGAAAGGAGGAGCCACTTCCCAGCTCATCCCTGGGCACTTCCTCACTTTGAAAAAAAAAAATGGATTTGCTCCTCAACAGTGACCGTACAAAACCTGGTTTTGATGTTATTTCTTTCCTAGTTGGAAAAAAAAGACCTTTCCTCATTGAGGACCAAATGGCCAATTTGAGGGCATCGCAGTGAGGCACTGCACTGGGAATGACCCAGATTTACCTGAAAAATTAACTGGAGGCACTACAGCTCTTTTCTCTGAGCCCCAGGATTCTATTTTGAAGGAAGAAATGTATTTGAAACAGTAATGTGACTATTAGCCACATAAGCTGCACATAGTACCCTTCTCAGATATGTCCCCTTATATGATTTGGCAAAAGACTTTATGAAGTTCATTTATTTTCTGTTCTCAAATTGTGCTACTTTGTATTCAATGGCTCTAATGTGATGGTGGGGATATGGATGCAGTGCATTATCAGCATTGCTCTCCCCGGGTCACTTGGCAGCACTTGGCTGACAGTGCCATACCTCTGCAGGCCAGACCAATATTGCAGGTCAAGCACAACAATATTTCCTGATTTAGTGATTGTTTCTGATTTTTTTTCCCTGTTCCAATGGAGAAGGGGAAGAAAAAGAGAACATTATTTGCTAAATTCATTGAATGTTCAGATAGCTGGATCCCTCCCTCCCCTTACCCTTCTTCCCAAGCAAAAGAAATTATTTTCACAAATAAACTATTCCCTGAAACAGATCCACTCAGCTGAAATCCAATTAGCTCTGCAGACACTGGGTCACAGGGCAGACTCAAAATGTTTACTCAAACCCTTAGAAAGTGACACTGGGGTTGCAAACAGTACCTGTGAGTGAGTCCTTGCCAGCTCCCAAAGTATATGACAAGACTCAGGACAGGAGTGACACAAGACAAAAGCCACGCATGCTCCCAGGCAGTGGCATCCAAACTGGGGGTGTGCATCCATGGACATGCAGGGAGCAAATAGTCTTTCTATTGTTACAAAACTGCAATGAAACATAAGTATTAAAAGTATCCAGAACAGGGGTGAGTTCTATGCCCATGGCCAGTCCCCTGGAAAACAAAGACCTGTCATTCAATATTATATATACGGGTAGTACTAATGCCTGGCAGTGTGCAAAGGTCTGGCAAATCTGCCAGAATGTCAAGAGCTACATTTTCTGTGTACTAAAAAACTAGCATGATTTTCTAGCTGCAGAGCTCCAGAAGATCTACTGTACAAATATTGAAGTCAAACATCCAGCGCAGGGAAAGATTTCAAAACACATTTAACCTTTAATACTCAAAATCATGCAGATGGTAAAAGAACAAAGCCACCAAGAGAGGTGTGGGTGAGTCCCAGCATCTCTGGAAAAGGAAGAAAAGCAACTTCCCAATATGTTTCTCTTGCCTCACCACAAACAGTGAAGGAGTCCAAGTGTTTTGTGAGCTATCAAACACCAAGCACAATCAAACCAACAGGCAAAGGAACTGCATTCTCAGAATTAAGTGTGGGTTCGTGCCTCGGACAAAAGAAAGTCCCCTCAATGTGAACAAAAACATAAGCAGCTTCAATCCTCCCAGGTCTCAACACAAAGCTGCCTTCTCACTTTTCTAAATTCTCCATACACTAACTCTGCTTCTTCCCTCTGCTTGTTACAGAACTAGATTTTACCACATCGATTTCCACTTTTAATTCTCTCTATCAGGAATGACTGCAAGGAATTGTTCTAACACTGAACTTTGTCATTTACATTCTCTCAGCTGCTGCCATCTCCACTGCTGAGTGGCTTGTCTTTTGCCTCCAAAAATGATATCCCTGCTTCACAATAGGCAAAGAACAATTTTCTGCCTGTTTGATGAATAAAGCACTACCCAAAAATAACACTCAGAGATTATTCTTCTATGACAGTCATTTTTCTTTGTTCTGTGAGTGGCAGTATTGCAACTCTAGTCTAGGATGAAAATTCGTCCATTTATGTTCAGCCATTCCTTGTGTGACCAGGTAATAGAAAAGTGTCAAATATTTACTGTTAAGTACAAATATATAATTAAATACAAAGTAAGGATTAAATCTATTGTATGTTAGGACAAATTTGGGTGTGATACACAGTGTTTTGGAACAAAAGCTGGTTTCTTGTGGCTTTTTTTTCATATTGATGCACATATGGTACCCAGCATTAATATAATGAATTAATAGCTAAAGTGGAATGTACAGCTATAACCACAAGAAATGACAGAGATTTCCTTCCAATAGCAAAGCAAATTTAACAAAGATGTTTTTTGTCAAATTGTTTCGAATTGCTATGAATTAGTGGTCTGAACCACTAACTCACTAAATTACTGGTATGTTCAATGAGGTTTTTAGACACTGAGGTTTGTTAGTCTCCCTTTATGTGGATTGTACAGCCTGTATCAATTTTGTCCCAATCACCATTTTTAATCTCTGTTTTCTTGCTTTTTTTTAATAAAAATAAAGGCAAGCAGATTTGTACACAAAGGCAACAAACTCTACTAAAAAAAAAAAACAAAAAAAAAAACCTGTCCAAATAGTATGGTATGGAAAACCTACTCAGGGAATTGCAGAAAACCTTTTGCTGGGCAAGAGTCAGCACAACATTTCAGTGGGCAGAGCCCACTTGTACAGAAGATATAACTTTGTTACACACATTTTTAATTAAACTCTTAATTGCACAAAGAAAAGTCAGAATCTTTTCACCACCTTTGAGTCTGCTTTTGTCTATTTTCCTTCTCTCTAAGTAATTACTTCTGAATATTGCATCTGCTCAAGGGGTATAGTGGCAGATGCTTTTCTCTGAGTATTTAAAGGATAGCAGAGAACTAACCTGAAATGACATAAACTTAGAGGAACTCCAGTGTAGTAAGTAAAAGAATACTGTTGTCACTGGAAGAATAATTAGATGAGGTGAAGGATCTCATCTAGATCCTGGTGCCTACCTGGTGTCCTTAGAGCTTTCTTTCCAATTTGCCATTTCTGATCATTCCTGAGAGCATCACGCCTTTCCCTGTGCTCTAATGTCAGTTCTGCCTCTCTTAGTCAGTCCTAGTCTGTTTCATCCATCTGTTTACCAACATTAAAGTAGTGATGTATTTCTAGCAAATTACAAAAACACTGCTCTGGTCAGACGGTTTGTTTCCATTTATCTAAGTAGCACTTCCATGTGTTCTCTGTTCTTCCATTCTCAGTCTTCAGGGGGTAATTTTAAACTTGGTGAATGCCTGACTCGGTTTGGCCCATTTAATTCCCAGGAAATTAGGCTCTGGGCTGTGACTTGTATCTATGTGGCTGTTTGCTGCTTCAGGTTCATGCAACCATTCAGTGACAAACTGGAAACGGGTGTGAAGTCTGCCTGTGCTGCTGGGGGTCTGACACACTGCCAGGCACACTGAACAGCCCCGGCCCATCCCTGCCGGCCGCCAGGCCCGCGGAGGACACCGAGGGGCTGCCACACACGGCTGCGGCTTTTCCGGGCCTCTGTGCTCTTCTCTGCTCGGGGCCGTGTCGCGGTCCCTGAGCAAACGCTGAGGTCACCGCTAGCTGCTGAAATTATGAAATTTTTCCGCTCACAGCTGCTGAGGAGGACACTGCGATGCCTCTCGGCGCCTCCGCACCCCTCCGCCGGCGCGGCCCCTCACGCCGTTCCCGCGCTCGGCACAGCACCCCCTGCTGGCCGCCGCCGCCCGCCCCTCACAGCGCCCCCCTCACGGAGCGCGCGCCCCGCCGGCTGCCCCCCCCCGCCGCGCGCCCTCCGCTTCCCGCCAATGAGCCGCGCACACGCAGCGGCGGCCCCGGGGTGCCCGCGGCAGTCGCCTGACCCGACTCTCCGCGCCCGGGAGAGCGGGGCGGCCGTCCCGATGCTTCCCGGGCGGGCGCGGCTCTTCCCGCCGAACCGAGGGATCTGAGCGTTCACCGACGGTCCCTCGGTACAGCCAGCCGCTCAGGCACCTCCACAGGCGAGAAGCAAGGGCCTCGTCATCAGGACCTTTCGCCGCGGTGCGTCTGGGAGTTATGGTTCACCTGGTCGCGGAGGCCCCCTGTGCGTCAGCAGGGCGGGAGAGGAAGAAGACTACAGATCCCAGAGAGCAGCGCGGGTCCCGCTGTCACCGCTGGCAGGGCGCCGGGCGCTGTGGAGGCGCAGGGCGGCGGGCTCCGCGGCGGGGCCGCGATGGATCTGTTCGGGGACCTGCGGCGCATGAACAAGCGGCAGGTACCGGCGCTGCGCTCGCGGCCCTCAGCCCGCACCGGGAGCGGCGGCTTTCAAACGCCAGCTTGCAGGGTCCTTCCCACCGCTGTCCCCGTGTGCTGCCGAGAAAAGGAACAAAAAATGAAGGCGTGTGGTTAAAGCGCATCCGCTGCTGGAAGGGCTGGCGGAGCAGGAGCATTTGGGGGCAGAAAGTCAAATCAGTGATTTTCTAGATAAGAAATTTCAGTATGACAGTAGCAGGAAATGATCTTTTGTCGTCTCTCGTCTCCTCCAGCTCCTCTTTTTAAGCAAAAGTCTCTCCCAGAAAGTCAGCCTCTGCTGATAGTCCGGTGTTCCACACGTCCCCCGCGGATATTTCCGAGCTCGGGAGGGAGGCAGGGCCGTGTGACCGAACCAGCTCTGATCGTTTGCCAGGTCGCTTCCCCAGCTTTATAGGCCTTTATCAGAGTGTTTGTGTCTGTCGCTGACACACAGAAGTGGATTAACCCAAGACTGAGGCACACAGAGGATTCCAGCTTTATGCTGCAGTTTGGTGGATTCTGGTACGGCAACCTGTGCTACCAGACTTGTGTTGGAACAGGATTTCAGCATAAAAGCCTAAAATTTGTGGTGCACTTGAGTTAAAGTTCTGTGTTGTGCTTCTAAATACAATACAGTACCTTTAAAAACCAATTTTCTTGTTTCATGCAGCTATATTACCAAGTCTTAAATTTTGCTATGATTGTGTCTTCTGCCCTAATGATCTGGAAAGGGCTGATCGTGGTGACTGGCAGTGAGAGCCCCATTGTTGTGGTGCTCAGGTGAGTCGATGGAAAGGCTTTCTGCTTCAAGTCCAGGTCTTGTTCTGCCTTTTGTCTCCTCCCCCTTCCCCTTGGATACAGCTGAAATTTGAAATGTCACCTATTTAAAGAAGGACTCACACACTGCCTTTCTTCTTGCTGTGTTTGGGCTCTGGCAGAAGTCGCACTGTCAGTAGCCAAGGGCCCAGTTCCCACTGAGGTTTGTAGGAGCAGTAAATGTGTCAGACCTTTTAAAATCCAAGTTCTCTCACTCAATGGGTAAACTCCTGCAGATTGCTTTCTGGGATTTGGGTTCTGTTGAAGGTCTGAGCAGTGTTACTGAACGGGTGAAGCTACAGATCTGTGTTAAAGTTGTGGGTGTATCTGTAAGAATTAAATGTTCTTTGATTTCACGGTGCTTCTTTCATTTATGCCAACAAACTCTCTCTTTCTTGTTGTTTGTAGTGGCAGCATGGAGCCAGCTTTTCACAGGGGAGACCTGCTGTTCCTAACAAATTTCCATGATGACCCAATCAGAGCTGGTGAAATAGTTGTTTTTAAAGTTGAAGGCAGAGACATTCCAATAGTGCACAGAGTTATCAAAGTACATGAAAAGTAATGCAACTTGGTGTTTTTTGTTTGTAAAGCTCCTTTCCTTCACCATGGCTTTCAGTGTCAGTTTAATTGTGGTTTAGTGTGTGAGAAAGGCAACTGAGGATAAGCAGTGAGAGAAAGCTCAGCTGTAGGATGTGATTCTGTCCCCAGTTCTGTGTCACACTTCTGTGAGGGTCTGAGACCTTTCCCTCAGCGAAGCTGCTCAGGGTTGGAGCAGGTAGAGCTGTGCCCAGGAGGAATCTTGGCGGCAGGAATGTGCATGGGAGCAGAATCCGCTTCTATGCTGATGCTTGTACGGTTGGGATTTTGGTTGTAAGAGCAAATTTTTGATGAAAGGTGGAGATTCAAAATCAGGGTGCAGCCTGACTGAGTGTGTGAGCTTTGCTAACTGAAGTTTTCCAAATTTGATTCAGGATAAAGAAGAGACTCTTCTTATTCTTGTGTCTCTTGGCCACACTGCCCATGGCAATTCTTGCTGAAAAGCAGCAGGGCAAGGGCTTGGTTTGGCCTTGATTGCAGATGCCTACCCTGCTAAACAGTTCCTTCCAAACCACAGTTCTGCTCCCAGTTCTGCACAGTGAAAAGCTAAGCTGGAGGTGGCAAGCATTGGCATATTTGCTCCATGAACTGAAGGTGTTTATTTCTTGAGTAATATCTGTTCTTCCATGCTTTTTTAAAATTTCCAAGAATCGCCTATTTAATTTTTTTTATTACCTAATTTGTCATTATGAGAATTCCTCGTTTCTTGATATCAATATTTAAGCAAAATTCATTTGGAGACTGTAAACTTAAGAACTTTATTTGAATTTATGTTCTGTCAAAGATGCTGATAAACACACAGGGGTTTTTTGAGGAAGTTTAGTGCCTGGATGGACAATGTCCCTTTCGCCAGCATCAGTGCTTGCCACCTCCAGCTTTCATGTCCGTTGTGTAATTGCTTGCATCACTTGACAATCTAGGAGTGTTGTAAAAAATGTTTCTTGTTAATATCTGTTGATAGATAAAGTCAGTAAAGTCTGTAATATTTATGATTTAATGGTGGTTGTTCAATAAGCAGGGCTGAAAGCAAACATTGTTATCTAATCTTGTAGCACTTTTTGTCCTCATTTGCTTTGTAGATGTTAATTGAGATTTTTAAATTAAGTGTTATTTAGTTTATCACCTCATTGCCTTCTAGAGGAAATGGGAACATCAAATTTCTGACTAAAGGGGATAATAACGAAGTTGATGATAGAGGCTTGTACAAAGAAGGTCAGAACTGGTTAGAGAAGAAAGATGTTGTTGGAAGAGCAAGAGGGTAAGTAAAGCAAAATGTACTTTGTAATTAAAGAGAAAAATTAGCTCTTGAATCGGTTCTGCTGTTGATACAAACCAGATCTGATGTATTTTTTTAATTTCTTAAATAGAATTGTAATTTAAAAGAAAACCTAGAAAAGTTGCTTCTTATAGTCCTCACACTGATGTGAACTGTGGGGGGAAAAAAAGAGCATTTTTCAAATAGTTCACCTGAAAATACAATATTAGCCAGCTTCTCCTTGTAATTGCTGGGAATTTCTAGGAAATTGTTTTGGCTTTCCACAGGAATTTTATGGAAGGTTTGAGCTTTTGACTTTGTCTCCTTCTCCTTCAGCTGAGCTGAAATCTCTTCAGATTTTCTCAGATAACTTTGATTAAGGAAAACGAATGAATTTTACTTCCTATTCAGATCCGCATTAGGCGTAAATCATGGGATCACACTGAAATATTCCAGACTGAGTAACATTAAAAGACTTCCATGTAATATTTGAGGGTTAATTTTACATTCACCTGTTTTATCAATTACAGGTTTTTGCCCTATGTAGGAATGGTAACTATAATAATGAATGACTACCCAAAATTTAAGGTATGTATACTGACATTTTGAATTCTTGAATGGCTAAAACAACAAGTACAGAGAATAAGAACCTTGCCTCTAAGCAGACATGTTAATAAATTTGTGTCTGTGGTTTGGTACCTAACGTAGGATGAGCTGGGTTTCCTTGCTTACTGTTGGGCAGTAGAACTTGTTGCTTGTAAGGAGTTGAAAACATGTCATTTATTAGAATTTTGTTAGTTAAGCGTATGCAGTTGTGACTCCTGGTTATGATGAATTTTATCACTTTAAAATCTTCCTGTAATTTTGTAGGACCAGAGCTCTGTAATTGTGCAAAGTGTGATGTTTGAGAGGGCACCTTTTGAGCAGTTTGTGCTTTCAGAGTGCAGTGGAGAGGAATTGTAACGTGTCTGTGTTCTGTGTTTCTTTGCAGTATGCTCTCCTGGCAGTGATGGGAGCATATGTACTGCTCAAGCGGGAATCCTAAACACAAGAACAAAGGGAAATATTCAGGGGGAAAAAACTAATATATTTCAGATGGTTTCATTTCTGTATACGGTTACAAAACTGTGCAAGCTTTTGTCTTGTCTAAATAAACGACACCTAATGAGTGAAGCTGTTGGCTGCTGGCTAATTACAAAATGATGTATTTGCCACCTTCTACAGACTGCTCTCAGGTAGCCTGGCACTGGTTTGGAGGACTGGAGCAGCCAGTTTGATGCTGGTTTGGTGCTGGAGCAGGCAAGGGCTCTCTTGCCATGCCACAGTGGGTTTGACTGACTGGTGCTGCATCTGAACCCACTTTTGCCCTCCCGTTTGTTTTGGGGGTTATTTTTAATCTGTCAGTGTCCTCTTTTCTCCACCATACAAACTGTTTTGATCAGTGCTTGTAAGGACACAGAGTCTCTGAACAGGTAGTAAGTTCTAAGAGTTTAGTCAGACTTATGCCTAAGTTGGCTGGTTGCAGCTGCCCAAAACAGCCAGGAAGGGGAGTTCCACTCTGACTTGGTACTGAGCAGTGGGGACTCAGAGCTTTTTCTCTGAATTTGAAACTTGCTCCTTCACGGGGTAAGGAAAAAAGCCCAGATGGCCTGATTTTTAGAGCCCTGGTTTTTAGGGACTGTGTGTGTTGCTAGCGTTCAGGCTGTTGACGATCTGCCTTTTGTGTTCTAGCTCTTAAACTAACCTAACAAAAAGGTTTTCTGGGGCTTTAATAACTGTAAATTACTGAATGAATAGCACAGTAGTGCACTTCAGGGATATTGCCAAGACAGGGAAACCAGAGCTCTTATGCCAGTTTGGAGAATGTATTATTCTCTCCTATCATATAACGCCTGAATAGTGTTAAACATAAAATTGATTTTTCATTTAAAAACTTACCTGATAACTGTCTTTTATGAAATTTGGTATTTTTCTCTTATCTTTAAATGTCAGTGTTTCTCCTTCAGCAAAGCAGAACTTGTTTTCCTTGCTGGCTTTGTTTTTGTAGCTTTGATAAGGAACAGCATGATGCTTTTTTCCTCTGGAGTTCTGTTTCTTCTGTAATCCCTTACCTCTGCAAAAATACTCTATTATACAATAATGACACCTTTTCTGTTGTAACAGCTCATGCTCAGCAGACAACTGCTGAATTTCTCCAAGTAATATTACTTCTTTTGTGTCCTACTAAGTGGTTTTCATGTCCAACTGTATTATAAAAATTACTTATTTTGTGTCAAATTGTATAGAAATAAAATTTAGTATAATAAATGGCATGGCAGAATAATGTTGGGATCATTAATGCAGTCTTCCTGGAAGTGTATCATCCCAGTTAAGAAAAAAGAATGTGTTTTTTGGAGATAGTGTATGTGAAGAAAGATTTTTTTCTTTCTCTTGGTGTTGCTGAAATCCAGATTTATGCTGTCCACCTACCCCAATGGGAGCACAGTCAGCTCTGACTTGGAGAGTGCAGTTGGACATTTTGCAGCTGGCCAATTGTGACACTGGGATCTAGTCACAGGAGTGGCTCATAGCCGTGCCAGGGGGGATCAGAGTGGATGTTGGGAAGCATTTCCATACTGAGAGGGTGCTCAGACCTGGAGCAGCCTCCCTCGGGAGAGGATGGATGCCCCAGGCTCAGCATTCCAGCGGCACTTGGACAACGCCCTTGAGCTTCTGGGCAGCCTGGAAGGGCTCAGGCTGTTGGGCTGGATGGTCCCTGTAGGCTGTTCTGGTCCACAGGCATGTCCATTAATGCTTCCCATTTGAATTCTCCAATTATTGAACCCTTCCACCGCAAAAATCATAAACCCAAACTTGTGGCTGCCACAGCAGCCTGGCACAAGTTAAAAGTGCAGTGAGCAATACCGTGCTTAAGTTTCAGCTGTCCAGGGCTTCCCAAAATGCAGCACAGTGTCAACTATCTTACACTGGGCCTTATTAAATACATGTTACTATTTCATATTATTCAGCCTTGGTAAAGTTGTGGAGCTCTTTTCTGAGAAATGTCTTCAGTTCTTCCGGGAACTGTTGCTGCTCTGAGTCGATGTTGAGGTTATTTGCAGAACACCTGCCCTGAGTGCAGGTTGGAAATGCTGGAGATTAGGCTATTCAGCATCTTCAACATTTACAGAGTATTCCTCAGTGATCACGCCTGTTATTACGTCGGAGATAGGCTTCCACCAGTGTTTGTTCTGTACATACTTCCTGGCTGCGTGTAACACCAGGATCCCTACAAAGAAAATGATGAAAGGCACACCATTCTTATAATTATCCCTTTTTACAGCCATCAAATATGCGTTGTTGATACAACAATGATGCTTGTCTAAAATGTAAAGGAAGCAGATTAAAGTGTTATCATGGTAATAGCATTTAAAAACCATTAATGCTTTCCTGCCATGAAGCACAGCAACATTTTGCTTTGCCATGGGATATATTAAAAGGGGAAGGGTATTTTAAAACAGAGAGAGCTGTTTCTTGATGTTTAAACACAAACTGATGTTATCAGGCTTCTTCTTAAAGAGGAATATTGTCTTGAGCGAGTTGAGTCACTCAGAGTTTGCAACATCCTTTGGTTGTACCTGGTTCCTTTTCTGTTGTGGGGGATGCAGAATACTATTTCTCTATATAATGAAGTTACTATTTTCCTTAGAAGGGTAATTAATTAAGAATTAGAATAAATCCTTATGAACAAGTAAATAAATAATAAAGGCATAGTACATATACAACATACGAGAAAGGTTTATTCGTTTGCATGGTATTTTCAGTACAAGAGATTTGGGACTGAGTAAGAATTCATGTTTGTTTGGTTTTGGTTTTGTTTTCTGAAATGGACAATTTCCTTAGTTTTTCAATTTCCTGCCTTGATTGCCCCAAACAATTAGAAGTTTCTTTGGATGGCAATATTTTATTTGATCAGCTGTCACTCAGAACAGAGCACATGTCGGTAGCTGTACTGCAGGCTTCACTGCAACTTGAGTGCAACTTGAGGCATGAAAATACTATTGTGAATTAAGCACGAATGCATAATTAATAACCAAAAGAAAAGAATGAATCACATTAATCAGTAAAAGAAGACGAAACAAACTGTGACTAAACAAGGGAACAATTTGGCTCAGTACAGCAGGATACATGATTGACTTCAAAAGGAGAACTTCAAAACAAGAGTTTGCCTGGAAATTATGTTAATTCACATCCGTGTGAGTTTCCAGTAGGGATAGTTCAGTTCCAGTCATGTGGGGCTAGCTGGAGGAGTTGGCAAGTTCCTTACAGTCAGCTCTGCTCTCTGTGTATCCCAGCTCCTGCCATAGGTCTCTAGACAGAAAATCATCGCATAAACTGCACGCATTACACGTGGCTTCATCTTGTCCCTGCTGTTCACCTGGGTGACAAACGGCACATCAGGACTTCGTATCCAGCCACTGCTCACCCACCCTCACTTCAGTGAAACCACTTTGTGTTCCACTTCAGGGCCTTTCCAGGGATGTACTGCCTCTATCTTTTCCCTGCACTGCCTCTTCAGGCTAGAATTCTTTTCATCCGTGTACTACAAAGTTGGCCAGTTCCAGGTGCCTCAGGGGCTTCAAAGTTCACAGGGTTCCTGTGCAGGGAAAGCAGAAAGTCCTGTAAATGCGCTTCCACTCTACTGTCACTTGTGACAGGAAATTTAGGTGATACTGGAAAATAAAATAAGCTCTTTGCACTAGAGTTTCATTTCCAGCGAGGGACAGCGGGAGCCTTTGCCCCAGGTGCAGCCGAACCGAAGCCCGCACGGTGCGGTCCCGCAGGGTGGGGGTGACGTCGCCCCCTGCAGCTCCCGGCTCCCCTCAGCGGCCCCTGCGCGGCTGTTGGCGCCCTCTGAGGAGCTCCGGTGCCCGGGCGCTGCCCGCAGCACCGCCCCGAGGGGCCCCGGGCCGCCCTCAGCACTGACTCCTGGCGAACGGAGCGAGGGAGCGCGAACTTGTGGGACGCGCCCGTGTTGCGAAGGGAAGTGAGAGAGAGAGCGGCCCCCCCGCCCCGGGCAGCGCCCGGGGCCGGCACCGCCTCAGCTCCCCCCGCGGGCGCCGGCGGGGCGGGAGCGGCCCCGTGAGGAGGCGTCAGGCGCGGGGGCTCCGCTCGCGCCGGGTCCGGCTCCGGATAAATGGGCGGCGGCGGCGCTTCGGAGCCCTGGCGGAGCCGGAGCGGAGCGCGGCTCGGGCAGCACCGGCAGCAGGGCAGGATGCGGGGCGGGCGGCCCGCGGCGCTGCCGCTGCTGGCGCTGGCGCTGCTGACGGCGCAGGGCGGAGCGGCGCCCCTGCAGCCCGGCGGGACCCCCGCGCTCACCAAGATCTACCCCCGCGGCAGCCACTGGGCTGTGGGTAAGTGCGGTTTAACTCCCACAAAGGCACTGGAACGCCAGGTTCCTGCGTCCCGTGTCGAGGCAGGGTAAGTCTAAAACCTCAGCTTCTCCGTCCACTTTTATTCCAGCAAATCTTACCAAGAGCTTCTCTCTATCTCCAGACAAAGTACTTGGTAATCGCCGCCCCTTTCTCAGGCACGTTTTCTCTGACAATGTAACACAAGAGATAGAAGAAACTAATAGTACTGTGTGACACTGACAAAATCTTCGCTCCCAGTAGTGCTACAACTCGACATTATCTAACCCCTTCCCTTCCCTTCCCTTCCCTTCCCTTCCCTTCCCTTCCCTTCCCTTCCCTTCCCTTCCCTTCCCTTCCCTTCCCTCAGTCAGTAGCAAAGTCCCGCTGATGTTTGAACAACCAGATCTTTACCCGTTTTGATTAATTTTGTGCTACTTTAATTGTTGTTACAGGACACTTAATGGGGAAAAAAAGCACTGGAGATTTTCCTTATGGTTTTGAAGAAGAAAACAAGACACCATTTTCAGCATTACCTGACAATATCAAGCAGCTGGAAGAGTATCTGCAGTGGGAAGAAATCTCAAAATATTTGCTAAGGCTGCTGGAAAGGAATGAAAATAAAAGTGGTCACTTTTCAAAAGGAGGGCTCCCCTGGTATACCAGGAACACCTGGGAGACAGATGACAATAGCAGTTGGAAGCATGTAAGTAAGATAAAACCTGTAAAGATACTCCATGTGTCCAGTTTTTGGTGTATAGTAGCATATCAGCTTCCTCTAACTGGTGGATTGTCGAGAAAAGCAGCAAAAACACATCTCATGTATTAGACATTCAGTACAGTAAGACTCTGCTCTTGATTATGATTCTCACTCACCAATTGTATTTTTGATGACTTCATTTGCTAGTGGGCATAAACACAGCATGCATTCAGCAGATTTTAGTGCCTGGGTTCCCTTCAAGCTGCTTGGTTGGACCATTCTTTTCTTTTCTTTTCTTTATGTTTAGGTGATCACATTAGCAGCACATATTGCCCAGTAAAGCCAAGCTAGTGTGAAAAACAAGTGTGAGGGCAGGAGGAACCACATCACACTGACCACCCCCTTCCATCACCATTCAGGATGTTCTGCCTTGAGCTAAGTAAAGCCAAAGGGCTGCAGCATTTTCTCTGGTCCCAGCTTTGTCCCTGTTTCCTTTGCCTTTTCTCCAGACCATGGTGCTGGCTATTGCTGTGGTCATTCCTGGGTTTGCTAAAGGAGTCTGGGGCTACTGATAAGCTGCCCCTCCTCATCCCTCAAGTTAATGTTCTTCCTAGTGCTGTTGCATAAGACAAGAAGATTTTGGAATAGATTATTCCCTATTATTTTGGGAAATCCTATAAAATACACAGGCAAGGATAACAGTGAGGTTTTACAGAAAGTTATTGGGGTCTAATGTAAATCGCAGTATCCACAAGAAAACTCCTTTCCTTATAATACCTCAGGCATAGTCATGGTGATAAAGCTGCAGAATTCTTTTGGGTGACAATGAAATAGAAGAAAAAGATTAATACGCCCCCTTAAAGATATCAATGGGAAGAATTTTTACTTCCTGTATTCTACTGCAATATGATGTCATTAATATTCCTTGGCTAACTTCAGCCTGGTTTCCCTCCTGAAATCCTGGTGCAATCTAATCAGTGAATACTTAGGCTTTTATTTGAATGTGGGTAAAAAAAATCACCCTTTAAATTAAGATGTGATTTAAGTCTCTCACACCAGTGATGCCCATAGGTTTCTTTTTGGCTGTAGCTTTATGATAGTGATACATCATAGCAACTGATTATTAATACTATCTAAAAGAGAAACTATTTATTCCATCTTCAGTTCTGCAGTGTGCAGCTTTGTAATCAAATTAAATGAACAAATGCCATTATTTAATGTAAAGAGGGAAATGTTCTGACTTCTAAAAGTATCTGTCAATAATTCCTACTTATGAAGGCTGGAAGTTGCTTCTGGTAAGCTGAATCATATCCATATGTGTGTGCCTTCACTGTAAATTAACATCCGCATTTCTGTGGTCAGACATAGAACATCCTTATGGAATAATGAGGTTATTGCCTTAAGTATACAGATTTCTGCAAGGATTAGTAAAAAAAGCTCATGTTTTTCCTGTGACTAAGATAGAGGACAACTTGCAGAACCTCATTTGGCCGTAGAACCTTTGATGTCCATCATTCAGCAGTTTCTTTGTCTCTACCCTGAAGTAAAATCTAATGAAAGTAGCTGTAGATGTACTTTCCTGCTGTTGGACACAAATATCTGGTGATACACAGCCTAGACAGGATATGCTGTCCTGTTTTCCTCTTGGCTTCAAGAAAGCACCTGAAATTTAAGGTATTTCTGAGATCTTCCTTCTAGATGAAGAAAACATGAAGATCAAAAGGAATGTGCTTTACTCTTTTGAGGGCTGCAATAGTTTCCTAAACATTTAAATAATGAGAATTATTTTTCATTTTAAAGTTATTTTGAACAAAAGAGGCTTTATTTATAAAGGTGGAACTCTGATATACAGAATTTGACGTTCATGTGCATAGTGGTACAAATGCATAACTGGCCTTTGGGGGTTGATTGTGTAGATTTGTCAGGATGGGAGGCATTTCAGATACACAGACTTTGGTTAGACAACACCTTGGGGTAAGGTGCCGCTGTACCACAGCTGTGGAAGGTGTCCATGCACAGGAGAGGATTACCAGGTACAGGAAGTTGAGGATGGTGGCACAGTGTATCCAGAAAATTTGTCCTTGGCATGAAATACTTTTCCAGGCGTAGTTCATGTGAGTTTGGAACAGAAACTTTTCCTAGGAGGAACCAGACAGCAGATTTGCAGCGGATTACTGTTCCCTGTGCAGTGGCCTGTTGGACTGAGATACTAAATGTGACCAAAAGAAGGTAAATAATGAACCCTGCTGCCAGCTTCCGTAATTCCCATGCACTGACAGAGATGCCAACCACGAGAAGCCTGCCTGCAGCCCTGTGCTCCACCTGCTACACACAGCAAAAACTGGCTGTGTTGGGAACAGACAGACTCCGAGAACTTTGTTTCATGGATGCTTTCAAATTTAGCTGATGAAATTTAAAACTTGAATTTTAAATTCAAGATCAGGAAGCCCCAAAGCTAGAAGTAAATACAGATAAGTACCTCAGGTAACTCAATTCAGGGTCTCTCTTATTAGCCCAAATCATCCAGTGCATCACCACTGATGCTCACACTGGGCTGTACATTTCTTAAGAAGAAAAGAATTCTTTCTAAAGGACTCAGTCAGAGGAGGGAAATGGCTGTAACACACAAATAGTCAAAAAATGGAAGAGGTGAGCCCAATACTTCTTAGGGTTTGGCTTAGGATGGTGCACCTGTGTTATTTTGTTTTCAGTTAATACCTTGCCTGCTCTTTATTCTGTGAATAAATTACAGTTAATGTAGTTAAAGGGGATGCAAATCTCTCCTGCAAGTTGGACTAAGTGCAAAACTAAGTTGGAAAATAAACTTTAAATTGTTTCTATTAGTTGGCTTTTTCACACTAATGAGACAGGATATAGATGAGATGGCACACAGAATTATTTGGGAGAATGACTTTCCTCCTACTTTGGCAGTTGGTTATTACACTAACCAAGACAAATGGGGTCTGTTTTGGAAAGATTATTAGGAATATGTTTGTTATGTGAATGCACAGAGCAGTTATCTATTAGGTTTATTAACTTACAGAAGGTTTATTATCTTAGTGAATTACTTTTTTCAGGACTGGTCTATAAATAATATATTTTTCTTTTTATTAGATGATGGACTATCTGCTTCAAGTTGTGAATATGAAAGAGAGCACTCCAAGCTGAAAGAAGATCACTAAATCATAAGGAAATTGAATACTTTCTGTAAGAGACTATATTTCACAAGCACTTGATTGTATCAGATAATCAACACGGTCACTTTTCTGTACACAAGAATTCCTTTGTGTAAAGTATTTAAATACACACTTGTATGGTTCAGCAAGGACTAAATCCTCTACTTCATTTTCAAGGTTGCATTTTCTCATTTGAATGGCTTTGAGATATATATATATATATATAATTGTCACGGAAGGGTCTTCCAATTAATTATATTACATACCTATCGAATCATTTCTTCTCTTAGTTTGAAACTACATGACATTGCAACATTCGCAATAAATTGTACCAAGAAAAAAGGCGGAGTTTATGCTTTTATTTGAGTTAAGCAGTGCAATTCGCTGTGTAAAGACCAGTAGCAAAGGCCACTGCCTTCCCCGGGACAGGGCGTGTGTTGTACTTTCAGCCGCTCTGCCGGGGGCCTCCCGTGCCCCGTGTGTGCCCGGGAGATGACGCTGTCCCCGCAACCCCGGCCCGCAGGCGGCAGCTCCGCTGTGCCCGGAGGCGGAACTCGGCCCGCGACGGGCCCCGACCGCCTGCTCCCGCCGCCTCCGGCAGGCGGAGCCCTCGGCCCGGCCGTGAGGGGAGCGCTGCGGTGAGCCCCGGGACCGGCCGAGGCCGAGCCCCGGCCGTGAGGGGAGCGCTGCGGTGAGCCCCGGGACCGGCCGAGGCCGAGCCCCGGCCGTGAGGGGAGCGCTGCGGTGAGCCCCGGACCGGCCGAGGCCGAGCCCCGGCCGTGAGGGGAGCGCTGCGGTGAGCCCCGGGACCGGCCGGGCCCCGGCTGTGCAGGTGTCCCGGTGCGCTGCGGTGCCAGGTGAGCCCCGTGGCTGCGGCTGTCTGCCGAATCTCAGTCACACCGTTCTGCCCGGCTCTGCAATCCCATCTTTATGGGGCAGAAGTGTCATATGACACAGGGATGACTGCCAAATATCAGCTAGTTTTGACATAATGCCTTGGCAGAACACAAGAGATGCTCAGAGAGGAGACGCAGTATTAATTCTACTAGAAAGACTGGTAATGTCAGCGTCCTGGTCTAACGAGCTTTTGGTCTAGCTCTTTTTTTTTTTTTTTTTTTTTTTTTTTTTGTGGGGTTTATTTTTTTCAGCTTGTTTTTTGGTTTGGTTTTTGTTGCTTGGGGGGTGGTTTGTTTTGGGGTTCTGGGGTTTTTTTTGTTTGCTTGGTAGGGGATTTTTGTTTCATTGTTTGGTTGGGTTTTTTTTTGTTTTTGTTTTGTTCCACTATTTTCTCCAATGCTAGCATTTTGTGGGTGGGTACTCTGTGGCTGACAAATTACTGAAGGAAGTCCCAAGGTTTATAATAGCGACAAAGGAGACTGCATAGAAGAGAGAAGCTTAAACACTGTAGCTAAAGGGAACCCCGTTGAATTAATACCTGTTGGGCTTCATAGTACGTCCCTAGAGATGAGGAAATATGTAACAAGGAGCTTTGAACAGCTACTTGAGATATTGCAATAGTAAGAAACTGAATGTCTATCATTGAAACCCCTGTCAGATGCAGCCAGGGCAGATGGAAACAAGATCGTTCAACTTTCTGTGCAAAGGAAGGGAACAGTATTGCCCTCAACCGCAGCAGCTAGTAACAGAAATTCAAACTATGGCCAAGCAACGTGTGTTTTCATGTCACAGGGGCTGTGAGATACCATGGCAGTAGCACACGCAACAGCCAGCCCGCTGCTCCGGAGGGAATGACAGCTTCCGAGCCATCCAGCAGGGACTGAGGGTCCCTCCTACACACAGAGGCAGTCCTGCTCCACCGGGAAGCCAAAGAGCTGAACCTCAAGTCAAAATTAAAGAGGTCAGGTATCAGCTAGTTTTCTTGAATATTGACAGGATTTTGAGCAGGGATAGAGAGAGGGAAGGGAGACCAGAATACACTCTTGAGAACAAATTCCATCATGGCATTTTCCTCATAACTACTTGTTCTCTGGCAGTCTTTTATCTGTATTATTCTTCCTTATAACTTCAGGTGTTGAAAAGAAGTCAAGTATGGACACTAAAAATACTATGTTGCTAATACAGTTTAAGCAAAAGAAGAAACAGACCACTCAGAAGGCCATGCTAATAGCCTTAGCAAAGTTAGAGTAAAGAAGTGGTTAAGGATCTAGATGATTTAATCCAGTTTTAAGAAAAGGTTTTACAGTGAGCAATTAGATGCTGTTTAAAGAATTAATCGCTAATGGGTCATTAACTCTGACTGGTATTGTACAGTTAACAAGCCGAGGCAGGATTATTAGACTCAGCACCCAATTAAGGAGGAGAAGATATTTACAACAAAATGAACAAATGGGCTTTTAAAATGGAATGGGACAATTTGAAAGAAAGTGTAGGAACACAGAAAACTAGACAGGCTAGAAGAAAGATGTGTTTGTATATGCCTCTGTCTCTTTATTTGCCCACTTATGTGTAGCTGGTAAAATACTCATTTTTAGCAATGAACTCACAGCTTTCCTTGAAGGACATGACTGCACGAAGTCAATCCACTTACGGGTTCACCTGTACAAGGTATAAGAAAGACCTGTTCAATATGCCACCACCATATCTTGCCATAATCTTTATTTGTTTGCAGGTGCTGAATCAGGACCTTATTAAAAGTGAGCAGGCATCTTCAGCTGCTATTTCTGCTGCCCTGTCATTGTGGTTTTATCTACTGCCAGTCTTTGACTATCTCAAGTAACCAAGCATCAGCACTGGTGACAGATGATCAGGAATTAGAGGGCTTCTTTCCAGCGGCTTTACAGGATACAGAAGAACTGTAGGTAAGAGAAAGGGAGGGTAGTAATGCCAAAATATGGGAAAGCACTATTGAAATCTTGGGGAGTTGCTTATTAACCATGAGCAATAAGCACAGGTGAGAACTTTAGGGCAGCAGTTTAATGTGCTTACCTGCAGGAGGGTTTTCAGCTTCAGAGCCACAGCTGGACTGCAGCCAAGTAATGGCAAGTGAGATTGTTCCTACCCTGAGAAGAAAAAGTGTGCAGAGCCTGTGCAGTCACTCATTAGTGTGTGTCTCTTGCTGACACAAACCAGGGCATGCAGGCACTTCTCAAGTACACCAAGAGAAACAAGGTGTCTCTTGCAGTCACCAAAAATGCCATGCCTTTTTGCAACTGGTGATGCAAGCAAAGCTCACCTGTGAAAGGACCACTAGAATTAAGACCTAAAAACTGAAGCAATACAATTTTTGTTCTCCTCTTTTACTCAGGTGTCCTTATTAGAAGTTAGCAAACTACCTCCCTGGTCCTGACAGATATGGCAGTTCTTTTCCTGGCAGCACTTCCTCTCTCTGCCAAGGAAGCAAAGAGATGTGTGCTGAGAAGGGTGGGCACCACCACAAATGCACACACAGTAGAACTGTCAAGTCCAGAGCCCAGCAGGACAGTCTCCACCAGCAGAGCTTCATTCACCCCAAATGCAGGGCGGACTACTTACTTGGCTTCCCTGCATGTCCTGGACCAGCACAGCTCAGGGGAGGGAAGCTGGGGGTCCCGAACACAGTGTGTGCTCTGGTCCAGAGAGGCAGGTTGGATCTGCAGGGAGGCTGGGGACAGAGGAAAAGGCATTTGAAAACAAGAGGGATTCCTATTATCTGTAAAAGAAGCTCTCCATACAATAGATGGGGGCTGCTGTGGAGAAGGCTATGAAGGGATGTTTAGAAACTGCTGTCTGAGGTTAAAAAGCTCTCTGAAGTGAAGCTGAACAAGGCTGACATACTTGTTTCTGACAGGACTCTTAAAAGATACACACAGATTGTGAAAATATAATTAGACGCCAGCCTTTGTCTGGCCACAACGAGTGGGAAATGGTGAAAGGAGAGGTCTCCCAGTCTGCATTGAATCATCCCCAGGACACAATGAGGGCACTTGTGCATCCTTCTCTCTTCCCTAATGAGAAACATTAATTGCCGCAACCTCCCGAGTGTGTAGAGCACCCCATGCCCAGCAGAGGAGAAGGGGTGTTTCATTACAGCATCTCAGCCCCATTACAGGCAGTAACGGAGATAATGAAAAATAAAGATGCCGCAGTTTTAGTTCAGGCAGCCTGGCGATGGGCACTGGGTGGGCAGGGGAGCGGGCATGGCCCAGCTCTGTGCCAGCCTCCAGGGGCTGTCCTGGGCAGCCAAAGCGGGCAGGATGAGCCTGCCAGGCCCCAGCCCGGTGTCAGTGCCCAACCAGAGACCGTCTGTCTCTCCCTGTGGGCAGCTGGGCTGCAGGGGGCAGGAGCCCTGGCGGTCCTGCCATTCCCCTTCTTTGCAGAGGCAAGGACTGTCACTGACTCTGGCCTGCAGAGCCCACCTGAGCCTGGCACTGCTCCACAAGGGCAGTTGTGGGAGTGGTGTGCCTGGCCCAAGGACTGCAAGGGCTCCAGCCCCTCTGTGCCCACTCCCATCTGGGCATACTCTCCATCATGGGGATGCAGGCCCCAGTGCCACAGCCAGTTTGGGCAGGGTTCTGATGATGGAGGACAGAGAAGAGCCCACAGCCAGGCATCTCCCACCCCTCTGTGCATCACATGGAGCAGAGGGTCCAGCCCAAGATGCCCATTTGGGTTCAGAAACATGATACACAGCCTCCATGCAGATGGTGCCATTTAATGGTGTAAAAGTAGAACCCCCTCATTGCAGTCCCCTCAGTACAGCAGTCCTGAGCTCCCAGCCACCTTACATAGCTCTTTGCCCTACTGCAGCTTTTATTGCAACTAAAGCATCCAGCCAAGGAGGGAGAGCAAAAGAGATTGTTTTTCCTAAGCTATGATCAGGCCCCTAACTCTTCAGGGGTTGTGGAAAAGGGAATCAAAAGGACCACAAAATACAAAAGCAAGTCAAGGCATAGGGGAAAGGCTAGTGTAAGGGACAGCCCTCCTGTGCCTGGCCATTCGTGGCAGCTGAGGCAGGGTAAGGGTCCCTCGGGCGTTCTGGGATGTGCCTTCCCCATGGCTTTCTCCCAGGTGCTGAGAGGGAGTTCAGATTGTCTGCCAGGGCTTGCCGATGGACTGGATGTGCTCCTTGGCCTTCAGCCGCAGGGCAGCAATGCTGGTGTTGCGTGGGTCTGCCTCATCCAAAGGGAACTTGTCCACAAATGTGGCCCCACACTGATAAGGCGGCGGTGGCCCCATGGCCCCCAGGGGCTGCAGCGCATGGGTCACTGCCGGAGAGTTCAGGAAGGGCGGTGGCGTGTAGCTGCCGGGCAGGCTCTGCGGCGAGGCCACAAAGCCAGGCAGGGTCTGCAGAGCCGTGCTGCTGGGCACGGGCGGGCTGAGCCACGTCTCCAGGGGCAGGCTGCTGCTCAGAGGACCCATGGGTGCTGCCTGCGGTGAGCGGTTGAACGAGAGGATGGGCGAGTCCTGCAGCTTCATGGAGGTCACCTCCAGTTTCTCCTGCCGCCTCCACTTTGCCCTTCTGTTCTGAAACCAAACCTGCAAGCAGAGCTGTATCAGCCAGGCCCTAGGCAGTGGAAAGAGGCTTGCCTCTGCAGCGGTACACGCAAAGCAGAGTGAGGGAAACATGCCTTGCCGAGCTGGGGCAGAAGGGAATTTGGGGGGCTCGGGCGTTCCTCCACGACCCACAGCCCTGCGCTCGGTGGAAAGCAGTCCCGCAGTGGAGCTGGCCCGCCCATCCACCCGCCACTGCACTGGCACACAGCAGACTCAGCGGCCCCGGGCTAGGACACGCCACTCAAAGGGGCAGCAGCACCGACAACGCGACTGGCGGACGCAGGTCTGCCCCGAGCCCCGCGCGGTCCCGCCGGCCGGGCCGGCTCGCGGCTGTGCGGCAGCCGCGCCCAGCGCTCCACGGCTCCGGCGGAGCCGTGCTGCGGTCACGGGCCCGCGCTCCGCACCGGGGCTGCTCTGGTCGCTGGGACCACGGGGCCGCGCCGAGGTGCGTCGGGCCGGGCCGTGTGTGGCTTCCCGGCACCAGGGGCTGTCGGGGCTGGGCCGTCGCGGGGGGCCGGGCCGGGCGTTACCTGGACGCGGACTTCGGGCAGATTGACCTTCATGGCCAGCTCCTCGCGGCTGTACACGTCGGGGTAGTGGGACTTCTCAAAGGCACGCTCCAACTCGTGAAGCTGGTACGTGGTGAAGGTGGTGCGGTTTCGTCTGTGTTTCTTCTTGGGCTGTTCCTCTTCCGACGGCTTCTCCTCGCCGCTGCTGCCAGCGGGCAACTCGGGGCTGGCGCTGCCGGGACAGTACTGCTCTGCGAGGGGAAGACAGGGAGGTCACCGGCGGGATCTCCCCGCGGAGCTTGCCCGGGGGCGTAGGGGAGCGGCGCCCACCCGTCCGCCCCCCGGCACCCGGCGTTTGTCCGCAGCGCTCACCTTGGAAGCGCTCAGCGCGGCCCTGGGGCTCGGCCGGCGGCTGCTCTCCGGGCATCTTGGGCAGGCAATGCCGGGGCCCCCGCCGGTCCGACTCCTTGGCGCTGCCGTCGGGCGGGAAGGCGCCCAGCAGCCCGTCTTCCTTGGTGAACCCCAGGATCGCCTCGATGCTGTGAAGCCTCGACGGGTTTCCCCCGGGGCTCCGCGCCGCCGGGCCGCCCAGCGAGAAGGCGCCCTCGGCCATGGCGAGCGGGGCGCCGGGCGGTGGGTGCATGAGGCGGCCGGCCCGGGGCTCCGCCGCGGCGCTGCGGTCTTACCCGGCCTCAGGGCGGCGCGGGCAAGTCTGGCACGGTGTCGCCAGGCGGGCTGACCTCCTTGGGGCGGGGGAGGAGTGCCAGGGGGCGGTAGGCGAGAGGGAAGGCAAGGCCCCCGCACCTCTTCGGCATGGAGGGGGAGGCAGGGCATCCCCCGGCCCCCGCCGGCCGCCCCGCCCCTCCCTGCCGGCCCCGGCCCCGGCCCCGGCCCCAGCCCCAGACGGCGCCGGGCGATGCCATCCGGGGCCCCCGAGGCGGGGCGGGGCGGCCCCCGCTGCAGCCGGGGGCTGGCCCGGGCCGAGCGCCGCAGTCGGAGCCCCGGGGCAGGGGCAGTGCTGTCGGAAACCGCGGTGGGACGGGCGGCGAGAGGCGCGCCGGGCACGGGGGGACAGAGCCGGGACGGCGGGAGCTGCGGCAGCCGCTGCCGGGGCCGCGGTAAAGGGGACTCAGCGAACGGGATGGGAAGGGAAGGGGCGGGAGCCCGGGGGTGCCGGGTCGGAGGACAGCGGGTCCCCGGCACGGGCCCGCGCTGTTAGGCGGCTCTCGGAGCCTCGCCGCGTTTCTCTTGTCCGACGGCTGCAGTCCAGATCCCTCCCAGACGGTTTGTAGGTGCGTCGGTTTCACGGCGGCCGCTCGAAAGCTGCCCTGCGGGACGATCCGCGGCCCCGGCCCGACTCAGGGGCACTGGGGTAAACGATACTGCGCTGATGCTCTGCGGTACGCTCGCCCTGCGCCCGGTTGCCTCCAAAGGCATTTCACAAACCAGGTGCTTCCGGGCACGATGGATGCAGGAGGTGGGCTCAGCCTTTCAGACCTCACAAACCCGAGGAAGCTCTAAGCAATATTTGCGAGGAAGTTCAAGTATGCTGCTATAGGACAGAGCCTGTGAGAAGAGCTGATTCTGTGACCCTGTGCTCCACGGTTCGAGTGGGGCTGGGGGGGGGGGGGGTAGCAGGCAGGGCATGGCTTCATGGGGGATGCACAAAATGTTTTTGGAGGTGAGGCAGGGAGTCAAATGCCACACATTTCTCTTTGTATTTGGCTTGGTGGAAGACGTGGACCAACCACAGGACCAACCAGGTAACAGCATCACATCTCCTGCATCAATCTTTCCCCTGCTTTTTCTTTCTGTCATTTTCACACCAGCACTTCCCAGTTCCTCTGAGGCACCAGCTACCTTTTGTCCCAGCTTGTTTACGTGAACAAACCCAATAACATCCAGAGTGGTTTTCGGTCTACATTTAGCTTTGAAGATGTTTCCATTTGAAGCCCGAGGAGAGTGTATGTGAAAGAAAAACACCACTGCTACTGCTCGTTCTTCCAGATATATTAGCTAGTCTAATAAGTATGACCTCTCTCAATAAATCTGCATTTTTTTTATTCCCCTTCTGCCCCAACAGGCTCCATATCATGTAGATTTCTTCAGATGAATCGCTTCAAAGATTGGCAGTGCTTGATTCTGCCAGTGTCCACACTTTTTGCAGATTTATGTTCTGCTGTCCCAAAGTAGATTTCTTTTAGGAGTGCATGGCATTTCCTAGCTTCAGGTGAGGTTTGCCTTCACTGACTGCTTGGGGGTTGGTTTGAGGCCAAAAGACTCAGGCATCCATTTGCACAGAGGGAAGAGACCAACAGAAGAGACAAGAAAAGGTTAGTGTGGCTTTTGTGGACACTATAAAAAGCCAGTCAATACCATTGTAGGGACATTGGAGGGTACTCAAAGCAATCAGCCAGGGGCCATTGTGTTCCTTTAATCTACATGTGTGTTTCCCAGGAACTCTATTAGTGAAGATGAATGAACTGTGCAATGTCCCTAATTTCTTCTAATTTGAAGCTGGGGGTTTACAGCACTCAAAATCAGCACAAAACACACCTGTCCCTCCAGAAGTCCTGGGCAAAATTAGGAATCAGTTTTGCTTGCTGTAGTTAAGAAAGATAGGAATGTGAGATGAAGGAGCAAAAACCCTTTAGTCAGTGCCATAAAGGGCATTGGATCCTGGCACAGATGCTGCTTTTGGGGTACTTGTCAAAGTTGTCCATTACAGAGTTAATACTCGATTTTTTTTTCTGTTAATCACAATATGAAGGCAGAAAAAAAGCCTTCCAGCCCTGAAGCACGGTGCTTGAGTCCCGCACAGGACACAAGAGACCTTCCTCCCTGACAGAGAAGGCCCCTCTTTCCTCAGCAGTAGAGTATTCTACTTGTGTTTTCCATGTGGAGCTACGTTTGTCACTGTAGCATCCTTCCTGCAGGCGAGTGGAATTGTTGAAAAATGAATCCACTCCCTTGATCCCAATTTGAAAAAATACCTGGAAAAACCCCATAAGCCTGTAGCAGAGCAGAGAGAGCTCTGACTCTTCCAGCTATAGATCTGTCTTTTCTCTCTTGCCATGCTTCAGACACAGACTGTGTGACACACATGAGGCATTATCGTGCTCCGGGGAGGGAAGAAGTCTAATGGTTCCTCTGATTGCACAGAGGGTTTAGATAGGCAAAGAATAGTAACTGAACTTTTCCCTTTGGGTCTGATGTCCTCGCTGTCAGCTGAATCACTTGCAGCCCTCTAAGATATGTATCGTATTAGTATGAAGCCTCAGAAACTGACCCTGTGGTACATCCCAGCTTTGCAAAGACCATTGACCTTTGGAAGCCTGTGGGGGCAACCAGAATGAAATATGAGAGTATTCGTTAGGGGATGAAACAGGCAGGGTTTGTTACTTGCCTTTCCAAGGGATACCCCCATTCCATCACCTCTTTTATTTTTTTGCAATGCATTTCTGCTGAAATTATGCTTGGAAAGTAACAGAAGTTCTCAAGATGGACAATCTGTAAAGTGCAGCAGTCTGCTGTACCTCTTTCCTGTACACGTATAGTGAAGACTAAAGGGAAATAGTTTTCATCCTGTAGTCACTGTTGAGACATACTCAACAGTGGACATGGACATGGTTTCACGCAATGAAATCAGCACCATAAAATGCCACAGGTTCCTCCTTCCTTTTCTCCTGCCTTTTCTTTATGTCCAGGTGAAATTACTGCCTTGCAGAGCAGAGATTTGAAGCTGAAGTCACACTGCAGGGAAGACATCACTCTCCAGACCAAAGATGTGCAGCAGGGAGGACCTCCCTGAAAGAGAAATGGGGCTGCCAAGGTCAGACTGCAAATCAACAGGAGGGAAGCAAGGAAAAGGAGGAAATATTCACCTAGAGGGAACCTGTACCCTACTGCAGTTTTCATGCTCTGTATCATCGAGCAGATTGTTAAAAACAACCAAAAAAGGAATTTTTCCTCCCAAAAATTCCACCTAAGGGTGCAGTTTCAGAACCTTCTTGAAAGCATAATGCACAAGGAAGCTGCTGTCTCCTCCTGTCACTATATTGCTCACACTTTGATTGTTTTTCTGCTGAGACTTTGCATGATCTGGCCAGGAGAATCAGCTGTGTTTTCTCCACCTCCCAGAGTCCTGTCTGGCACCCAGGAGTTGCACAGAGATCTTCTTGTCCTGCTGTCTGTCCAGGCTGTGGGTATGGAATAGGCTCTGGGAGCCAGGCAGCCCTTTCTGGTGGAAGCACTATGGACTGGGTGTGAGGGCGCTGGCATTTAGGCTTGCCATGCTCACAGGGAGGGAGGCGAGGTTCATGCTATAAGGCTATATTAACACAATCCTTCTTTACTTGTTTTCCAATTAGCCTAATTGAATTCGGATTGCTTAAGAGTGGGCACTGGAGACATTTATCTTGATGGGATGAGGGTCTTGAGCTCCAGCGATCCTATTAACACTAAGAACCCAAATCCCAGGTAGGGTCCATCCAGCAGTAGCTGCCATGTGACCTAACCCTTTAATCTGCTCCTGACAAAGACACACGGACACACAGACATTCTCACACGTGCATTGCTGCATGCACACATGTACATGTGCATTTGTGCACAGATATGGACACAAACATTCCCAGACTCACATACCAGCACACATGCACATGCAGTGGCTGCCCTGTGACCTGTCCCCAGGGCTAAGCACCTTGAGAGCTGCATGTACCTGGGGTGGCCTCACCACCTCCTACTCATGTGCCTCACTAGGCCTGTGGCTAGTGGCTGAAGACAAGAACAGCCAGTGCTGGATGGATGAGCCCTGCAGGTGCTGCCAGGAGCAGGCAGCCACCTCCGGCAAGCTGAAGATCAGGCTCCTGCTGAGGGCAGCACAGATTTGCCCCCCTGCCCTGGCTCTGCCACTCCAGACTAAATGTGGGAGCCCTGGTCTAACAGTGGTGCCTAAGGCAGCTCACTCCTGTACCAGCAGCACTTCAGTGGGGCTGGGCTCCCATCCCATGCCAGTCCCAAGCCACCTCCTGGTCCTGCTTGTACTCTGCCAGCCCTGACACTGTTTTTGGAATCTCATTAATCATTTGTTCAGTGGTTCTGAGTCTACTTTCTTCTCTGACTCTTTAAACTGTGAAAATGCTGATCCTATATCTGCGGACAAATTTAATTAGATCCTTTAAAGCACCAGATGCTTTCAGTAAGATTTTTGGGATGTCCCAAGCACATTTTAATTCAAAGGTCAAAACCCTTAGGCTTGTTTATTTTGGTGTTTTATAGATAGGACAGTTCAGTCTGTAAAGCAACACAACAGTGTGGAGACACCACCCAGATTTATACCAATGCACAGGGAAATGCATTGAGCCTCATAAACCTCAGGTTGGTTGAGCTGAGCTGGTGACTATTTTATCTACTTTATGTAAAGACCTCCTAAAAGACCCCACTTGTCTTTCCACATAGATAATTAGATTCTGTGGTGCCATGTGAGAGCAGAATCCCAAGAGGAAGAAATCAGATCAGAAGTGTTGGTGGTTTTAGGCAAAATAGCTCTGATGCTTGAGGGACCTGCTGAAGATAGGTTTTGTCCACTCTCATCCACCTGTTGGATGAGAGCCATTTAATGCACTAGGACATTCTCTGGAAAGAGCAAGGAAGGTCAGAACTTGTCAACTCTGTGTTTCCTAGGTAAGAAGGAAATGAGCAAGAAAAAAATGCCTATTTTCTTAATGGGGAAGAAAATGGATAACAGGTTTTCAGGCAGGTCTGTTCAGTTTATATTTGACGAGTGATTGATGAAAGAACTTTCCCAAGCTCTATTTGTAGGAAGGAATCTCAGCTTCCTTTTACTGTTAGCAAACTGGCTGTGTTCAGGGAAACTAGCAACTACCTATGAGAACATTTAACATAAGGAGGAGTGTTTTTAGAAAGTGCTTGTGTGCTCAGCAGAAACATTAGGAAAACTGGCAATCAACTTGAAATGTAACAAAGGATACTAGTCAAAAATAGCTAAAAGACATACAAATAATTAATTAACCACGATCCATATGTGATGAACACACAAAGCTGCATGCTGCCCTCTCTGTTTTTTTGCAGACGTGGAGGCAGGCACCACTGTGATTGTCAGTGGTAATGAGATTTTAAAAGGCAGCAGCTTTTCTCTGGCCTTCTTCTGTATCTCAGTGTCTGTGCCAGTGCATCAGGAGGTGGTAGGGGGACTTTCCCTTGCCGCCTTGGCACCCAGCAGCTGTTGGAGCAGGAGGGAGGGGAACCTCTCTCTCTTGCCCTTCTCTCTGCCTCATCACAGAGGTGACTTTGCCAAAAAGAGAATGCAGCCTCCTTTCCAAGTGACCAGTAAAATGCTGCAGGAATAACACAGGCTCACATCCTCCCTGAGATGCTGTGTCTGTCTGCCCCTTGTCACTGTCCCCATGTAGCTGTGGGTGACTGCTGACCCCTCTACAGGGAGGGAGAAAAGACAAAGAGAAAAGGAAGGAAGCAAACAAGGAAAGAAGGAAAAGAGAAAGAAAGGAGATAAATCATACTTTGTGAATTTGTTAATTTTAAATGATTATTTTTACTTGAGTGGCTGGAGACAGAAAGAGAGAGAGAGAGAGAAAGAGACTTATAAACCTGTAAGAAGGTGCTACATGTATTCATTTCCAAATTTAATTTCCAGGCTAGCTCCTGGAGAACTTACAAAAACATTCATTTTATAGAATTCCTTTGGAGTAGCAGCCTGCATGTCCCATAGACACAGGCAGATCTAACATTAGTGAGAGCTATGCCTTTCCTCAGGTTTGGGTGCCCCACCCTGGCATAACGTTCCGTGTTTAGCCTTTGATGGAGACAACTCCCAGAATCAGTGTGGGGAGCTGGTTTTAGCCTTGTGCCGGTACCCCCAGCCCACACAGAGCAGACAAGCTCACTGCTGTCCCTTGATGTGTGAAGTGTCTTAGAGAGGCTGTGAAACTAAAGCAGACTGGAGAAGCCTGCATTGCTCCAGAGCAGGACTCACTGAGGGCCACCAAGCCTTACTTTCCTACAAGTCCCCACTCAGTGTATATGACAACATTTTTCACCCAAGCTGTTGAGTTACATGCTTCACTTTTTTTGCCTTTTGCTACACTTAATACAGAGACGATTTTAAAAATCAAAGTTTTGCAGCAAATGTCAATATCTGAACACTGTGTTTACCTCAAGATGCTTGAAACAGACATGTTCTTATTAGAAATATATGTGTTTATTTCTGAAAGCAGGATTAAATGAGTGGTTACCTCTATGTGATGTATAAGAAGTACAATTTTGTTCAAACATACACATTTAACAGCATTTCAGTCATGTGGAAAAAATGAAAAAAGGCACATTTTTTCCCCAATATTAACTTCTTTAAAGCTTTTTTTTTCCATGGGGGAGAAAATTATGTTCAAAACTGAGGATCAGTTCTAACTTCCTTCTAGGCAGTCCCAGCAGGTAAATTTTTACTCTTCCCTCAGGGTTTTAAGTCTCTCTCTCATCACTTTTCTATATTTACACAGCATGCTATAGAGCTAAGTACATCCCTCTGCCTGCTCTCCCTCTGCAGCCCCAGTAACACAAGACTGAAGTTACAGCCTTTGGGCAGTGGTGGCTCATCTACATCATGGTACATTTCTGTTCAGCTGCCTGTTTCATCTCAGTGAAGGTGGCTTGTGCCTTTTCTTTGATGGCATCCATGTCCATATTCTGGATGTTCTGCAGCTGGCCCAGGATAGAGTCCTTGTCTTCTTCCTCCTCCTGATCTTCTGCCACCATCTTCTGAAGGTCTTCTGGCAATCCCACATCATCTCCAGCCATCTGTATTTGATTCTCATCCAATTCACTCTAAAGCAGGAAACAAAACCAGCAGATGAGAGTATTTCTGCTCTCCCAGGATCTACCAGTGAGCCTCATGTTTTGTTCTTTTTTAGGGTTTTAGGGAGAACCAAAACATGCACATATTTTTCAGTCAAATTTTTTTTGTGTGCAATTTGTGAATTCAGGGCCTCAGTCAGCCTGCATGAAAGTTCTAAGATTTTTCGGGTAATGTCAATTATATTTCTTTGAAGGGCTTCAGCACCATCAAAACTGAAGCCCTCGGTGTCACTTGCCATGTTAGAAATCTTTGCCATGCTGATGGTGCAGGAATTCCATTCCAAGTTATTTGTAGCCCCCAAAACCATGCTGCAGGACACTACCGAGCCTGTCAGCTGCTGTGCTGTGCCTGTCAGCTTCTGGTCAATGAAACAAGAGCTTTAGAAGAGCTGTGGTACCATTTCCTTATTCGATTCTTGGGCAGGGTGGGTGGGAAGAATTTTTAGGTATCAGCACTAAACTGAAGCCTTCTGGAAGAAAGATGCATTAAACTTCAGAATGAATCACTGGAAAAAGGGTCCCCCATCTTCCCAAACCATGTCTAAACTCTGTCTAGATCTTTGGTTGGCCTCCCTGAGTTGTGATGAAGAGCAGGGGCTGCCTGGCACGTAATCAGTGTTGCAGTGCTGGTAAGTGGGGTAATCGGAGGACTTGAACAACAAAAGAGAGGAGGGAGGTTGGTTGTGAGTCTGAGAAAGCAAAAGGAGGCAGGAGAAGAAACTGGTTAAGCAATTAAAAATGCTGAGATGCAGTAAGCACTACACACACTTGCTTCCTGCCTGCCCACTGAAACACTCCATCAGTGGGATTATGTCAATTTTTCAAACAATGGTGATTTTGTTCACATTTTCTGGTGGATTCTGATGGATCCAGAGCTCAGAAGAACAGGATATTTCGACACAGTTCACACATCAAAGATAAGCATTAATGCCTCATTACATCTCCAAAATTAACCATGACAGCAGCAAAGGCCTGATATGAATAAGGAGCAATGCTATCAGCAGGAGGTGTTTTTTAGAGTGAGGGGTCTGGGTTTTGCATGAATTAAAGGACAAATGAATGCAAGGACATATATGAGCAATGTCTGTGTTGTTGCAGGCCTTAGCAAGGACAGGCAGGCTGGGGGTGGTCAGCTGTATTACCACTATTTATGATTCCGTATTTCTACACTTTATGTTTGCAATTACTGTACTTCCCTTTAATCTGATTTCCCCCCATATCTCCTATGAAACTGTAGGAAGCTCTAGCAGGATTGTTATTGCTATGCAGATAAAATGGGTGAGGACATCTCTTCACCTTTTTGGTAGGAGTTGCTGGAGTCAGATCTGTGGGAGCTAGAAACAATCTCCCAAACAGAAGAGGTATTTTTTATTGATTATGTAGCAGGAGTAATTGTTTTAAGCTTTTATTCAACAACTGACGGCTATCAAAGGAGCTAGCCCTTTTGAAATCCTTGCCAGTAACAGTAGAAGATGATAAAAAAATGTTAATTACTGAAAAAGTGCCCATAATCAAACCATCACACATGTTCCTTACTTTAGAATTATTTCTAATTTAAGGCATCATCACTGCATGCTACTGTAGTGATTCACATCTTTGTCAGTGTGAACAATTGTCTGGCATGTTCTTGCATCAAAGCCCACTGTCCTGTGGAAGTCTGGGATGTGATGTGTAACAGTTTGGGGATCCAAAGTGTTCTCTGACCAAAAAAGAATATAGTGAGATATAGTCTAAAGCAGTATAATTCTGCCCAAGCCACCTGCCTCTGCCCACTTGGCATTTAGCTTTAATAGACCTAAAACAAGCTTCAACAGGGTGGGGTTGCTCAACAAGAAGCAATGAGGCACATGATGCACATGATGGCCTCTTCACTTCCTTCTAAAATTTGAGCATTTGATTCTTGTTTACTTTGATTTGAAATGGAAAAGTGAGTACAGAAACAACATCTATTTTACTAAATTAAATATGCCTGGCACTGGTCTCTAGCCCCAAGGCCAGCTGGCCTGGAAAAACCCACTGGGATGCTATTGAACTCTGTCTCCCTACCAAACAGGGTGGTCCCATCTAACTGCCGATTGGGAATGCCTGTCCTAACTCCCAAACTGGCCGTGGGGACTGCTTGGGAGAGCGCCCAGGCCAAAACTGGGTCAGACATTATTCTGACAATTCAACAGCATAGGCAGTAGAGTCTGAGTGCATGGTAATATTTTTTGACCCTGATTATGCATCTGATGTAGTCAATCCCATATCTGTTTTGCTATAGATGCAATAGAGTTCTATACATATACACAGGTAGTTGTGAGCAGAAAACTCTAAATATCTGCTTTGTTACAATTTGACAGTAAAGTCCTCTGCCCAAAGTAAGGTGCAAGGGTCCAGTTCAAGCATACCAACTTTATTTTGTAGCATTAAGTGTGTGCAGAAATGAGAAAAAAGGTGAATGAGAGAGAGAGGGAGAAGGATTAATGTAGTGCAAGCAGGAGATGGTCACCATTTGATATCACAGGGGAAATTCCTTCTCTGGCTCCCACAGGTAAAGGATACAGTTTAACATTAGACAGCTCCATGTCTGCTGGGCAGGAGAAGCAATGTCCCTCAGGGAGAGACACAGCCCGTGCCCACAGGAAAAGCAATGTCCCTCAGGGAGACAGCTTTTTTCACTAAAAGTTTTGTCAAGCTCCCTCAAAGGGAGACAATGCACTCCGAGAGGGGAAGAGAACAATCAAAGTTTGGTTTTGCTTCTTAAATGGCACTTTTGGTCCTCTGAACAATGATGTTAAAGTCTTGTGTGCAACTTAAGGAGCAAAGAAGACCAAATGCTGGTTGAACACTGCTTATATGAAGTCTACTTGTAAACAAAAAAGATCAAAGCTCACAGACTAATCCACAAGGGAACCAAACTCTTTTCCAGCATCCCTGTGTGATGTACTGCTTTCCTTATGCCTAACTTATTCTGTCATAACATTGACCCATGCTTATGTGAAGAGATCCTTAGGCAGCTGACTCCAGACCTTATCCTGTGATTCATCACCTATAATGCACCAGAGTAACATATAAAATCAGAGTTCACCTTGCCTTGACCTGCAGGTGGGACTTAAATTAGCAACACAGCAGCACCACTGTCCTTATGCCACTGAAGGGCTGCAAGTACCTCACAAGTAGGTGCAAGGAGCCAAATGTTGGAACCAGCAGCCTTCCTCCCCAGAAACACCCTCAGAGAATCCAGAGATCACAGCTTGGAGCACAGAGCTGGTGAGTGAGGACTGCTCTCTCCTGACATCTGCATTGGGACTCCTTTTTTTCCACAGCTCACCATCAACTCATGCCCCTGTGTTTAGACCTTGCAGAAGTTAATTGATTACTGAATCCTAGTTCAGGAAAAAGGCAGCAAGTGGATAAGAGAGTTTGGTGAGTTTTTAAAAAAATCAGTATTATTATTAAAATATTAATGTCTGTATTTATATAATATTTTTAAATGTTTTGTATGAATGTGATGCACTGAATACGCCAAAGATGAAAAAGTTGTCCATAGATCAAATGTCTCATGGCTAAAAACATCTTTCTGATGACAAACCTAAGTTGACAACTCTGTTAATAGGATTAGGTTCATTAAGGGTCTACTTTCTCTTATAAATCTGGCCCAGATAGCATGGAGCTTTAGATTTTACGTGGCAAAGGGGGGCCCTGCTTAGTCCTGAATTTCATGCTTTTACTTAAAATGCTTGCTAGTGATTGATACTGGTAATATTCAATGTTTCTAGATCATACTAGGCTACCTGAAATGACTTTCATTTTTCAAGATATTTAATGCATTATCACAAGTTTGAGAGCATTTTCCTGCCAGAATGTTGTATTACAGCACTGATTTTTTTTCTAGGGACATACTAGCATGCATGTAGTAGTTTCATTTTCTTCCTGCTATAACATGTTTTCATAGGGGCTGATGAAAACCAAGAAATGCTATATAGGGAGAGACAAAAGCAGGAAAACATATCCTGCAATATTGTTTTCTGGCTTAGAGCTACTCTCCTACCTTGGAGACAAGTCTTCTATTGTTATTGCTGAAATATGGCTCCAGACAGCACTTGGTACATGCCAAAGCCAAGATCCTGCTGGAGATGGGTCATATCACCACTGCAGACTGGTGTGTCTATGAGGTGCTCAGCCAAGGGGGACTGGTGACCTGGACACCATCTCCAGCTGTAAAAAGCACTACAAGTGGGAGAATTTGAAAACCAGAGACACTCAGCTCCGCTGATGTTTAGTTGAGACCTGGGCACTAAAGTATCCTGGAGCTTTCCAAAGCAGCCCCTCTTGGAGCTGAAAGCTCTGGCAAGATGCTGGGTAAATGCTGTTCAGGAGCTGTCTCAGCCTATGCCTACAAAAGGAAAGCAAAGCCTAATGATATTTTACTCCTCAGCTGCTAATTAAAATGCTGGTGTTTAGAGACTTAGGCCTCCAATCCAATCAATCACTTAAAATCTTGGACTTAATTTTTTTGCATAATTATTCTTTCTGTAATTAAATTCACCCTCAGGGTATGTTGTCCAGCTAGAGCACCAGAGGAACCAGGCTCTTAGGGGTGGCATACATCTTACCTGAGTTCAGATGTCACCTGGCATCCCTCTGGAAGAGACACAGCCACTGGGAGGTGATCCAACTCCACCTTAAATGCTTATTTAAAAGTTTGGCTAGATGAGGCTACAAGTGCTGGTCTCTTTCTGTTGAGTCCCTAAATAACTTGTTTGGATTAAGCAATACATTTTTAGCAGCTAAATTTACAGGATCTAGATTCTTCACCTTCCTCCATTTTAATTAATCAAAAAGCACGGGAAAGTACTGATCAGAAAATGAGTGATAATGACTCAGAGCTGGCAGGTGAGTAATATAAATAAACTCTCAAATTGCTAAGAACCACATATCCTTGAGGGGTATAAATGACATATGCCACCATCTTCCCAGCAGTGACAAGTCAGAGCAAATGTGTGATCCAAATCCCTGGAAAGAGTACTCTGTCCTATATTACCTCTCTGCTGCCCATGGCAGAAGCTTACAAAATAACACAATAATTTAAAAAATTATTTGAAATAAGTTGCTTGAAGCTTTTGCTTAGCTTACAAAATAACACAATAATTTTAAAAAATTATTTGAAATAAGTTGCTTGAAGCTTTTGCTTTCAATATTTTGGTTTTCCTGGAAACATTTGACAGTGCCAAGATCACGAAAGAAAAAGGAATGGGCAGTTTAAATTTGGTTGAAATTTGGCCTCTGGACTAGATGAGTTCTTGAGCTACAGGCTTACCTTGGGCAGTCTGTACTTTTCCCTCAGGTGAACCCTCAGAACAGCTCGCTCTGCTTTTTTCTGTGCAAATGCTGCATCTCTTTCCATCCTGGAAATCAGAAAAAGTGTTCCTTCAAGATGCTAATAAAAACAATCTTTTGCACTAAACCAGTTGCTTGGCTGCAAAAAGCTACACGTGGGAGTTATTCCCCAGATTAGTAACTTGTCCAAAGGCAAAAAAGGAGCAATACCAATAAAGTGATGCCAAGGGGCCACACTTCCTGTGCTTCTGTCACCTGTGAATTTTCCTGGTCTTTCTTTGTCCATTTATTGTTTCATAAAGGCAATGAATTCTAAAGCTTCCCTGTATGGAAGAGTACTGACTTCATCTGTGATTTTATAAAATGTTTTCATTAGATTTAAGAACTGGTCTGCACCCTTTTTTTTTTTTTTTTTTTTAAGATTACGTATGCATTTATTTGCAAAATGTGTCTCCTCAAAGATTTTTGGTAACATTTGATAACACTCATCTTTCACCCCCCCTCTCCCTTTAATTTCTTTTTTCCCCAGTAGCATTTTCATGGAAGTTCTATTGCAAAATTGATCTTGTTTCAGTATAGGTATTTTGGCATATAAAAGCTACTTCCAAAGTGAAATATTACTTTTCTTCTGCTTCCAAAATGAGTGTTTAGATTACTCTCCCTCTAAAAACAAAACCCCCACAAACAAACCTAAAATCTGAGAAGTACCCAAACCCTGGTTGGTTACAGGTTCAAAACTGCCTGAGAACAAGTTCAGCAAGGCATATTTACTTTTCTGGTCTCCACTCCTGCACAGCTGAACACTGGGCAAAATCCATGGAGCCCTGAAAAAAGCCGATGCTCTACCCATATCAGAGATTTCTGACACAGCACCACATCTCATCCAGAGATGATCTTTTCTCTTAGAGTTTCTAACTGTCCCATAGAGGTACTCCTGCCCTGCTTCCTCAGTTCAGCAGGGAAAGGACACATGCCCCACTTAAAAACAGTATAGAAGTAATTATTTTCCCAGGCATTTCCCTATCCCAGGAATCCTGTATTTCTTCTCAGTCTCCATAAAGCATCTTCCTGCCAGCAGGTGGTAATTTCTCTTTTAAGTATCACTTGACAAAAGGCAGAGCAAAACATTCTGTGCTTTTTTTCAAACCAAATGACACCTCTTCAGGGCTTCCTGATCAAAATGTCTGATGCTAAATACAGACCTGGGTACTTCAAATTCCATCAGTTGTTAACCTGGCACCTATAATCATCTTACAAGAAGGATTTACACAACTATTATGTAATTGACCATTAGAGGAACAGATGCATTTGAGATTTAAAAGTCAATAGTTTTATTTATAATTATGCATGGTTTGAACTCCTACACACGCCGAGTCCTCCATTTGACTTGTTTTCATAAATACAGCAAGTGATAAAGATTGTCTTTACAGACAAAATTGAGATTTAATTGACTTTAAAGTTCTGCTTTATTTAGTAGATTTTAGAAAAAAAATAACCATCTTAAACCTTTGCTCAAGATAAATGAGCACTCGGTACTTTTTCAGGTCTGCCATAATAAATGTGGACAATGAAATATTACATATTAAAAGTGTACTCCACATGGAATTCTAGAACAAATCATATACATTATAGAATTAAATCCCGCACTACAACATCTTGGAAAATTTTTCTAGATAATATAATATCACCTAGGAATGTGTCCAGCATATCAAGCTGTGGAGATAGCAGGAAAGCATAGGAGAGAGTTGCTAGATGGGGAGGGGGGGCAGGAAGAGGGAATGTAATATTTTACCATTTCTACTTGGGAAACTTTTATTTTGGAGAGTCTTTTTAGCAAAGATTCATCTGCTAAAAAAAAAAAAAAAAAAAAAAAAAAAAAAGTGAAAAGCAGCATGTTTGGCTTTTTCTTGGGTTATTTTTATTTGCACAAAGTTACCAAGAATCAGCCCCATACTCATAAAAAGGGAACAGGTACTCACTTCTCCTCAACCATTTGCTTTTGATATTCCTCATACTCCTCTCTGGTCATTCCTGCAGCTGCTGCTGGATCAGAAGGAGTGCTTTCTTCTTTGCTTTCTTCCCCTCCACCTCCAAGTCCCAAATTCTTTACCTGGTTGCTCAGCATACTTTTCATTAGAAAGGCCATTTTCTCAAAAAAAGAAAAAAAAAAAAAAAGGAGCTATAAGAAAACAACTACAAGAAAGCCAAACAAAAAATGTTTTCAAACACAACAGTTGTAAGCGAGAGGGTTTCTACAGCCACATCAGCTCTTCAAGGGCACAGTGCTAGTGAAACGTGAATGCCAAAACCAGTTTGTCAGCCATAATCTGGATTAAAGAAAGAACTCCTTAATATATAGAGGCAGATGGTTCAGATTACTCCAAAAAAGAAAAATCATTAGATGCAACTACCTACTTTTTCCATTAATACTTTAAGCTAATTGTACACACACACACACACACAAAATCAATTATAGTGTGCAATAGCATTTTGACATCTTCAGTCTTGCTCTCACTTTCACAGAGATCACAACATTCCCTGGATCTGACTTTAAAACGTGCTTGACTCAATAGTCATAGTAAAATAGCAAAATTCAGGCTATTGAATGGAAAACCCTCAGATTTGAGATTTGAAAACTTGAGTTCTCCATTAAGCAAAAGCCCTTATTCTTTTTATCCATTAATATTTTATCCCACTGGACAAAAATATTTTGTGTGGTTTTTCTTCAGACCCCTTCATGTGGTTGCTTTAACTTGCAGATGAATGAGGCATCACTGTTACGAATACTTTATTTCAAGAAAGTAACCCCAAAGAAAGCAAGTCAGATCTTCCTTCTGTTCTTTCTTTTGGGTTTCTGTCAGCTCTTCCCCAGACGGTCTCCATCTAGACCCCTGCTTTGATGCTGCATAAAACACCTGCTGTTCATAATCCTAACTGCTGATAAAGGATGAATAAATCTGAATCTGTATGCCAGAAAACAGTATGGATACCTTTTGGATCTAGATTGTTTCTGTTGGTCCTTATCTTTCTAACCTTAGTCACATCATTAGCCTCACCAGCTCTGCTCAGGTGAAGATTTCCAGGATGTGCAACCTAGGTCATAGACTATTTTGGGAAAGAAAATCACCTGCTAGGTTTCCAAAGTTCATGAGTTTGGGTTTTGAGCACTTATCCTACTGCACTGACTGCACATGCCTTAATGCAACATTCTGGAATTTTGATTATCTAAATGGTTCTCCCAGCACTCTCATAATTTCAATGAGAACTGAGATATGGGAGGATTTCAGTTTGCCTAATGCCTTAATCTATATTACAGCCTTTCTAATTAAAGCAGATCTATTACTATATTAAAAAAAAAAAAAAAAAGAAAAACAAAAAACACACACACAAAAACAACAACAACAACAAAAAAAAATCACAAAACAAACCAACCAACCAATCAACCAAACAAACAAAAACAAAAAACCCAAACCAAAACAACAAGAAAAAAACAACCACAGGACATTCTGAAATACTGAATTATTAGTGACTAAACAAGAAACTCTTTCCTTTTGAAACTATAACTCAGAATCATGAATTCCAAGTAACAACTACTTCATCTTTATTTAAAATTCTCCTAGCTGGAACCTTGCAAACACTGATTTTTTGCTAGGTCTCAATAGTCTTCTCCAAGTGTATGGAAAGCAGTACCTGCTAAGCTTTGTGCTGTTGGTCTTTACTGAAAAGAAACTTCCCTGACTTTGCTGTAGGCTTTGGTCCCTCTAGAAATGTTTCTAACATAATTTTGTGCCTAGAAGTGATGCTTTCACAGGATTGAGAAAGGCAAGGACTGGCTTGGGGAGGGACTGCTAAGAGGTCTGGCCCTCCAGCTCTCAACCTTGCAATCAATCAGCAAAAGGCTTTCCCATGTTAATTTTGAGATCAAAGATAACAAAAAGGGCTTTAAAATTTACTGGGCCTATTGGCACTGAAGCTGCTGAGAAACACAGGAGACTGGTGACAAAAGGCACAACTCAGCCAGTACCCCCCAAGTAATTCTGTCCCAGGTAGGTGCTCTATTGCAGTTTAAAAACTTACTGCTTTTTGTTGATTACAGGAATCCCAGACTTCATGAAAACATACAAGACAGCAGCTAATTAAGTACTCATGTTGTCACTTTGCTTTAAATCTGTCTTTTCCTTCTAGCTTAAGTGAAATCAAAATTAAAGACTCTGTTCCTGTTTTACCTGATGAAAGTGGGTGATATATAAAAGCTTGTGTTCCACACCCAAGGAACACACAGATCTCTAACCCCAGCACAGAATTCAGACTCAAACAGGCAAATTCTAGAGGGAGGCCAGCACAAAAATGCCATTCAAACTCCCAATCTTTTCTAGATTCTGTGTTCCTATCAGTCACATAATGCAAAAATACTTAGGTGTTCTTGAAAGAACCAGGACTCCGCCCCCTTCTTCATCCCTCTACCAAGAGGATGTTGCCTTTTCTAGCAGCTGGACCATCAAAAGAAATATGTTAGGGTTTTGTCAGCTTGAATAGATTAAATTCAAGATTCCTGTCCTCTGTGTGCTGAAAAACTTCCTTCTGGCTGGGGAAAAGTGACAGTCACAGAGGGAATTCAGACTCAGAATGCTATTAACTACCCAGTGTAGAACTGAACCCAGATCTGTAAGTGTTCTGACTCTGAACTGAGGGTAAAGAATGCTTCAAATACACTTGCTTAGATTTCATGGACATGTACCAAATGAAAAGAAAAAGGCTTACTAAAAATATGCACCTTTATTCAAATAAGGCTATCTCTGAACTCCAAGTATCAATTTACATCAGTCAGAAACAAACATGAAACTGTCAGCTGTTTGAATTTAAAACAATAATAAAAAAAACCCAGTAGACATTTTTTGGTGTTATGGTTATTGATCCTTTGAGAAACGTCAGATTTTCTTCCCACAGAAGTTACAAACCAGAGCAGTTAATTAACCATAAACCAGGTCATTTACAAACCATATTGTGCATTTGACTTGTAAAAGATTCAGGGGTGACTGTGTGTTTAATAAACCCCCACCAGAACAATCCCATTATCTGATCATTGCCAAATATTTGCATTTGTTATCCACAATTCAAATATAACTTTTCTCCCTAATATTGTCCAGCTGCATTCCGTGTCTTTCCTCCTAGCTGTGAAATCTTACTGGATAAGAATCAAACACTGTCACTGCTGAAAGACACTTAGCAGGAGGCTACATTGACTGAAAAATATTCTTAGAATCCTTATTTGTTGCTATCACTTCAAGAACACACAGGACGAAATTTGAGCTGGGCAGTTGGGCGTTTTCTTTTAATCCAGTGAGTTATGGAAGCTCCAAGGGGAGACAACTGTGAAATGAATCATGAAGCAAAGTTACCAGTTTTCTGGTGTTCCATATTAGACCTTCTGTTCCCTACCACAGAAGATTTCTCATTGCATGTGCGAGACATGTCTGATCCAGCAGCCTCCTCCTGAAGAGAAAACTGTAGGCTTCAAGTTCCCTTCTAGACATCATCCCTAACCTGCTCTTCTTTCTAACCAAACAAACAGAAGTATGGGCTGCTCCAGCTTTAAATCAAAGGAATGGGTGGGTAACTTCACTGTAACAAAAATCCAGGCTTATTCCAATGGACACATCAGAACTGCTCCTCATTCTGCCAGATATGTATCAAAATACTTTCTGCATAAGAGGTTTTGCAAAGCCTGCTGTGAGAGGAGTTCTGTTTGGATGTTGCACTGATGCAACAAGGTCTGCGACTGAAAGGAAGCACCACTGTACAATTTCAGAACCATTTAAGAAAATATATTAAGTTTCATTACAAGAGTCCAGGTTGTAATAGCTTAGACTCAAGGCACCTGGAAATATTTGCTGGTGTTGAAAGAACTGAAGAGATAAATTTCAGTGGGTTATTCTGCTTTATCTGAAAAGTTGTTTATTCATTGATTAGCCTGAGGCAGTAGTTTGTCTCATTAGTACAGCAAAATCTGCTCAAATTTAGAAACGAATCTATAAAGCTGTACCACGTGGAGTATTCTCCATACTGCAGATGTGTTAATTGGTGTGTAGCCAGTGTCATTTTCTTAGTATAGCACAGACATTCAGTTTTTGGACACTGTACTTAAAGTAACAAAATATGTTGCATAGATTTATCATTTCTCCAAACTGACAGGCACAATACTGAAGTGTTCTTCATTACAGTGAATTTGGCAGCACGTGTTGCACTCCAAGGAAGCAGACTGCAGAAATGCAATAAGAGTAGTGACATTACATATCATTTTTGCAGATTCAAACAAACAATTAACAGTTCTAAGTGAAATATCCTGATGCATTTGTGTATTTTATAGAATTTAGGAAACCAGAGAAATACTTACTCTAATTCTACATACAACTCAAGGACAAAGTTACCACAGATATGTAAACAAGGCAAAATTAATTAATTTCACATTCCTAAGTTGGGCCCTCTGCTTTCTTTCTTTCCTGAAGCAAATGTTCACTTGATAAGCAGTATCAAAATCACATATTCAGTCTTATGCTTTTGATATCCAAACAGGAATTGACACAAAATACTGATTCTACAGACTAACAAACATGTCTGAAGCAAGTTTGTGAAGAAATGGGTTAACACTCAATAGCTGCAGTTTACAATACTCACCATGTCAAGATTTAAAACAAAACATCTGTACTTGACATGTGAAAGACACAAGACAGCTTTAGAAAAGTAAAGACAAATTCACACACTAAATATATCCTTGATACAATCAGATTGGAAGATGGATAAAGCAACCACCTTTGCTGGAAGAGTTCCATAAATCTCCCCAAAAAATTACAGACAGACTTGAAACCATGAAAAAATGTATCAGCCCCATGACATACTTGAAGAAACTACTTTATCACATTTTTTCTCACTGCCCAAAATCAAACTGCAAAACAGGGAGAAGAGCCTTTCTTTGCATGTTCTGTATAATTGTTTTTTTACATCAAGTATCAAGAGTCAGGGTCTTAAAGGCCTGTCTTTGTGGCCACATATTAAAAAGTGTTTAAATAAGAATTAACTAAAATATTCTTAGACTGTTAAATCCAAGTGGTAAACAAATAAAATGTTTATAATAAATTCTTACCCGCCAAAAAAACCCAAACCCCACAGAAGAACAGTTCTTTGAGGTCTGGGATTTTTTTACCTTCTTTTTATTTTCTTTTTTTTTTTTTAACTGCTATGTCAGGACACACAGTAGCAAGTTTTCTGCACAAATCATCCATCTGCAATTTACACTCTGAACAAACACCAAGCCTGGGTGTTTCAACTCCTCCTCTGGAATCTTAACAAAAGCAGAGGAATGGGGAGTTTGCCTTTCAATATTTATGAAAAAGTCAACTGAAAACACAGGCAGGGTGCACAGTCTTACCCCATTCAGCATTTGCTCCCTGTTTTTAGCATCAACACTTTAAATGGAAACTCATTTTATTTAACAAAATTCAATAATTTATAATATTGAAGTATATCCAACACTAAAATTTCCCTCATTTACAGAAGTGTAGAATTTTCTGTGCATACAGACTGCTGTTATGTACACACAAACAGAACAGGTCATCAAAAGAACTTTTTGGCTGCTGCTTCTTGTTGGCTCCTGAAAGAAAAGGCAGAAAATAATTCTTCAAGTCTTTTTAATTTCAAACTAGCTAACTGCTTTAAATTTTCATTTATTTGAGTATTAGAAGATTCCATTCCTTATCAATAGCAACTTAGAGAAAATATAAGCCATAGCACAAAAAGAGAATATATTTTTTTCTATTCACAAAGAATCACTGTAGTTCCAATTTTGCATCAGACACAAAAGGAAAAAAAAAAAAAAACCAAACAACCCCACATGAACAAACAAACTCACTTTTAAAATACTCTTGAACATTTTCTGAAGCTTCTCAGGATCTGATTTGCCTAAATATCACCTGAGAAAAGGAAACCCATGCAACTAAGCAGGGAAAGAATTGACTTTAAGTGGGATTTCCTTTTCCCTCTGGCACAGATCATTAATTTTCTTAGTGGATACAGACACTGTGGATCAACCACATTCAGGTCCTGGAATTACAAATGCATGACAAAGAACTGGAGGGGACCAGCTCCTTGTTTGTCTTGGAAATCATTGTTCCAGTTCATGGCAAAAAGACTACCAAGCATGGAGGTTATCCTTTTCATTAATGCAAATAGAATTTCAACATTATGACATCACAAGGAGGGGGAAGAGAAGAGAAAGACCATCCCAATTAGCCTAGAAAGAAAAAGAAAAAGAAAAAGAAAAAGAAAAAGAAAAAAAGAAAAAAAAAAAAAAAAAAAAAAAAAGAAAAAAAAGAAAAAAAAGAGAAAAAGAAAAAAAAAAAAAAAAGAAAAACCAGTCAGGTTGAACCAGGTCAAGTTCCCACCTGATAAACGGTGGCTGAATGGAGGTAGAATAAACCAAACTTCAACATGATAATTCAACATTTCCAGTGGGTTCTGGAACAGTGGTAAATTTTGCATTCTTAGAGGTTTTTGAAGACCTGACCAGTTTAAATCCCAAGTGACACTATCTGAATTCAGTGTGGACTCTGTTTGGAGCAGAAGATTGAACTGGAGACCTCCCAAGGTCTCTTCCAATCTGAATGATTGCTTGTTTTAACAAGATTAACACAATGATACCATTCCAATGACATTATCAGTCAGTAGTTTTAAAACTATTTGCCTTGCTGTCTTTAAGCCACAGAGGACTTACCTATACATTACATAACCAATGAATAACACAGTTTGCACTGCCACAAATATGAAGAAATGCACTGTAGATAAGCAGGATGGAAACGGTGGCAACTCTGGACACTTTTGTTTCTCACTGGATGGCTAAAAAAACAAGAAAAGAGCAAACAAGACATCCCATCAAAAGACTTACAAAACAAGGGCTTTGTAATATGATGTAAAAATCAGAAGATGGAGAGAAATGACAGTACTCTGAAAAAATAATCTTAATCCTCATCTCACTCTCCCCTTCCACCTTTCCATTTCTCAGATGAATTGCCTGATGTTAAATTGAGGTTTATGTGGGAAAGAATACATAAATATGGTAAATTAATCAAGGACCTTCTACAGATCATAAGCTACATCAGCTTAATTGCTACCTAGGCTAGATTAAGGTACTCCTGAATATGAACACCATCTTTTTTTTTTTTTTTTTTTTTTTTTGCATTAAGAAGCCTTAAGCAAAGCCTGCCTGAGTTTTCCCTGATTAAAGCTCTCCCTTGTGTGGAGAAGCACCACAGAATCTCCTCTGTATAGAGCTGTTAAGTAGGGGGAAAAACACAAAAAAAAAGCACCTAGAAAACCTAATTGCTTGACCTTGTTTCCACAGGAAATTAGACTAAAAATCATGCTCTTTGTGCAAAACTTCTCATCAAGACCCAGATCATGCAGTTAGGTCAAGGCAGCATAGTTTTACTGAAGCAGCTTAATGAAGGATTAATTGCTCCCTAAATTGCATGCTGGAGCAATTGCACTGCTTTTCACTAACAGCCAAAGAAAGCCGTGTTACACTCACGCTTTACACTCCCGGCACATAAATTACCATGTTGCGTTGCACTAAATGCTCTATGTCCCTCTTTACTACATGAAGGTGTTCTTTGATGTCATTGAAGTGCTGTGTTGTTTCATAGACTCCTGCAGAGCCAGGGTGTTGAGCCCCACTGATGGATCTCAGAGCTTCAGTCACAGAATTTCTGAAACAAGACAAGTAACAAACCAGCTTTTCTACAAATAGCAGTTATTCTGGACAGCTTTTAGCTCATTAGAATTAGGCTGAAATACACAGTTGCACCAAAAGGCAGCAAATTTTACTAGCTTTCAAGAATACCTCTCAAGAAGTAACCCTTTAGTCAAACTACAATTTTTAAAAATAGTTAATTGTGCAGATAGTTGCCATTTGTAGAGTGCCCCATCTCTCAGTCATGCTGAGAATAAGAACTAGCAAATATTCTGTTGCCAGACATCTGCTTTGTCTGCCTGACTGCTGAGGGCTATAGAACAAGAGTTCTGTCTGAGGTCCTGGCCAATGCTTTAGCATCAGCAGAGTTTAATGCAATCTTGAAGAAACCCAGAAGCTGTTTGAAAAACAAACAAACAAACAAATAAATAAAATCAGTCATGTAAGAAATAAAAACAAGGAAGAGGCTTTAGGGATAAGAAAAGATTTAGATACATCCTTGTTTTGTGATTACCGTTTATGTGAGGAACTCAATTCCCATATGCATTGTCAAAATACTTAATATTGTCTTATTGTGAATTCATTTTCCTTCTACAACAAATGAAATTAAATCCAGAAAAAGCTGAGGTTTCATAACTAATTTGGTTTGAGGTAAACTAGTCAATGAGAGAAAAAACCCTTAAACTCTAATCAATATGTTTATATAATTTTCTCCTACTGTGCTGTTTCTTTTGAGTTGCAAAGAGGATTATTCTACAGCTAAAATATTTATCACGTGAATGATAATCTCTTCATTATTAACAGAATAGACAATCAAAATGTATGCCTTTGGATTTCTTTTTAATTTACTTAAAACTTTCCATTTGGTCCAGATGGAAGCATACTTCAATGCTTTCATGGAGCATTCCAAACTCTCTGTAGAGTGGTCAGCAATTTTCCATTTACCTGGACTTGCAATTAGTGTTATAAGAATACATTTTAGAAGTAAATTTCTCACTGGAAGGTTTTATCTTAAATAACCTGTCATGCCCACTGCCTAATAGCCACTGATGGTAATTCTGTCTTTCCACACACCTCACAGTGGTACAAAACAAGTGGGACACTCACTTGGTTCTTCTCCCACCTAACAGAACCATCTCTACATAATGAACAGAAATCTGCACACCCACCTTCCTCCAGACTGATTGAGACTTTGTTAAAAGCAAAATAACTTCCCTGAATAGACACGGGCTGTATCAAATTGAATTTATATTGACTTTTGCAATAATAACACCCTGCTGACAGTTTCTACTGTAGGAACATGCAAGATTCTTCTATAATCAGGTGATTAAGAAATCCACAATCTTGCCAAGAAAATTACTTGGCCACTAAGTCCTTTTCCTGCGGGATGACAAGCGATGCACAGAGGGGCTGTTTATTTCTCTCTCTAAATAAAGCATTTCTTTAATCTAAGAAAAGTATTAAGATGATGTTATGCAAACTGTGAGCTGGTAAGTAGTCACTAAAATGGCAGACTGCCAATGTTAACAAGAAAATCTAATTTGCTTGCAAGGTATAAAGATTTATCAAGAATATTAACATAAAAGCTTCTGTGGAAGAACAAGTGCAAAAATGGAAGCACTCTTAATCTTCATTCTACAAGAAACTGACCTACTTAGATAAATCACAGGAGCTGCCCTTAAACTAATACGGGGGGAAGCACAACTGAAGGAATTGTTTTTCTCCGTTTTTTTTTTAAATACAAGGTAAGTAATGTTTTAGCTGCTACAAATGAAGGGCTAAACCAGCTTAAAGCCATTCCTGATTAAGACAGCAACAGTAAAACATCTTAAAAGAAGTACTGAGACATCCCCATCAAACACAAGCATCTTCACAAATCTATTTTAGCAGTATAGCACGTTCAAGATAAGAGGTTTACTTCATTGTTTTTAAAGGGGCTGAACTTACCTGTTGAATTTTGTAATAAAAATAATGGAATTTCATTATAAAAAAGAGACAAATTAGGGCACTTAGCAATCCTTGGGGCATGAATTGACTTTATTACAGAAATTAAATATATGCAGGGAGTCTTCACTAAGGAACTAACACAAACATCAAGTTTGTCAATACTGTCCCACTGAAATAACACACAGGATTTAAACTGAAATCATAAAATTCAAAATACAGCCATAATATTTGGGAAGTGTTTACCTTATTTCCTTTACTTGTCTAATGACCTCTTCTTGGGTTTTCACAACCGTCTCTATCTCTTGCTGCGAAACCTGGTAGGGGCAGGAGGAGGAAACAGATCAACATATCTTGGAAAAAACAAATGGATCCCACTGCTGAAATCAGGCTGGGCTCTGACTCACCATGGGTTTTATTTACCTGTCCCTGCTGACCTGGAATCCCAGCTCCTCTTTTGGCAATCTCCTCTGTGACTGCAGAGACATATTTCCTCTGCTCATCCAGAATCATGTCCAGTTGTCTGTTAAGCTGTTTGATTTCCAGATGAATTCGATTCTGCCCCTCAAAAATTTGCCTCAGTTCACGATCACTCACAGTTTCAAAAGCATCATCTGCTGCTAAGAAAAAAACACAGGGGCTTTTCACACATGTGCACATTCCTCACAAGTTGCAATGGATCATTCTTCTTGCTCCCTTAACATATGCAGATCCATCTACCTTCTCCTACAACTTCATCATCCCAACGTCCAAAAGCCTCTGGCAAAGGCATTATTTCTTACCAAAGAAAGGCTGAACCATATCTCAAAAATGCAGATCAAAATAACCTATAGGACCTTTAGAACAGTCATCACTGTGCAATAAAGATGACAACCTAAAATTTCATGTATAGATGCCCAAAGTAGATTCCCAGTGTATTTGTAGTTGCATACAGCTATTAGAATCCACAGAAGTAACAAATGGCTTCCATTATATTTTCAAATAATCGGGTTCTTGTCTGCCCACCATTAGGCAAGCATTAAAAAGCTTTTCCATGGTAAGCACACATTCCAAGATATGCACTAGCCCACCTTTAAAAACATTTTCTATCAATGTGCAGAAACAGACCAAAAAGATGTCCTTTAAATAATGAAAAAAGGCCATGCTGTCTTAATCACCACTTTACAGAGATGCATGACCTTCTCTCCCTTCTGTTGTTCATAATTCCCACCATGTTTCCAGTCACTCATTTTATTCTCAATACAGGCACCACCAGGATAACTTTAGAAACAGGAAACAAATTACAGTAAATATTTTAAAATAATGTAAGTAACATCAGTGGGACTTTAGCAAGATCAGCCAGAGTATCCCTAGTTCCTAGTATATCAGCCAGAGTATTCCTAGTATCCCTAGTTGCTGGAAAACAAATGTTTTCCTGGACAACTGAAAAATAGCTCAAATAACTTGCCTGGCTGTCCTTGCACATCAGGATGTTCCCTTTGAAATTCTTCCTTCTTCTTATCCAATTCTTGCTGGAAGTGTTCAAACTCTTCTTGATACTTCTCTTTATCTTTCTGAGGGATTTCTGCATCTAGTGTTGGCTTTAAAACATTATTGGAGGGACGGGCACGTGTAAGATTTTTTCATGTTCTCCCCCACTCTTAACACAACTGACTCTCCCGTTCAGATTTCAGATGTGAACACATGACAAAATTACTGCAGCACATTCATACATGTAGCTGAAGTGAAAAATCACACATTCCCATGTAGATCAATTAGAAAATTTTCCCAATAGAAAATTAAAACAAGTTTTACAAGGATAAATGCTGTTTAGCAGTACAGAATCACCCTAGAAGTAGGGAAAGTTGAAAGTGAGAACAGATATTTGCCCACTTCCAAAAGAAAATGTACTTTATAGTACTGCGTGGTTTGATTTAACATAATGAGTTTTGTTGCTTCCAGAATTCTGGTCTTGAGAGTACTAATGACAATATTATTGAAATATTACAATACTAGTTTAATTTTTCTAAACCACATGACAGCACGACTACATGCCAAAATTGTGAAACAGAAATGCCACGTGTGACTTAAGAGGAAATACCATAATCTGGTGCTGCACATACAATAACATGTACAATAAAATATTTTACTAATCATGCATAAAAATTCTTACTGCTTCCTTCCCAGGTTCAGTCAGCTGGAAGGTCAGAAATGACAGCACATCATGGTCATCTGTGTTCAACAAACAAACAAAAAAAACCACCTTACAAATGTCTCTAATTCCCAAGCCAACCTTCCACTTGCAAAGGGTCTTCAAAAAACAGCATCCTCACAAGTGTTTGTGCAGCAAGGAATGAGACTATACAGGGGCTTTGTCAGGAAAAAATGAAAATTCTTTTGCTGGAGTCAGGTAAAGTCCAAAGCATGTCAGTAATTTGGGATTGCAAGAGGGTTAATTACACCATCATGGTCAAAAATTGGTATAATGGATCAACACTGATAGTAAAAACCCAACCACCCTCTCTTGCAAGCCTTGCAAGTCCTCACAACATTTGCCATAATTTTTAACATTTTCTACCTGCAAGTCCCCCTGTGGCTGCAGATATTCCAAAGTACCCTTGTGATGGCAACACCATATCTTCCACTTTGGCACAAAATTCATAGTCTTCTTTATCCGGAGTAAAGCCATTATTAATTAATACCTAAAAGGACAAACACTTAGGATTTTCACCACATTTTTGTTAATTGTTTTGTCAGTTTACAATAATGCTCATAAAATACAACTTACTAGGTAACTCAGTAGCTCATACAAGAAACCAAAAACTATTTCTTTTCTGGGAGAGAGATTTTACCAACATTTTACATAAGCATTCTATTTGCTAAAGTCCACATCCCAAGAAGGTTCTGGGCAACACAGAACTACACAGATCTACACCAGTCATCTCTTGCAGTTCTGATTCAAAGCATAAGGAGATTCTGCAAAATGCATCCCTGGAGAAAGAGGGAACTACTAAGTTTAATAGCAACATCTGGGACAGAGGAGTTCCTAAAGGAGGCATCAGGGCCCAGGTGAGAACAGAGCAGCCTTGGAGACTGAAGTTTAACTTCCATTCAAGAGAGACAGCTTTTCCCATTACAACACAGTACAAGGTCTGCCCTCGTCTAGGTGCAGTCATGTTTACTTTTAGAGAAACTTCTACTACAAAATGATAGCTGTGCACTTTATGGCTGCTACCTATGAATATATGAACAGCACCTTTCCAGAAGAGATCAGACACTGACAAACACACACTCTGTAGCTTTCACAACCCGCACCACATTAGTATTTTTCTCTCCTTACCTAGAAGGAATTCACAATCAGCTAGTATTTAAGAAGTCTTAAAGACTCCCTTATACCAGTGGGTTTTAATCTTTAGTCTTGAAAGCCCTACTATTTTTTGGAGGTAAGAAGCCCCAAGTAAAAAATTTAAATCTACTGTTGAATAGTTTTAGCTTTTTAGCCACATTTCAAGAACCTCTGGTTCAAAAATCAGCTATAAAACCCTCTGCAATTCTTACATCAGCTTAAGAAATACCAAGCTCAGGAGCAGCTCGATCACCTATAGCTTAAACAGATCCTGACCTTGGGACATGTCTCCAGGCAAGTCAAGGGCAACAGAAGGGTTTGAGCACATCATGAGTGTGTTTGTGCGACTGCCTCCTAAGTGACATTAGAAAAATCAGCAATACCTGCATTCTAATGCAGCCACAAGAACCTGTGTAGCATTTAAACACAGTACCTCCTTCCAACCTCTGCTGCCAAGCTCCACGTTTCCAACACTGGAACTGACATATTTGTTGCAACTCCGTGAAAACCCAGTCTCACATTTAAGAAGCTGAGAAAGACAAGTAATTCTGTTATTTCAGACTTACAGTCAGTGTTTTTTGGTAGTATGTGATCTTGACTCGCACAGGATAGGGCTTGTTCCGAAAGTCCCTCTGACAGGATGCCAGTGCTTGCGTGGATCCATCGCTGTGCAAAAAGAGAGCATCAGTAAAACTCTGTGTTAATGATTAATCAGTTGGGACAAAAAAGTGTCTGACTCTCACTAAGTTTTTACTCTCACTAAGTTCTCACTGCAGTTTTTCAATCTGCAAGCTTTTCCAGGCTGTTCTGTAATTGCACTGAGCTTTCTGCAGGGATCTCCAGTACTACATGCTGTACACAGGACACAATGCAGAGGGAATGCAGCAATGGGGAAATCTGTTTTCTGAGATACATTCTAAGATACAATTTTCAGATATATTCCTGCACCCGGGAACCTAATGGAAATAAGCTGTAGTGACTGCACCAACTAAGCTAGATACCTCTCCTCTCCAAAATCCAAAAAGGTGACCATTGTGCTGTTGATAAACAATCAGAAATCAAAATTAATCCAATCAATTTTAGTAACAGCAATTTTCTTTCAGTTAGTCACTTCTTCCAATTATTAGCTGTGTGTGGAGGATCCCCATAAGCAATAGTTTGTACTGTACCTATATTTATCTGAGTTCAGCCATCCCAAAAGGCATTTGCCAATAAAATAGCCATCAGTTGCCAATTTCTCTGCTGTTACTAGCAAAGCAGTGTGTTAACAAATAGAAACCCTCAAATGTAAAGGAAACAACAAAGTTTCATATGAAAGAAGCTTTTATAATGCTTCTCAAAGGGTTTCATGGAACATTTCATCATTCAAAAGCAAGCATTCAGCAATAACACTGAAAATAAACTTACTTCTGATGGTCATACAGCAGCTTTCCATTGTTGCCTACAACAATCACTCCGGGATTGTTTTTCTAGGGAAAGAAATGGCACACAAATGGATTAGTTTAATTTGAAGCGAAATATCAGCAACATCTCTGAAAGCCTTCTGCTAAAATCAGTCTAAAATGTCTAAAAACAAGCCAGAGTTGTGCAGGGAAAGCAAAAGCACCAAAGCAGACCTACTGTGTATTGTTTATGTTTCAGGATCATTCTGGACTGGAAAACTGAGAATTGAAAACAGCAACTGTCATCCTCATCTGCAACAAAATCTTTGCTGCTGAGCTGCTCAAAGCAAATTTCTTCCAAGAAAAACAGCATCTCTGAAGACACGCACAAAAATGGGAGTTTCCAGTATAAGGGAAACTTAACTATTTTATTTTATCCCTTTGAAGTGAAAGAGGGGAAGAGTAAGAAAACAACATCCTAGTTTCTTCCTCAACAGGCAGGAAATTAATTTGTCGTCTTTGCTGCAAGAGTTTCCTTCCAACCAACCTTTCCATCATTGTCAAATGAATCAAAGAAAATTCCAACACCGTTCCATTTATCAGCTGCCCCGAAAACAGGACCTTCCAAGCCTTGCTCTTCTGTAAACCAGATTGCCTATGAAGAAAGCAAAAGGTCATAAGTCAAGATTCACTTTTAAAGCACATTTGTTTTTCTCAGTTAGGTGAAACTGCTCCTACCAATCCATCAGCTCCAATGCGGCCTCTTCCTGTAACTCGAAAGGTCGCTTCCACTTCCCAATATTCAAATATTGATTTGTTTTTTGTCCACACTGAGCCCTTCTGGCTTTTCAAGGAGGTTGTTATACGGATCTGATCTGCACTTGGGATGGCATCTAGAAAGGAAACAAGATGTTCTAACTTTCTGTTTAGCAGTGTAAAAGAACAACAGGCACACATTCAGAGAGAGATTCATTTGCTCGCATTAAATAACATTGCTTTTAGGGATTATTTTCTTGAAAAAGGGGAAAAAAACTCATCTATAGACAGTTGCCTTCATGTCACTTGTATCATAATATCAAATAAGAAAAGGTATATTTAAGAATTAAGCAGTAGCAACTAAATTAAAGTCTGACAAACACCGAAACCACTGCAGAGAAACTACGTGAAGGAAACTACGTGAAGGTGGAACTGCAAATGCCAACACCTTTCACAATGGGGGACACTCAGGAAGGGCAACAAGCCTTTCGGAGCACAACGGAACCCTTAACCCAGAGCGCACAGAAACAGACGTTGTTCAGCCAAGTCCTATTTGCCAAGGCCCCCTTTGCATTTCGAGCTTTGAGACGACGAAACCCAACAGTTTGTCTGGCAGCACGGCCCGGGGCGACCTCGAGCGCGGCAGCAGTGACACATCAGCACTTCCCGGCAGCGCCACGAGTCCCCTGGCCAGGGCCCGCAGCCGCCACACCAGGAGGCCATAGGTGCCTTCGCACCGCAGGTGGGTGCCCGGGCGGGCCCGGACACTTCCTCGTCACCGCAGTATCTTCTCTGCGCCTCTGGTGCCACGTGGAGCCCGAGGGCACGGCCGGCACCGACGGCCAGCTTCGCCCGCGGCTTCTCCCCGAGACTCCGCGTCCCCCGACCGGACACCGCTGCCTCCACCTCAGGAACGCCACTAGCCCGGCCCCGTCACTCCCGCCCGGCACTTACTGCCCGTGTGCACCCAGAACGGCACCGTGCCATCCGCCTGCACCAGGTGCGGCCCCTTGAAGCTGTACTTGTACTCGAAGCGCCGATGCGGCGCAGCCGCCGCGCCTTCCGTGGCCTGCGCACCGGAGAGCGCCGGGCGGCCGAGGGCGAGCAGCAGCACAAGCGGGGTGAGCGGCGCCGCCATCTTGGCCGAGCAGCGGGGCAATGCCCAGGGCCAGCGGGGCGGCCCCTGATTGGACGAGCGCGGGGGCGGGCGCGTGCGGGGCGGGGAGGGAGGCGGGACCGAGGTGAGGGCGGGGCTGAGGGCGGGAACCGGGCCGGGCTAAGGGCGGGGCTGAGGGCGGGAACCGGGCCGGGGGCCGGGCGGGGCTGAGGGCGGGAACCGGGCCGGGCTAAGGGCGGGGCTGAGGGCGGGAACCGGGCCGGGCTAAGGGCGGGGCTGAGGGCGGGAACCGGGCCGGGCTAAGGGCGGGGCTGAGGGCGGGAACCGGGCCGGGCTAAGGGCGGGGCTGAGGGCGGGAACCGGGCCGGGCTAAGGGCGGGGCTGAGGGCGGGAACTGGGGCGGGAACCCGGCGGGGCTGAGGGCGGGGAGCGCGGCGGGGAGCGGGCCGCGAACCGGGCACGGTCCCTCCCGGTGAATTTCCGAGCTGCCCCGGGTCCGAGGGGCCGGGGGCTGTGAGTTGCTGTGCGGGTCAGCCGCGTTCGTGCGGCCTCTCAGACAACTGCGAGCCGCTAACAGTGCACAGAATGTCTGAAAGATAAATACCCTGTTCGTTCCCCTCAGTATTACTTTCTTAGCAAAGACCGCACTTCCACGGGCTCTTTTCAGTTCATTTGCAGAGTAGTCGGAAGTCCCGCAGGAAAATCCACACTGTTTTTCCCAACATGCCAGACCAACCTTCCGCAGAGGTGAGCAAAACAAACCTCAGGTGACAGGCAGCCGCCAGCCGTGCCAGATTACAGCGGTGACAGGTGGGGAGAGTCCCCGACGCTGCCAAGATGAGAAACACGGCTGTTTGTCAGTGTGCAGCGTCACAGAGCGGGGGCAGGGCTTGTCTCAGAGATAAATCAACCACTGAAGCAACAGCTAAGATCTTCCTTTTTCATTCTCTCCATTTTCATTCAGCAGCCTGTCTTGCAGCCTTATTGGAGAAGAAAATAGTTATCAGGATGGGTTTTATTTTTTCAGTTTCTTTACACTCTTGGCTTTTGTTCTACATTTTTCATACCCATTTGATTCTGACATCCCTTCTTTTCCTCTTAATCTGTGAGTATGAGCAATATAAGACTCGGTAAGTAGGTTCGGAGCCTGCTAAAAAAGAGGATGATCTTGGAGGCATTTGGGAGAGATTAAGTTCTTTTTCTAAAATGGCACACATTTCCTTCAGCATGGGTGAAAGTAAAACATTACATTCTCACTTTTTCCGCTACACAAAGGAGTAAGCAAATATATGATTTGCTTAGCAAATAGTAATACTTAGTAATACTTGGCAAGCAAAATGTTTCTGAGATAAATTTTAGAATTTCTACATATAAATACATTGAGTATTCTTGACCAGTTAACACTTGTTTCTATAGAGAAAGAAGTGCTTGATGTTTTGTTTTGTATAGTGTCTTCCATCCAACAATATTCCAAACCATCCTTGATTTATGAATCTATTTTGCTTTTTTAGAACATATACGTGGGAGATGTCAAGGGAATTGGGAGTCTCTTCTTGGCAGCTTTCTAGACACAGGAAACTCAGCTGTTTTTCTGTTCTTTAAGGATCTAGAAAGTAATTTTTGAGGTAAAATTCTAGAATTACTTCAGGAGGATAAAATGGTGTGTGCATCAGGGGTCCAAACAGAGCAGCATGTGGCCCTCTCCTGTCTGCTTCCTCCATTTGCCAGTAACCTCAGAATTTATGCCTATAAAATACCAGAACCACACTGAAGGAGACTAGAAACCCAAAAGCACAAGCATTGAAACAATTCCCTCTTACCCACTCACGCACATATGTGAAAGCAGGCTAAAATTTTGCCACTTAGAGGCATTGGCATAGATGCTGTCTTGGCAATTGTGCATGGAGGATTTGTAAAACCTCCTTTGAAAATGGAAACTCCTTTAAAAGTCTTCTTTGCAGGCATGGAAAGCTGCCCTCCAATCCACTGTGACATTCGGGAAAAACATCTAGAGACTCCCAAAATTATAGATATTAGCAGTTTAGACTCTTCAAGTTAAGTCTCTTCAAATTCTTTTGCTACATGAGCTCACTAGAGGAAACAAAAATGTTTCCTATTTGTAAGAACTTCTTGAATTCTGTCCTGAAAATTACATTTGAATTCAAACCCAGTAATAGGGAAATGAAGGCTCATCAAAGAGAATAGAAAATGGCCCGCTGGCCTGAAACACAATTAGATTGGCAGGGACTGGGAGCACTGGCAGGTTGGTAATCTGTATGAACATAATTCTGTAAAATTATAACAAATGAAATACCTTCATTGTTTCAAATTCTGCCTGGAAGTAGTTAGTATAATTTCTCTGTCATTATTCTTACAAAAATGCCATTATATTTTCCATAGGTCTCATCAGGGAAGTCAAACCCCTGTGAACACACAGTAACTATAAATCTCTCCTTCAGCCTCCAGAGCTCTGAGCATTTGGACACATTAACACGCCCACACTGGAAAGGGCAGAGGAGAAAAAAGGAAAACAAATGAGGCTCCAGTGAGTGCACTCTTAAAAAGTGTGGGAAGAACCTCTGCTTATGCTAATAAACATTTGAGGTATCTTGTGTTGAACTTGAGGATTTTGAGCAGAAATGCAAGACCTGTCTGGTCTCCTCCCATCTCAGTGATCAGTCCATGATTTTTATAAATACCCCTGAAAGCAAGCCTTTGCACACAGGCAGAATTATATTCTGTGTCACAATAGATAGGAATGCTGAAACTGACTGGGTTTTTTGCACTGGCTGTGCTTTAATACATGTGCAGTTAATTAAATGCTGTGTGGAAGTCACAGAGGATTTTACGTTTGGTTTCTCCCGAGACCATGTCTTAGCATTTGAGCCTTAGCACAGCTTTATAAAGACACTCATTGAAGCCAAAGACTCACTGTCCTTGAGTTGCCCCTGGAAACAATGGATAGGAAAAGCACTGGGCATCTTAGAGAGCATTTCCTTTTCTCGTTATGTCTGTTTATCAAATCAGTGAAGGGAAGGTGGACTTTCAGAAGTTTTAAGCTATTCTTCAACAATCCAACCCGATTTCATCTCTACTCCAAGACATCAGGAAGTAACATTTTTTATTTTTTAGAATAATAAAATTATTAAGGTTGGAAAAGACCTCTAAGATCATCAATCCAGCCTCCAAAAAACCCTATTTTTTTGATAGAAGAATTTCTTAAGATGTACCACAATTAAAAAAAAAAACAAAAAAACAAAAAACAATTAATATATTGAGCCCTGTTTTTCTGTGCTTCATCTCTCTGTCACAGCCTTGAGGATTCTCCCTAGCTCCTCCTCCTAGGCCAGCAATTTGTGTGTGAAAGTGTATTATTTAATTTCAATTACAATGTTAATTACAGAAGACAAGTGGTTACTGAATCTTGCACCGTAATTAATCAAGCTGATATTTACTTAGTCCGTTGTTCACACTGGATTAAGCTGGGTCTGGACAAGCAGGGCAAGGAAAGTGAGTGACAGGAGCATTATCATGGCACACTGCCTCCCATTGGGAAAGTTCATCTTCCTTCTGAAAGAGACGCCTTCAGGGATCATGGAATTTGAATTCCCTGTGAATTTGGTGTCATCTTAGCTTGACCAGCTCTGGAAGAACATATTAACCTCCTCTTGTGATTTTCAGAAAACCATTCTAATTTAGCAAGTAATTAAGGGTCACATGTAGGATAAAGAGCTAGATAAGCTTGGATTACGCACAGGAAGCTTTGTTTCCAAGGCAACCCGAGCAGAAGGGGTGTTAATGCTGAGGTCAGGCACTTAATGAACTGGGAATGGTTTCTGGCTGCAAAATTTATTCGAACTGGGCAAGGCGAACTAACAACTGCATTACCATTTAATGATTTGATGAGAGAGAGTAGCTACAGAGCTACTTATCAGGCAAATACTGAAGAAAAAGCTTACAGGCGGTGGCACCATTCTGCTAAGTGAGGTCAGGAGAAGTCCAAAACAATGACGCTTGACAAGCCCAAAATACTTCAGTCAGCACTGATGGATTTCGTGACTTCCCAGTGTGAAGGTGTCGCTGTTTGCGTCATCTGCCGCTGCTGACACACTCACCCTGTGCTGTGTGTTCTTTTCCTCCCGAGGTTAGTCCTGCCCGGAGGTTGCTGCCTGTGGAACCGCCCTGGGGGATTTAGCACACTGAAAAGCAAGACAGCTCTTCCTAGAGCTCCGGACGCAATCCACTCCTGGGACTTTAGACTCTGGGAATTAATCCCTCGGGGCATTTGACAGGGCAAATCTCACACACAAATACCATGCACATGGATAAAATAGCCAAACAGCTCATCTGTAGCAAAATAGATGGATTTCGTGAAACACGTTAATGTTTTTAAATTGGATTCTTGCATTGTTTTGTTCTGTATGATGTAAGGAACAGTTGGGAATGAGATTACTATGTTTGAGGAATATTAAGAGAGTACAGAAAGTGGAGATAACCTATTAAATACCTGCCGCTTTCTCAGTTCACTTGGACCACTGCTCTGTGAGGGAAAGAATCGCACAGGCATTTTTCTAAGCTTTCTGTCAAACAGACAGGCATTCTCTGCTTTTTGGGACAATCACAGGATATTCTGTAACGGTTGGAGCGTTCTTGTGGCAGGAACACAGGCCACTCTTATTTTGTGCCATGCTTTTTCAAAATATGTGGATATATAAATCAGGGCAATTTTAGAGGCCAGCTGATCTCTCTTTTTCTTCTGTGTAGCCTTGGCATAAAAGCAGGTGATTTTACACTAGGCCACCTGTTTGCACAGTGGAAATTGAAACACTCTGCTCTCTCAAACAGGAACTGTAGGACTTTCAGTTAAGGGTAAGACTGTGCTGAAGGTGAGCTGGCAAAACCTAAGCCATTCACAATATTCAAAAACAAACTAACACACAAAAAAAGCCACCAACCAAAAACAAAACAAAACAAAACAAAACAAACAACAAACCAAACCAAGCCAAACCAAGCTAATAAACAAATATCCGGAAGGGAATTTACTGTCTTTGCTCACAGGTAGTCAGAAGGGAAAAAAAAAAAAAAAAAAAAAAAAAAAAAAAAGCCTTAAATAAGTTAAAGGTTTGAACAGTGGCAAGGAGAATTTATGCAAAATATTAGGGTATATTTTGCTTTTCTTCCAACTGCCAAATACCTGGTGAGGGGGCCAACAAGGCCATAGACTCTCTACACAAGATCACAAGATTTTTGAGGATGCCATCACAGGTTTCACAGGTTTTTTGGTTGATATTTTTTTGAGACACAATTTTATAATTATTCCTGAATCAAGGCTAAATCTTACAAATAATGGGTGGGCATCAATTAATAAAGGGCATCATGCCTTCCACAGCCCATTTCATAAAAAAGGCTAGATTTCAAAAGGATGCATCAATTGCCTGGCTAAATCCACTAAAGGAACTGCAAAGAGCTTAACATGCTTGGGAAAATCAAATGCCTTAATCCAACTTTGGCCTGTAGAAGCCTCAAGGTGGCAATTACTGGTTTGATAGTGACCAGAGTCAGGTCATCTGAGATGGAATGAAGCTGCACCATCTTCACTTTCCTCTTCAGTGAGAGAGCCCCTTCTAACATGTCCTTCTGTGGCGCTGGATGACTCTTTTTTATTTGATTTTTATTAAAATTAACAACTGGGCCATTCATGTTTATCTCAAACAGGGATGAGCTGAACAGATTTAAAACCATCTAAACCTCTTTGAACATTAGGAATTGTCAAATTTAGAATCTCTTTAATTGAATGACCTAGAAGTGAGCCATAAAAACCATGGGAGCATCCCTGCCTTTGAACTTTGGCTTCTGGAGTGCAGGCTCTGGATGAACTGCTCATGTGATTCTCAGCACAGTTTTAACTACCCATTTTCTCATTGCTGCCTTTCTTCTGGTTGTGTGACAAGTCCCCGTCACTTGTCAGATGTCTCCCCCAGACTCTGAGCCTCGCCTCTGCTACCCTTTTGTTATCTCCCTTGTTTTATCTCCCCTCCCTACCTTTGCTGTTTGCTTTCTCCAGCACATTTCTCTCTCTGCTGACTATAGACCTTCCCTCAGCTCTGCCCAAGTTTTCATGTTCTTATTGTTTCTCTGAAGCCCTACATGTCCCAGTCTCAGTGGGGAGGGCAATGTAGAACATGGTCACTAATGCATCTCTTGATGAACGGAGAACCATCCGGATCATTTCATTTTCAGTGCAAGCACATCACTGACACTTTTCTCTATTTCTGTATGTGAGCAGGAAGGAGCTCTCAGTGGCTTTGTTAACCAAAGGAATAAGTCAGGGGAAGTCCCCTTCAATTGAGTTTTACTGAGAAGAACTCTTGAAAATACCACCAAGAAACCTGTGGAACTCAGGGGAAAATAGACACACCCACTGACACACCCACACCAAATTATTTGTTGTCACCCCTTGTGCTTTTTTGCCTCCAAACGAAATTTCTAAACCTATTAAGCATTACCCCAAGTGAATTCTTACTGGACTAACATTTCTAGAGTGACCAAAATTGAGGAAAAGCCATTTCAGACTACGAGATAAAGCAGCAGGAAAGAGGACAGGAAAAGGCGGGGGGGGGGGGGGGTGTTTCACTTCCCAGCCTCTCCTCTGCTGCTTGCTTTCTCCAGCTTTATTGATGTCAGCGATTGATGGATACACTGCCATCTGCCACCTCTCCTGCAGGGATAGCTGCCAAATTCCCTCTGAGGTCAAAGATGAGATTTATTGGTCCCTGATAGTAGGAGCCAGAGATGAGATGGCCTGAAAATGCAATCAGGTCACACCAGAAACAAACCAAAAGATGTTCTACTCTAGCAAAGGCAATGCTGATTACAGAGGTGATTTGGCACGTGGCAGTCCAGGAGCTTTGCAACCACTGAATTGCTCTTTGCCTCTGCAGGAAAAAGCAGGGTTTACCAGTTTTGCATCTTTCTTGGCTGTTTTATAGTTGGACGGCTATGGGTACCCGTTTGGAGCAACTGGTTGTAATTTTGTTCTCTAGGAAATTTCTTTCTAGTAGCCAGCAAGAAATCCCTCGTTTTTATGACAACCAAAAGAAAACAAATGACCATGCAATAAAGTTAAAAGAATCCAGTTTAGAATGTGAATAGAGCTACAAGTTACCAAGCATAAACACAAACCCAACAAACTCGCTGTTTGTATACTGATTGAGTTTTCTACACACAGGCAAAAAAAAAAAAAAAAAAAAAGAAGAAGAAGAAAAAGAAACGAGGAAAGGAGAAGCCCTGACACTTTATTGCTCATCTACATAAATAGATGATCAAAATTGTCTTACTGAAAAGTTCATTGTCTTCCTGAGCTGACTGGAGGAGTTTCAGCTCCACTTTCCTCTTGTCGTCCAATAGGAAACTACTTAACTGCTGGATTTTGAAGAATTTCGAGAGTTGACTGTTGGTCCTGAGCTAGTGCCAGAGACTCTGAACCCGTCATCATAGGGTAGGCTCTTCCTGGAGTCCTAAAGGTGTTGCTTACTTGGACAAACAGCCTGAAAAAGCATCCTGTGCCCACATGTGTGCCTAGATTGGATATTAAAAAAAAATCAGAAACATCAGAGGATTGTGTTTAACACAGGGATTTGCACTGTCACCTTCAAAAAGCTCACAGAAATTTCTGTGTCTTGCCAGGCAACACCAGCAATACAGCAACGCCTTTTTGTAGTCTCCTTTAGCATTCAGAATACTCTCAGTAGCTGGGATCTATAAAATTGGTCTTGAAAACCAGGAGCTGGTATCAACCCACCTACAGAATACATGGAAAATACTGAGTATTTAATGTTATGGTAACCCTTTTTTAGGAAATGCATCTGTGTATGGCAAAGGCAGGACTTCTGACTCCAGCTGTAGTGACAACATGTTTAATACTCTGATAGCAGCACTTTAAAAAAAAAAAAAAAATAATGCCAAGGATGCTGGCCAAAGTGTGGGTATTCACATTCATTTAGTGCTGGAATTGTCCCTTTCTCTCCCAAAACTTACACCCTCATAGCCATTTCCCTCATGCAGTCATTTCCCTTCTCGGTTTAGTTTCGAACAACAGGAGTTGGTTTAGGTTTGGGGTTTGAGGACGGCTGGTTTTGGTGGGGTGGTTTTGGTTTTTTGTTTTGTTTTGTTTTTTTTTTTTTTCTTGCTAAGCCCTCATTAACTCCACTCACGCTGTCTTACTCTGTTTGCCAGTGCTTAAGTAGTGTTTTTTTTTTTTTTTTTTTTTTTTAAGCAACCAATTAGCACCTCATCAGCTTCAATTAGAGGAGACAAAAGCAGTGTAAAGATAACTCAATGAGAGGGGGTGGCACAGCATCATGTAATCACTTAAGACAGCGGTGAGCATTCACTGTGCTGGCTCTGCCGGGCTGGGCCTATTCACCTTTTTTTGCTTCTTTCTGGATGCATTTAAGACTTTTTTTTTTTTTTTTTTTTTTTTTTTTTTTTTTTTTTTTTTTCTGGGAAGCCAGGCCTCCCAGGAGTCTCAGAGTCTGTCATTCAGGGCTACCTGTTTACAGCTCAGCGACCAGAAGGACCTAAACAATCCTATATTGTACGCCCAGTGCTTCCTTAAACTTAGGCCTCCACAAAGGCATGTTTTCAGAAGCTGGGCAGAATAAGTTAAAGGCTGGCTTTATACTCATTAAGTGTTCTGCTTGTACTGTCTTCTAATTACATGGCAGGGCAACAATGTCTTTTTTTTGTCAATGGCGTTCTTTGGAGCAGTTAATTTGGTGCCTGTACTAAATGCCCCCAAACATTAATTAGTGTGGAAGGAACCCTAATTTCCTCGGCGGCTTTCCTCTCCATTTACTTCCCTTGTTTTCACATAGGCTTGGATGAGCCTCTATAATGAAATTACCTCATTAATGCCTTTATTCTTTCAAAGTAATTCATTCAAGATCTACCATTTAGTTTTAATTTGATGCTGTCAAAAGCAAAAGGTGCATTCATGTCTTTGATTAGTGCGTTTTTTTCCTCTCTAAAGAGCGGACAGATTTAAATTATTAAGATGGCAAGTAGTGAGTTATAATTGGATACAAGCAGCACTTCAGTGAATATTAAATGCTTTCAAAGCCTGGCCTATCTGCTCTGCTGACTATTAACTGTGTCCAGCGAGTTCTTCTGCGGGGTTTGAATTAACGGCACATTAGCTACTGTGAAGTAAATGAAGTTTAATTTTGTTTATAAAAAACGTTGCAGTTGCATTTATCAACATGACATTTCCTTGTAGCAGAGCTCAGTTTGCCCCATTATCCTACCCTGACCTCATTGCTTGGTTAGTCCAGCTCACACGGGAGCACATCCTGTGCTCAGCCTTGCAAAGTCTGTCTGGAGACCTACCTGGGTATGGCTTGGAGGATAAGACCTGGGAAATTCTAAATATTGTCACCTTAGCTGCATTTAACCACCCTGATAATTTGCTTACAGAGTAGAGGGGAACAAAGTGCGTTTATGATTAATGGGGAATGCACAGGCATGGACTGAGCAGGGAGGATTTAACACCAGATTTTTGATCTTTAAACGTCTCTATCCTTCCTCCTTTTGTTCACAACTCACGTCACAAACTACCTGAGATGCATCAGAGAAACACAGATGGCAGAAGACTTCTGCAACCTGCTTGGCATGTGCAATTTAGGACTAATTACTAAGAGTTTATTGGGTGGCTGCAGTGCTCCCAGTCGTCAAAGATCAGTCACATACTTTGGCCAAGACCTCTGCAGGGTCCTGTGCTCCCAGGGCCTTTCAGTTTGGAATATCTCCAAGGATGGAGATCCCTCAACCTCTCTGGGTACCTGTTGCAGTAGTTACCTGACTCCAGACGTTTTCCTTCAGGCAGGGAATTATTATATATTCAATGCAAGCATCAACTGCAATAGGATAACTTGAATTTATAATTTTTTATAAATAACATATATTATAACTTTATTATATTTATTAAAAATATCTGATATATTTAGTGCATATTACATAGGAAACATGTAATAGATAGATAGATATGATACATCTATTATGATTGCAATCACAAGGCACACACAGAGCAGTGCTGTTTATTTTTGGAATCTTTCCCACCTGTGCTGTAAAAGGATCTTGGGTTTGGATTAATTTCTCCTCCCAGCACGAGCAGGAGCAAACCTTTGTATTTATTTGTTCCACGGTGGAGCAAAGTCAGGGGAATTTTGAAGTAATTTCTGAGTGCATGGCTTTCACCATAAGCTGTGTCTCACTGCCCTCTCATGGCTAGATTGTCCATGGATATCCCACTCTCATCTTCCTTAAGTTCTTGCACGAATGTTCTGGCCAGCATCATCTCTCTGAATTCCTACCCTCTCGGCACAGCCAAACACCACAACTCCATCATCCCAAAGGAGCTCTGGCGTTTCTCTCTTCACCCCCGCCCTTTTCCAGCAGACACGGTAGTACCGGGTTGTCAGAAATGTCATTCTCTAGGCAGTTAGTCCCAGCAGATGGGAAAAGAGTTCCCGGGAACATGAACACAGTCCCCACGTCCCACCTGGCTGAGCCCGGAGTCCATGCACCGAGAGCTGCGGGGAGCTGGAATTCTCCCTGGGAAGAATTCTCCCCTGCCCGGCAGCCCGTGCCTCCAGCCCGGCCCCCGCACCTCTCACCTCCCGGCAAAGAGCGGCTGCTCCTCCTGCTGGCTGCTCCGGCAGCTCCGCCGACTGTGCCGAGGGCAGGTGACAATGCCGGTGGGTCACACCAATGCCGAGGAACCTCAGGTTGTTTGCAGGGAACAATCAGCCAAGCAGGGATGCTTTCCCACTGAAAGGGGACAACCAGGGACAAGAACTAAAGAGGCTGGGGCAGCACAGCCCCCAAACCTGCCCAGTCTCCAGCTGCCACACGCTTCTGTGGCCAGACAGGACCCAAATCCACACCCAGAACAACCTGGAGGGAGGTCCAGCTGCTCATGTCCAGCCATGCCCAAGCATCCAGTGCCAGTGTCTGTCAGCCCCTTCTCCCCTCTGTCCTGAACAACCAGCACCTGAGCCATGTTGGCACCGCTGCATTGATTAAATGCCCACTAACACATATTGCCAATATCAAATTTCTCTGCCATCCAGGACAGGCCAGTTAGGTGTGTCCCTTTCTCCCACTCTCCCAACAGAGACCTCCTCATTCCACATCCCAATTCAGGGAACACCAACTTAGCCCTGCGTTGGGAAATGAAAGAAAACAAACATGCAAAAAAACATCCCTGCCTTGAGGCTACCCAGGCCTGGGAGAAAGCCCTTCCCACCACCCTCTTGGCCTTTGCCCAGTCCAAGTAACTGAGGAAATGCACATCAAACCCCAGAGCACACAGGCTGGAATGTTGTCTGCACACAAAACAGCCCCAAGAACCAGCTCTGGATTGCACTTCACAGCCTCAGTCAATGCCACATGGGAAAGCCAGGTGATTTTTCCTTCACTGAGACACAAAAAACAACAGCAACGGCCGTCCAGCTGACCTGGCCCTCATGGACAGCTGCATCACTGAACAAGGTCATCCATCATCTCTCACTCTGGTGTAGGAAAATACTGCAAGCCTTGGGTCTGTGGTTTAAAAGCTACTTTTAGATCAGCAAAAAGGTCTCTGGCTGGGACAATTCACTGAATTTATTGGTGGATCCCGAAATCCATTTCCAGGTGCATAAAAACTCAAAGGAAAAGCTGAGCACACAGGAGTTCAAGGTGCTCTGGGCACAGGTTCCCTGAACTGCAGAAAAATGGTCCCAAGTCTGCACTTAAGCTACACCCCCTGCACCTTGTGTTCTCCAGACCAGTCACCTTTCCTGAGAAGGCCACGGAGAAGGGAGGGGGCAAGGGAGCCATTCTGGGAACCCCCAGCCCCACTGCCAGTGAGCAGCGATGCTGTCAGTGCCTGCAGCCCTCACCCCAATTTGTGTCACTCAGTGGGTGGTTCCTGATGTGGCACTTGGGGATGGGGTTGAGGGTGGCCTTGGCAGTGCTGGGGCAGTGGTTGGACCCACCGGTCTCCAAGGGCATTCCCAAACTCAGGGATTCCATGGGACACTCCGTGACTGTCCCAGCTGCACAGGCAGGCACAGGAAGCTGTTACACACAGATTATATTGCCATGAGCCAGAGCGCTCCAGGTCATCCTTGAGAGAGTGCAGAGAGCAGGAAAAAGACACAGCACTGATCCTGCTCTGTGCTTTCCCAGTGGGGCATGAACACCATTTCATCCTGACCCTGAGAGCACCAAGGAAAAGAACTACTGAGCTGGCACAGAAGATGCCACATTCCTGACACTCCTGCCCGAGGACTGCAGCTCAGCAGGTTTCTGTGGGAATCTGAATTACCTTAGTACTTCAGAAGCTGCATGTCCCTAAAGAAATCCCTTGGGAACAGGAAGCTTCCTACTGGCATTTTTTACTCCAATGTACATTTGCAGTGCATTGAGACTGTTTAAATCAGAATGAAGTGACTTGGTGACAGCACAGCACTAGGTCAGGGACACTGGGAGACTCAGCAGACAACATTCACTATGGACTCTCCATTCCAATGGGAGAATGGAACTCCAGCTGCGGCTTCCTCATTTCTCACGGTTCTGTTTCAAGGACTCCCCTCAGGAAAAGGATGTCACTAGTCCCAGTAGCAAATACCCAAGGCAATTTTTACTCCCTGCAAACAGTAGGAATGACCAAGAACAGCTGCTGTCATAGGAAAGGCAGGGGATGATCAAACACTTTCTCCCGTGAAGGCTTCAGTTCGTACCACCACCCCTGAGCAGGTCTGCCTCGGTCTCACCCACCTGCTCCAAAACAGCTCCATGGGGTTTAGCTCCAGTTCTTTGGACTTGTCCATCTCCACTGCTCTGACAGGCAGCACCAACAGCACAGCAGGGGAACACCTGAACAGGTACAACCAGGGGCACACCAAGGCCACCAGGTCCTGCAACACAGCTTCTTGTGATTCAGAGCCTCTGAGTTTTGGTACAGATTCACTGGAATTTATTTATAAATTCATTTTGAAATATGCCCTATCTACTGTATTATATACAGGAATATAAGAAACTCTGAAGATACATCTGAAGGTTTTGAAAGTAATGCCATAACGTTTTTATCTAGGAATGAACCAAGAAAGTGCCCTGAAACCAGAAAAGCAGCTGCAGGGGCTGAAGGGAATAGGAAGGGCATAGGAAGGGCACAGGAAGGGAACAGGAAGGGCATAGGAAGGGCATAGGAAGGGAACAGGAAGGGCATAGGAAGGGCATAGGAAGGGAACAGGAAGGGCATAGGAAGGGCATAGGAAGGGAACAGGAAGGGCATAGGAAGGGCTCTCTGGCACCTTCTGCCTCCGTTCTCTGCCTGCCCCCGAAGCGCGCGGCAGCCCCCGGCTGTGGCCGGCGGCGGTGCTGCCGCCTTGTGGACAGAGAGCGGTACTGCAGCCGCCCCCAGCCAGCGCCCTGCCCCTCGCCGCTGGCTGCCGGCTGAGGGGGGAAGGACGGCTGCCGAGCGTGGGAAGAGCAGCAGTGCTGCCGCCTTGTGGACAGAGAGCGGTACTGGATGCGCGCACCTCTCAAGATGGCGTAAGCAACCACGTGCCAGCACGCTTCAGGAGCTGGGCCAAGCTCCAGACACACTCAAGATGGCGGCCTAGTAAGGAGCTTGGCAGAGAGAGGCGTGCTCGCCCCTCGCGCGGCCGCCGCCCGGCTCCGGCGCCGCAGACCGCGCCGCCCGTGTCCCCGAGCCGGAAAAGCTCTGTCCAGAGAGCTGAGTTAAAATTATATTTCTTTAAAGACCCGCAAGCCTTTTAGAGGCAGCAATTTGTCTCATGTAGAATGAGCTGCCCTGAGGAAATCTGTAAGCCGAATCCAGCTGAGCCCGGCCGAGCCGAGCCGAGCTCTGCCGAACGAAGCGAGCGGCTCCGAGCCCGGCCGAGCCGAGCCGAGCTCTGCCGAACGGAGCGAGCGGCTCCGAGTCCAGCCGAGCCGAGCCGAAAAGGCGAATCCAGCCGAATGAAGCCGATAATAGCCGAGTTTAGCCGCAAATAGCCGAATCTAACAGAGGAGTCGGGTCTAGCCGAGTTTAGCCGAACCGAGCCGAGCTCCGCCGAGCGCAGCATCCCGAGCAGGGCGGGCCGCCGGGGCGGGCTCGGGGTGGATCGGCGCTCTCTGAGGCTCCCCCTCTTGTCCCTCTCTCTACCAATCCTTCTTCCTTTCTTCCTCCTTCCCGTATTCCCCTTCTTTCTCTCTCTATCCCTTAGTTCCCTCTCTCCCCAAAGGCGACCCCTTTCTCTCCCTTTTCGGTCTCCCCTCCCGTCCCCCCCTCCCTCTACCCTTCCTTCCTCCTCCCCGTATTCCTGTTCTTTGTCCGCGGACCCTCCCCTCCTCTCCCTCCCTCGCAAACCCGACCCCCACTGCCCTGTCCCTATCCCGCTCCTCCGTTCTATTCCTCTTCTCTCCCTCCTCTGTGCACCGTCCCTCTTCCCCGCTCCCGGCCTTTCCCTTGCCCTCCCGCTTTCCTCCACAGCCCGACCTCCCTCCATACGCTGTCTCACGCCCTGCTAGCCCTCTTCTCTTCCCGTCGCCCCGTTCCTTCTTTCCCCCGCAGCCGCGGGGCCGGGGGCGCCGGAGAATAAAGCCCAGAGGGCCGGAGCCCGGCGCCCCTGGGCCCTTGCGGGAGTCGCCGCACGGGGCCGGAGGCTCTCGGCGGATCCCCCCGTGCCGGTCAAACCCCGCCCGGCCCCGCCGGACCTGCGGCTTTGCCGGCATCGCGCTGAGAGCGGCCCCCGCTCTGTGCCGTGCCGTCCGTGCCGCGTCCCCGCCGTCTCTGCCGCTCCCTCTCTCTGCCCCTCGCCCGTGACAGCGAGGCTGGGCAGGAGCTTCGACCCTTCTGGGGGCTGCCCCCCTTTCTCGTTGCGGCAGAGTCCCTTTCGGGGGGGATGTACATGTGGAAAGGGATGGAAGCAAGTGCTGGGCTGCTGTCCAGGGCAGTTAAGACTCGTTCTGTGCCTTCTTTGGGGGCCAGGAAAAAGGGGTGAAGACTCGGGGCTCTGGTGTCATTTGGGGCACCCTAAGGTCCCTAGGAGAGGGACGCACGCTGCGGCGGAGGAGCAGGTGGGTGGTGAATGAGGGGGGGTCCTGCCGGGTGCCGTCCCCCCGAGGGACCCAAAGCTGCCCCAAAATGCACAGGGAGGGGGGTGTGTAGAATACTACTAAATCCTGGCAAATGTTTCGTTTTTATAGGTATTGGTAAAAATAGGAAAGTATTGCTAAATTCATTTGGAAAGAAAGCCCCAGCTATGCGCTGTGAGGATGTAATGTATAATTAATATACGTGTATATATAAATATAAATATAAAATAGAAAAAAATACAAAATCACAGAAATCGATATAATACCTAATAGATATTCTAGTGTATATATCTTATTATACCACATTACATGTAATATATTATATATATCTAAATATAGTACGTCAATATACTGTAATATAATATACAAGAGCATGTAAAGGTAAATATCAAAAGCATGAATATAGAAATATTCAAATATAGTTTAAAATAAAAGGATTTTTAAAATTTTGTATTTGTTAGTAGGCAGGGTTTTTATTGTAAAAATTAGAAATATAAATAAATTAGAAATCTATGTATAGAAGTATATCATACGTACATTAAAATCTATATAAAAATTAAAATGTAAGTAAATAGAAGTATTAGCTGTATGTATGAAATATAATATATATAATATTTTATCTATCTTGTTATCTTATTATATATATTATATACATTTATAAATATAATCCATCAATAGAAAGTATAAATGCAAATGGGATTATAATTATGAAAATATGATATAAATATTTAAATATTGTTTAAAGAAAGGGCTTTTTTGGTTTTTATTTGGTTCGAGGCAGGGTTTTTATTTAAAAAAATATGAATATACATTTTATTTTGATAGACTTCTAAATATAAAAATATATAATCAATGTATAAAGATAGATATAAAAATATAAAATATAAGTAAAAATAAGTAATAGGAAGAGATAGAATATAAATAACGACATATATCAATCTACCTTTAAAATGCAAATTTGAATATAAATGCGATAAATATATAGATAAATTTACAAACAGTTTAAAAGAAAGTTTGGGGTTTTTTTTTAGGTTTTTACTTGGATAGATGCAGGGATTTTATTTTTAAAAATATAAACCTTTTAGAAATATCAATCTAAATATAGAAATATGTAATCAATATATTAAGACATGCATAAAAATATAAAATAAAATAAACTTTAAGTAATATGAATGAATGTAAGAAATTATAAAATTATCATTATACATCAGTATACATTTTAAATCAAAATGTGAATATAAATATAAAAAATATAAAAATAATATAGATTGAAATATAGCTTAAAAGAAAAGATTTTTTATTTTGGTTATTATTGGGTTAGAGGCAGGTTTTTGTTTTTTTTTTGGTCGGTGTTTTTCGGTTTCGTGCGGGATGTTTAGGGGCATTTATTGCAGAGGATGTTTTGAAGGGGGTCGCGCCTGTTCTTCTTTGCGCGCCTTCCCCGCCTGCAGCCCCAGGGCGGGCGGCAGTGCCGCCGCCTTGTGGCCAGAGTGCAGTACTGCAGCCCTCGCCCGAGGTCCTCCCGCGGCCGCCACCTTGGGAGTGGGTTGTCGCGGACTCGCTTGACCTTCCCAATATGGCGGCAAAAAAAGGCGGGAAAAAGGAGGACCACGGTCTGTCTACTGCACTGCCTGCACGGCACCCTGACGCCGGCGCCGCCCCGCGGGATTTTTTTCGCTTTTTCCCGTGTCGTGGCCACGGACTGTGAGCTCAGCGGCTGCGCGGGCGGTCAGGTTTTGAGCGGGCGCCGACAGGCATCGGCAAAAACGCCTCTCCCTTCCGAGGGCCTCACGCGGCCGCCATCTTGAAAGTGTCGCGGCGGCCGGGACACTCTTGACCTTCTCAATATGGCGGACAGAAAAAAAAAAAAAAAAAAAAAAAAAAAAAAAAAAAGCGCGGGAAAACCGTGGTCCGCGTGCTGCACTGCCCGCGCGCCACGCAGGGGCCGCCCCGCCGGGATTTCCCGCGGCCTTGCCAGTACTGCGGACACGGGCTGTTGCCGCACTTGCGCCGCGGGCGGGTGGGTTTCAGGCAGCATTTTTCTTTTAAATAAGAGATCGTTAATATTAATATCATAGAGCTAGAATTTGCTTACAGGCAGGGCTTTTATTTTAAATAACAGAACTATTTTTGCAATATAAATATAGAAATGTATAATATATATATCTAGATCTATAAAAAGGTAAAATGTAAATAAATAGAAGTCATAGGAAGATATTTAATATAGAATCGAAATAACATCATGCATCAATATACATGATAAATGGGAATGTGAAAAGTATAAATATGAAAGATAGTTCTAGAGAGTTTAAAAGAAAAGGATTTTGGAGGGGTTTTATTGGGTTAGAGGCAGTGTGTTTTAGTTTGTGTGCGGGTGGTTTCGGGCCATTTATTTTTCAGGATTTTTCCAAGGGGATCGCCCCTGTTCTTTTCTGCCTCCCTTCCCTCCGGGCGAGCGGCAGCCCCCGGCTGTGGCCGGCGGCGGTGCTGCCGCCTTGTGGACAGAGAGCGGTACTGCAGCCCCCCCCCAGCCAGCGCCCTGCCCCTCGCCGCTGGCTGCCGGCTGAGGGGGGAAGGACGGCTGCCGAGCGTGGGAAGGGCGAGGCGCGGGAGCGAGCGGCAAGCGGGGCGGTGTCTGTAAATAGAGGGGAGGGGTGAAGGAGATTCGGGAGAGCAAAGGGACCCGATGACCGAGAAGAACGGCAGCGGCGAGGGCGGCCCGGCGGGGCCGCTTTCGGCGGGCGGCGGAGGCGCGGTCGCAGCGCTCACGGGCCGGGGGCGGCGGGCGGGGGGCGAGCGGCGTCGGAACAGGGCTGCACTCCCCTTTCCCGATCCCCGCGCGCGTCCCTCTCTAGACGCTGGAAGCGACCGCGTGCCGGAAAATGCCGCCGGGGCGGCGCGCAGGCGGCGGAGCGGGGCCCCGGCTTTCCCCGCCCCTCCTGCCGCCATCTTTGGAAGGTCAAGCGAGCCGTCCCCGTCCCGCCGCGTCGCTGTCTCGTCCCGCCGCGTTCCCGCCGCCTCCCCGTGCTTCCCCGCCGTCTCCACTCTGACACGATCCGCCCCCGTCCCGGACCCCCTCCGCTGCAGGGAAATGCAGGAGAACGCGAAAGCATCGGGGCAGAGCAGCCGCTGGAGGTGCCCGAGCCGTCTCCCCCTTGCCCGCAGGGCCGGAGTTGCCCACCGCCGGCAGCTGACAGCTACGCTGACAGCACGGGCGGCTCCGGCACGCTTTGCCTCGCTGTGTTCCGGTGCCGTGCTGCTGCGGGAGGACGGGGCCAGCGCTCCAAAGGCCAGAGCAGAGCGCTGGCGAATGGGAGGCGAGGAAGGCTTGGGCTAAGGATGGATTGCAACCGGGCTGCCTGTAAGTGCGCAGAGAGACCTTTGTCATCCACGCTGCCAAAAGGAGCACCTGGTACACCCTATAGGCGTGCCTTGTGTTTCACGTGTTTTCATTTCCTGTTTGTGTCATCCCAAAAAGCAGGGACGGAGCAAATGGGACTGGTTCCCACTGTTGCTGTGTGAAGGCTTTTTACAGGCTGCTGTATTGATGTCATCTTTTTTTCACCCCAAGCTTGGCTTCTCCCATCCTTTTCCCGTGGCTGCTGAATTGGGTGTTCCCAGGAGGGCTGGGTTCCTCAGCAGGGGTCTTAGGAGTTGCTGTGGATTCTGATTTTTCTGAAGCTGTATGGAGGCGTGCTAGCGAATCAGCTCTTTTCTCTCCTGAGAAGCTTTCCATCTATGTCCACCCGTGCCTCTCTGTGTTTTAATCACGTAGGCGGACGCGCTGAGGTTTTTTTTTTACTTTCTAGGCCAAAAGCTGAGGCAGATGAGTGTTTGCTTTGTCTGTGTGAGGAGTGGCATTTGTGCTGGAGAGCTGCGGTTGGGAGGAAAAGATGGACTAAAGGTGCTCTGGGGACGGGCACGGGAGGAAACGCTTGCAGAGAAAGGCAAGGCAGTGATGATTGCGGAGGAGAAATGAGAGGTGGTTGCTTCCGATCCGTGGGGACTTTCCTTGGGAGTGATGGATCAGAGAGCATACAGAAGCAGAGAGCATCTTCTGGCTGTTGCTGCTCGGTAAACTTCTCCCTGGCTTCACAGGTCCGTGCTGGAGAGTGGGAGAAGGGTCCCTGCTGGCTGCCGTGTCCTGGGTGGGCACAGAGCTCTGACCTTGGCCAGATGGGCTGGTGAGTATTGAATCAATCCCTGCCTCCTCGTGAGCAAGTTGTTTGAAGGACTTGTCGGCAGGGACGGCTTTTAGCCGGCTGCAGTTCGGTTTCTTTCTCACAGGTTTCCGGGTGTTTTGATCCTGACGTCGCCAAAGCCTCAGGTTTGCTGAATTGGGGCTCTTACCTGTGTGACCCGTGAAATGTCCCGGAAGCTGATCGATGTCTTTGTGCTCCCGCTGTGTTCATTTGGGCTGTGCTTCAGGCTTCTCTCCCGGGGCCCTTGCCGTTGCTGTATCTCTTGGATGCCGTGCAGAACGGAATCAGGCAGCCAAGCCTCAGGTTCACCTTCTCCCTCACCCTCTGCGCTGCTCGTGTGGCACAGCAGATCCTGAAGCCAGGTACTGGGACGTGCTGCGTGTGTCACTGCTGGGGTGAAAAACAGAGCCCTGGGGAGTGTCGATCCCCTCACCTGCTCTGTGCTCGTGCGCTCTTGCCTGAGCTTTTCCTCCTGGGCAAGAGAAGGGGAGGGTGGGCAGCACTGGGAATGCGCCTCAGAGCAAAGGCCTTCTGCAGTTGCCGGGCTGTTCTCCCAGCTCGGAGCGCTGCACGCTCACTGACTGCAGCTTCCACGAATTGTCGTCCGTGCTTGTGGATTGGGAGCGCTGTCCTCCTCCACCATGCCAGCCTTTTCTCTTTACAGAGGAGCACGTGTACATAAGGGTAAAGAGATTCCTTCTGTCGCACCGGTGTTTGGACCTGAGGAAGGTACCGGGTTTTCTCCAGCTTTTCTACAGTTTTGATTTTGAGGTGAGAGTCCCATTTTAGGTATCCAGTAATTCTTCAGAAATGTATTAAAAACAGCCATAAAAATACGACGAGACCTCATTCTCCCACGGGTAGTTAATTAGAAGCGTCTTTCTTCTGTTTCCTATAGGAATTCAGAATGTTATTTCTGTGGGGTCTTGGTTGTTTTCTTGACACTAACGCACAAGGAGTTGTGCTGCGTATGCTCTGTGAGCACGAGAAAAGAATGTTCTGCCCCGGCTAGCTACAATTCCTCTTTGAGTTTAGGTTAGTAACTTTGAGTTCAACTGAAGTATTTTAGAAACAGCAACTTCTAAAATTCCATTTCCACTGCATGTTTGGGCTGCAGACTGACTGTTCCCAGTGGATGTTAGCGATTAAATTTGGTAGGAATGGAAATGGAGAAGTCCAGAAGAAGCTGTGGTGAGCCCTGAGCTGGCACTCGGAGGGAACCGTGGTTTTGTGCTCTTAGGAGCAGGTATCCTTTGGAAATGTCGGAATGTCTGACAGTGGTGTTTTTCTTTGTGGCTTCCCATAGAAAACAGAGCGCGAGTGGATCCTCAGATTTCTTGGGGAAGGGCTGCGTGACAAACATTGCTGTGAGCTCTATGTCTACCAGAGGATTTTCCGGGTCATTCTTGCCTTTCTCAGCAGTCCTTTGTGTGACCAGGGCTCCCAGGTAAGAATTGAAAAAGAACAGTTCCCAAATACCCCAAAACCACAAAAGCTTGTATTGGCCTCGAGATCTCAAGTACCAAACAGAAAGGAGCAGCTGATTCTGCCTTGGTCCTCTTGAAAATCTGTTCCTTGTTGGTTTTGTGGATGTGTGGATGGGGAAATAATTTTGCTTGTGTCTAAACCAGTCCCATCCTTATCCCCTGAAACTGGGACCGGTTCCTGCTGTCGTGGAGCCTCACGGGGGTGCCGTGGTTTTGCTCCTGCAGTCGGGGCCTTTTCTTTTTGGGGTCTCTATTTCCCCAGCCAGCACGTTTGTCACCTGCACAGTGCTTCGGCAGGAGGGAAACTCGCCTGCCGGGAGCTCTCGGGTTTGGGAGCATCCACCCTGAGGATTTCAGGTATCAAAACCTCGGACAAAAAGAGAAAACTGTCTTGCTACCTGAATACTTCTTGTAAGAGCAGCACCTGTGGTGTGAGGCGTTGAAGGGAGAATGTCTTTCCTTCTCTGGAGTTGCTGAGAGCAGGCGGTGTTCATTTTAGCTGGAAGTTGATCGGGTACCAGCCAAATTGCTCATTTTATTTTAGATAATCAGATCTTGGCTGTAAAAGAACAAGTTGCATTGTCTGTTTCAGAGTCCTATTCTGGAGATACGACAGAGTGCTGCCCGTGTCACCTCTAGAGCTGCCCATGAGCCGATAGAGGATCACAGCCTCCTCTCGTGGGTCCTGCACGGCTTAGAGAAAAGGTAACCAGCCAAGTACGGGAGACGTGGGGACAATTTCCTGTCCACGGCTGAAGAATGACGTGGCTGAGGATGAAAGCAAGGGGGACAGACCTGGAGACGGGGGCACCGAGGGCTGCACTGGCAGAACTTGCTGAACGCTGAGGTGTCCCTTGTGTTTTTGAGAAGAGAATCAAGAGGCTTTCAGGTGGTGGTAGGAGGGACGATGGTGGGGGGGCTGTGTGATTTGGGAATCACTTCCTTGACAAAGCAAAAGGACACCTTGTGCTGGTGTCTTTAGCTTTTAAATTTCAAGCAGCCTCAGTTCCCATCCTGTCACAGGACCTGCTGCACAGGAAGTGGCACAGTAATGGATTTGAGCTGTCTAGAACGTTACTTCTCCTCCCCTTGCCTCTCCCTGACAAAAAAAATCTCTTCTGCAAGCACAGAGTGCCCTGACAGGTTCAGGCAAGTGCACCAAAAGTGCCCTAGAATATGGTCCCCCGCAGGAGATGGACCAGCTGCTGGTGAGGATCTGCCTTTCAAATGTGGTTTTCTTTTCTTTTTTTTCTTTTTGTTCTGTTTTATTTTGTTTTTCAGGTTTCTGGAGAACAAGGTGATAAATAAAATGATTTCCTTACTCCATCCTCTATGGCTAATAAATTTAGGAGACAAGAGAGAAAACAGGAATCGGTCCCAGATGCTGCTGTTGAGATGGATATATGATCTATCTATCTGTATATAGATATATGTATATACGTATATCTGTGTAGTGATAATAATGGGAGTTTTTATGATACGTTGCTTCACCGTTTTATATTTTTAATAAAGTGTGATTTTAAGTTATTAGTTATGATATTTTATTATAGTTATTGGCTAAAGTAACATTTTCTTGTATTTTATTGGTATCAAGTAATTAATGTTAATCATGAATTGGTAAGAGTTTGTAATGAATTATTAAGCTATGAATATTGTTCATTAAGGTACGTCTTTTTTAACTGTAGGTATTTTCATGTGTTTATATGGGTTTTTATGTTAATGATTTGGGGTTTTTATGTTATGAATATATTAGTATTTTATTAGGTTTTTCTTGTTAGTTTAGTTGTTTGGTGTGTAGATTATTCATTAAGTATGTTTATCTATAAATGTTTTAAATTTAAGTTATAAATCTACTTGTTAAGGATTTTTGTAGAGTTCTATGTAAAAATTTAAATCGGTAGGGGAGATAAAAAGCAGTAATTATTAATAAGATGAGTATTTTAGTTTTTAATAATGATTTAAGTTATTTAGTGATGTTTTAATTCTTGAAAATATTATTTCGTTATTTTTTATTTATGTGTGATTGATTAATTTAAAATTTTTGTAATGTTTTTGTAAATTGATTTCTTGTGATTTCATCAATTTATATATTTTTTAAATGTTTTATATTTATGATTATGTGTGAATAATAAAAAATGAACAGTTGTTTTATTTTGTAAGGTAGTATGTTTAAAGATGTTCCTATTTGGCAGTAATTTATTTAATGTTATAGATGTGTTATTGTTTCATTTGGCTAGTTAATAAGTAAGTTCATTTAATGTGGTTCAAGTGTGAGTTGTAGTTATTTTAGGTGTTAAAAGAGATGCAGAAATAATAGAATTAGGTTATTAAAAGGTCGTACTGTTTTGATACTGAGAAGTAAATTTGTGTTGGAGCGATTGGGTATTTTTGGGTGGGTGTTCTTTTTTTTGGTTGTTTTTTTTTTTTTTTTTGTGTGTGTGTTTTTTTTTATGTATTATTGTTAAGTTTGGTCTTAGTGGATTAATTGTTTTAAATTGTAGGTTTGCTGTTTTGAGGTAACTTCTTTGTGGTTTTGTGTGGTTTGGGGGTTGTTTTGTAACTAAATATTGTACAAGTATTTGTTTGTAATGATTTGAGTAATTTTATTTTTGGTGGTTTACCTGTAATTTGGGGTATGAGTGTATAAATGTTATTTTAAGAGTTTATGTTACGTGTAAGTTTTTTGATTTGCAATTTAGTGTTTGTAAAGGATAAGGTTAGTTGTGAGGAGGTATACAAACGAGACACGTTGAAAAGAGATTTTTCGGGTTGGTGACTGATAAACAGTGTATTTGGATGCGTGGTTTTAGTTAGTGTTACTTGTTTGTTCTGTTTTGGTTGTGGAACTATTTCTTTTAGGGTTTTTTTGTGTGTTTTAAATAAGGCTTGACACAGTGAGTAGGACTGGTGTGTGATTTTTCTTTTTTTAAGTGTGGAAACTTAAGTATAACGTGTTCTTTAGGTTATGAAATTGACGGGACTACTTTATCGGCTACTTACTGAGTCTTGTAGTTGAGTAGGTTTTTGTAACTCTGATTTTGAAATCAAAGAAGAAAACTGAGGAGACGAAGGAGGTAGAGAAGTTATCTCCTTCTAGGACAGAAAGGGTTTAGCGCAGAAACTGCTGGGTCTAATGTGGCGCGGGGGTTTCCGTGCGCCGGCCGGGCCGGGCGCGGGGCTCGGCGGCAGGAGAGCGGCGAGCCGTGCGCGTGCGCGGGAGGCGCGCTGCCGCGGGGAGCCGAGCGGAGCCGAACGGAGCCGAGCGGAGCCGAGCGGAGCGAGCGGCTCCGAGTTGAGCCGAGCCGAGCTGCGCCGAAGAGGCGAATCCAGCCGAGTCTAGCGGAGAACAGCCCGAGTGTAGGCGAGGAGCCGAGCGGGGCCGAACCGAGCCGAGCTCCGCCGAGCGCAGCATCCCGAGCAGGGCGGGCCGCCGGGGCGGGCTCGGGGTGGATCGGCGCTCTCTGAGGCTCCCCCTCTTGTCCCTCTCTCTACCAATCCTTCTTCCTTTCTTCCTCCTTCCCGTATTCCCCTTCTTTCTCTCTCTATCCCTTAGTTCCCTCTCTCCCCAAAGGCGACCCCTTTCTCTCCCTTTTCGGTCTCCCCTCCCGTCCCCCCCTCCCTCTACCCTTCCTTCCTCCTCCCCGTATTCCTGTTCTTTGTCCGCGGACCCTCCCCTCCTCTCCCTCCCTCGCAAACCCGACCCCCACTGCCCTGTCCCTATCCCGCTCCTCCGTTCTATTCCTCTTCTCTCCCTCCTCTGTGCACCGTCCCTCTTCCCCGCTCCCGGCCTTTCCCTTGCCCTCCCGCTTTCCTCCACAGCCCGACCTCCCTCCATACGCTGTCTCACGCCCTGCTAGCCCTCTTCTCTTCCCGTCGCCCCGTTCCTTCTTTCCCCGCAGCCGCGGGGCCGGGGGCGCCGGAGAATAAAGCCCAGAGGGCCGGAGCCCGGCGCCCCTGGGCCCTTGCGGGAGTCGCCGCACGGGGCCGGAGGCTCTCGGCGGATCCCCCCGTGCCGGTCGAACCCCGCCCGGCCCCGCCGGACCTGCGGCTTTGCCGGCATCGCGCTGAGAGCGGCCCCCGCTCTGTGCCGTGCCGTCCGTGCCGCGTCCCCGCCGTCTCTGCCGCTCCCTCTCTCTGCCCCTCGCCCGTGACAGCGAGGCTGGGCAGGAGCTTCGACCCTTCTGGGGGCTGCCCCCCTTTCTCGTTGCGGCAGAGTCCCTTTCGCGGGGGATGTACATGTGGAAAGGGATGGAAGCAAGTGCTGGGCTGCTGTCCAGGGCAGTTAGACTCGTTCTGTGCCTTCTTTGGGGGCCAGGAAAAAGGGGTGAAGACTCGGGGCTCTGGTGTCATTTGGGGCACCCTAAGGTCCCTAGGAGAGGGACGCACGCTGCGGCGGAGGAGCAGGTGGGTGGTGAATGAGGGGGGGTCCTGCCGGGTGCCGTCCCCCCGAGGGACCCAAAGCTGCCCCAAAATGCACAGGGAGGGGGGTGTGTAGAATACTACTAAATCCTGGCAAATGTTTCGTTTTTATAGGTATTGGTAAAAATAGGAAAGTATTGCTAAATTCATTTGGAAAGAAACCCTCTCTCTATCCACTCATTTGTATCCAGGAATGTAGGAAACTCTGACTGGGCATGGGTAGTAGTTTTGAAAATAATGCCATAACGTTTTGATCTAGGAATGAACCAAGCAAGTGCCCTGAAACCATCAGAACAGCTGCAGGGGCTGAAGGGAATAGAAAGGGCGCTCTGGCACCTTTTGCCTCCATTCTCTGCCAGTCCCCAAAACGTGTCGCAGTCCCGTAAGAGGCGTTTGTCATCCAGACTGCCAAAATGAAGACCTGTAAAATCCGAGCTCTGCCTTTTGTTTAACGTGTTTTTACTTCATATTTATGTCATTACAGAAAGCAAGGAAAGGAGAAATGAGACTGGTTCCCACTATTGCTGTGTGCAGGCATTTTGAAAGGCTGGTGTACTTATGTTCTCTTTTTCCACTCCAAGCTTGACTTTTCCCCTCCTTTTTCGAGGTCTGCTGCTTTGGGTGTCCCAAGGAGGGCTGGGTTCCTCAGCAAGGGTCTTAGGAGCTGGTGCTGATTCTGCTTTTTCTGAAGGTGTATCAAAGTGTGCTTCCAAAATGACTATTTTGTCCACTGGAAAGCTTTCCCTCAATGACCATCAATGCATGTGCGTGTTTTAATCGTCTAACCAGACGGACTAAGAAAAGCCAACACCCCTAGTGGATTTCTGCTTGGTGTGTGTCTGTGAGAAGTGGGCTGTGTGCTGGACAGGGAGAGGCGCTGTTGGAGAGTGGCAACAGCGCCAGGTGTGAGCTGTGAGGATGATGAGGGCTCAGAGCAGCCCCAGGTGTGAGCTGTGAGGATGATGAGGGCTCAGAGCAGCCCCAGGTGTGAGCTGTGAGGATGATGAGGGCTCAGAGCAGCCCCAGGTGTGAGCTGTGAGGATGATGAGGGGGCGGCTCCTGCCGGCGGCTGTTTTAGGGGGTTTGCCTCAGCTCACTCTTGCATGGAGCTGTTGGAGAAGAGGAGTTTGGGGGGGGGGGCTCCCGGGTTTGTCTCATGGAAGGACGGTGAGCGCTTCAGACAGGGTCTGGGGGATCGCTTGGATACCTGGAGCATTGCTCAAAGGAGGTGCCGAGGGACAAACCTTTGTGCCGGGAAACAGCAGCCAAACAGGTGAGACGGTGTGCCTTTGTAGCGGGGACTTTCTCCTTTCCCTTTTAAATTTCGTTTTGCCAATCCTCTCCCATTGCCTCCGAAAAAAAAAAAAAAAAAACACCACCCAAAAAAAACCACAAAACCAAAAAAAAAAAAAAAAAAAAACCCAAACAAACTAGGTTTATTAAGACAAAAGAAATTCAAAATGAGGGAAGCAACTTCTCTTCCATTATTGCCTGTGTTTGAACTGGGTGGGATTCCCGTGCACTCGTGGTTTTGAGGGTCTTGATTGAAGGAAAACATGCCTTTTCCAGGGTGTTAGGGGTATCCCGGGGTGGCAGCGAATCCCTGTGTTCTATTTCAAATAGAAGGGGAAAAATATTGTTGTTGTATGCTGGGTTTTGACTTGAGGGTAGCCCCCCCCCCCCCCATTTTCATCATCCTGAGGTTAAATGGAGGGGGTAGTTGGTAGGGGACGTGTTGTCCGTCCTTGTAAAGGGTTTGGATTGCGGTAAAAATCCCCCTTTTACCATCATTTGAGGAAAGTACTTTCTTTTCTGCTCTTACAGGGGCTGAAACTGAAGGGAGAACACATTTATTTGCCCTTGTTGAAGTGAGGGCGAGCACCTGAGTGTGGCGTAAGTTCCGGGGGTTGAATTGAAGGAAGCTGCAGCTCTCGCAGCGTTTGAAGGGTTGGAATCGGGCTGTGCCGCTGCATTGGAGGGCGCTTCTTCTGCCCCTGGCCCGGCAGCCAAGGCTGTGGCGCGGGAGCGGCTGGCGTTGCCTGGGGAGCTGCCGAGGTGGAAGGGG